>NW_003852646.1:542703-576814 GCF_000181295.1 Otolemur garnettii | reverse complement strand
TGGGCTTAAGCAATTCTCTTGCCTCAGCCTCCCAAGTAGCTGGGACTACAGGCACCTGCCACAATGCCTGGCTATCTATAAATTTTTTATTGCAGTTGTCATTATTATTTTAGTTGGCCCTGGGCTGGGTTCCAACCCACCAAGGGTATATGTGGCCGCTGCCCTACCCACTGAGCCACAGGCACTGCCACTTTTTCTTGCCTTAATGCACTAACCAGGACCTCTCATATAATCAAGCTATTCTAGGTATTTTTGTTTTTGTCTCTGGCTTTAAAGATGTCCGTTTGTATTTTGAAAAGATTCAACTTGTGGATTAGGTTCTGGATCCATGTCAAATTTTACTCAACCTGTCTTCATCTAGGTATTGTAAGATTTTGTTGCTGTGAGTATGCTATCCTTTGTTCAATTCTGTTTTTCTCAGGTCAACTTGAACTACAGGGGCCAGGCAGTTACCCTGCAACCAAAGCTGTCCAGATGGGCAGGAAAGCCATCTCAAGAGGGCAGCCTTTATTTATTTCTGGCAGATTATTACCATGGAGGGATACACGCCCAGTGATGCCAGCTGTCTGCTTTTCTAAGAGAGACTGGAAATTCAGTGTTTGGCTGCCTGAACAAGGGCTGAACACGTGAGGGTCTACTGTCTTTCTTGTGAGCCCTCTTCTGTCTTTCTGTTTTTCTGTCCTTAGTGGCTTGCTTCCCTTTGTATCCTTCTTTATCCTCTTTCCCTCAACCCTAACATCCAATTGTTTTGCAAATCCTGATGGCGATTCTTTCAAAATGTATTCCAAACCTGACTACTCTCGCCTCTTGCCCAAAGCCACCGTTATGTAAATGGCTTAGAATATGCCTGAGTCAGGTTATTTTTTAGGAACCCACAGAGCTTTATTATTCCCATCACAAACAGCAGGCCTTCACGGGACTGGGGAGCAAGCTGTAGGCGGGGAAGAGGGCCCTATTTGCCAGTAATAAGTGGGTTCTGCAGGAACACAATGACCAACTCCCCACAAAGGAAGATCTTGGAGATGTAGTGGTCTTTGTTGACTGGCTGGACTCTTCTTACCCTTGCCGCTCTTGGGGACCTCAGTGCACACCTCCTTCACATTCTCCAGCACCATGTTGCCATGCCTATCAAAGGCCTTCACATGGCCCCAGAGTTTCTTGTTAATGCGGCAATTGATAAGCACTTGGGTGTAGTTCTTGACTGACTGTGTGAGCACAGAGAGTGGAGGAGTGTGAAACTTTTCTTTCTCCCACTTCTGTAGCTCATCTGGGATCATCTCGCATTTGGGCTTTGAAAAGAAGCAAGGTTTAGAGAGCAAAACAGAAAAATAAACAAACAAAAAAAAGAACCCTATGGGACAAGAACTATTGCTCCTGGCTGGGTGCCTGTAGCTTAGCAGCTAGGGCACCAGCCACATACACCAGGGCTGGTGGGTTCGAACATGGCCCGGGCCTGCTGAACAACAGTAATAAATACAACAATAACAACAAAAAAAAATAGCCAAGGGTTGGTGCCCATAGCTCAGTGGTTAGGGGGCCGGCTACATATACCAAGGCTGGCAAGTTCGAACCTGGCCTGGGGCTGCTAAACAATGACAACTACAATGACAAAAAAAAAAAAGCCCGGTGTTGCAGAGGGCACCTGTAGTCCCAGCTACTTGGGAAGCTGACGCAAGAGAATCACTTAAACCCAAGGGTTTGAGGTTGCTGTGAGCTGTGAGGCCATGGCATTCTACCCAGGGTGACTTAGTGAGACTGTCTCAAAAAAAAAAAAAAAATCGGGGCATTGTGACGGGTACCTATAGTCCCACCTACTTGGGACTACAAGTAGGGAGGCTGAGGCAAGAGAATCACTTAAGCCCAAGAGTTTGAGTTTGCTGTGAGCTATGATGCCAGGGCACTCTACCAAGGGTGACATAGTAAGACTCTGTCACACACACAAAAGAATTATTGCTCCTATTCACAGACGAGGTAACTAGGTACAGAGAGGTAGAGTGAGTTGCCCAGTGTCACAAAGCTAGTAATGGCTTAGTGATGGTCAGAACTTGAATCCACATCAACACAACTCCAAAGCTTATATGCTTAGCCACTCTCCTACTTTGGCCTCATGTCTGTAGAAGGGAGTAATGCCTGCATCAAGGTTGCTCTTTTTTGACGACTTACATTTGTGGGCCTATTAGCCCAGAAGACAGGCTTTTATGGGCCTCGAAACTGCACAGATTCCTTTTACTCACGTTACCATTTGCGAAATGGTGGTTATACTGAGCTGTAAGAAAGGTTGGAAAATGAGGTCTTTAAATAGGCAGCACATGTGCCCATTAAAAATTTTAATACTACAGAAGAAGGTAGAGAGGGTTTTGGAGGGCATTAGTAGTCTCCAGCACAATAGCATGAGTTACTCTTTAAAACAGACCAGTGAAGTAAGCATCATTGTTCCTGTTTTACTGATGAATGAATTGAGATTCAATGAAGTCAAACAATTTGTTTAAGGATAAGCTAGGAATGGGTCCTGACTCATGTTCTATCCCTCTCTAGTGGAACTGTTCTTTTGTGAGCTTTGCTGCTATTTTATTTCATTTTATTTCTTTGCTGCTGTTTATTTCCTTCTCAATAGTATGCCATTAGCATGGGTGTCAACACTCTCTGGGCTGTGGGCCTGCCTCCAGAGCTGCTTCTCCGGCATTGTGATCTTGTCCCAGAGGGAGGGGATACTGGCCTTTGCCAAGGCTGGGCTGTGTTGGGACCACATCTGTGGGATGTTCCTGGGATATTTGCAGCAGCTGTTAGAAAGCATAGTCACAAATTGCAATCCTTTACCAAAGAGCAGTACAGCAAGCTGACGCCAGGAGAAGGGGGCCAAGGCCAAAGGAAGAACAAGGTATTTGACTATCAGCATCTGGCCTGCATCAGCATTGTCCTAACTGCTTGGGAATGAGAAGCTGGTGACATCCATGAAGGGGACATCATCAGAAGTCCAGTGTTATGTCTCTTTGACATAATATTCCAGTATTATTACTCTGTGAATTTTTTCTGAGACACCTTGGCACTGGACATGGCAGGTGCATGGGGAGGGAATTGGAACAAAGTTACGAGAGCATCTCCTGTGTTTCAGCAGGTTCTACCAGACTGTCTGCAGATCCTGTCAGCAAAGAAACACCTTGTCAACTATGGCTTGGTGTTTCAGCTAAAGGCTTCCAAAGGGCTCAGCTGCAGATGCTGAGTCTAAATCATTATCATATAAATAAATCCTGCCAGGCTGTGAACATTTATTCTGGCCATTGACCAAATTTGTCTTCCTATAGCCTGTGACCTCCAGCTGTGTCCAGGAGACGTCCTATTGGACCCAGTGTCTTACAGACAGCCTTGATGGTATGTTTTCATACAGATTGATAAGGATCTCATGCAGCTGAAGAGGGTTCATGAATACCCACAGGCCTCCATGGTGGGAGCCAGTGGAGTTATCTGACTATTACTTTCGTAGGGTTGCCATAACAAAGTATCATAAACTGAATTGTTCAGGACAATAGAAATATATTCTTGCACAGTTTTAGAGATTAAAAGTCTGGAATCTAGGTCTCAGCAGGACCTTGCTGTCTTTATTATTTTTTTTTTTTTTGAGACAGAACCTCAAGCTATCACCCTGTATAGAGTGCTATAGCATCACAGCTCACAGCAACCTCTAACTCCTGGGCTTAAGCACTTCTCTTGCCTCAGCCTCCTGGGTAGCTGGGACTACAGGCGTCTGCCACAACACCTGGCTATTTTTTGGTTATAGTTGTCATTGTTTGGCAGGCCCGGGCCAGCTTCGAACCTGCCAGCTCAGGTGTATGTGGCTGGCACCTTAGCTGCTTGAACTACAGGCACCACCCAGGACTCTGCTGTCTTTGAAGGCTCTCGGTGATTCTCTGTTTCATGCCTTTCTCTTACATTTTAGTGTTGCCGGCAATCCTTGGCTTGTAAACTGGGTGCAGTGGTTTGTGTCTGTAGTCCCAGTAACTGGGGAGGCTGAGGTAGGAGGATTCTTTGAGGCCAGGAGTTTGAGGCTATAGTGAGGGAGGTATGATCATGCCACTGCACTGTAGCCTGGATGACAAGAGTGAGACCTTATCTCTAAAACAAACAACAAACAAAAAAATCTTGGCTTGTAGGTGCCTCACTGACAACTCACATGGCATCACTTCCTATTGTCACTGTCTCTTATCTCTTCTCATTAGGACATCAGTCATATTGGATCAAGGGTACACCCCACTCCAGCATGAGCTCATCTTAACTACTTATATCTGCAACAACTCTATTTCCAAATAAAGTTCTGGAAAGGGGGTGAATTTTGCGGAACACTGTTCAACTCAGTACACAGACAATATGCTGACTACTTAGGTGGAGACCAATGACACACAGCACTGGTTTCACAGTCTGTGGTTCATTCAGATGATTAAAATCTTGATAAACCACAAGATCATCTACCGCAGCTCCCATGAAGCTATGTTTAGCAGTGAAGTCAAAGTTGGTCTGGTCACCTCCAAGATACCGAAGAAAGTGTGCTCACAATTGGGACTGAAGAAGATTTGAGGAGGGCAAAAGGACAGCAGAAGAGCCCCCGGCATGAGCAACAAGAAGGCAACAGGGAGCCAGGACCTCAGAGTGAATTCAGTGGGGACTCTTGGGATAGAAGAGTCGGCAGCTCTTGAGGGCTATGTGGATGGTAAAAAGGAAAGTTCAGAATCTTCATTGTGTCAAGTATGGCAGGTCTCTCTATGAGAACCATGACAACAGTAGGGATCATGGTCTAGGATAATGTGTGCCTTTGCCACAAACCCAGCACATCAAATGACATGGAAGGAAGCCCACAATAGCCTCCTCAGCCTAGTCGGCAAGATGTTAAAGCGATCAAAGGCAGGGCTGCTGTTGTGAGCCTGTGGTCAAGCAGGCCTCAGTGGTCCTCTGTATACTCATCAGCTTACATGTGCAGAAAGGAAAGGCCAGCTCATCTTGCCCTCCTATGCTGGGGGAAAGAGATTCCAGGAGGCGCTCATGAACACTGAAATGACACAGGAAGAGGTGCAAGGGCGGATGGACTTTCTCTTACTCAATCCTAGTTCCCACAGTTTTGCTACAACAAATGATTGTCAATGACCTCTCAGGTGGCTTTCACCTTGATTGAAATGGCAGCATTTGGGCAAATGTTTAAGTGCATTTACTTCTAAAATTTGAAGTGGGAGACATTTAAAAATTTGAAATGACCAAGCATCTGAGATGTTGGGCACAGGTGACCTTCAGTAGGTGCCCAAGCTGGATTCTGATAAGAAAGGTTTTGTGACAGTGGCCAAGCTCCTCTTCATATTAGTCAAGGTATAGGGTAAGCTGAAGTAACAAAAGGACCCTCAACTACAAGGTCTCAACCAAGCTGGAGGTTTATTTCCCTCTGATGAAGCAGCTCAGAATTTGGCAGGCAGTCAGGGGAGAAGGTACCTCTGAGCCAGGTGCTGTGGCTCATGCCTGTGATCCTAGCACTCTGAGAGACCAAGGTGGGTGGATTGCCTGAGCTCATAGGTTCAAGACCAGCCTGAGCCAGAGTGAGACCTCATCTCTAAAAATAGGGCGTTGTGGAGGGCACCTGTAGTCCCAACTACTTGGGAGTCTGAGGGATCGCTTGAGCCCAAGATTGAGGTTGCTGTGAGCTGTGATGCCATGGCACTCTGGCAAACAAAGTGAAACTCTGTCTCAAAAAAAATAAAAAAGAAGGTACCTCTGAGTTGCAAAGTTGTCAGGGAGCCAAGTTTCTCCTCTCTGCTGTTGCTCAGCATGTAGACTTCAGTAAGGTATTTTTGGCCTGCAGGTCCCAGCAAACTCAAATCAAAGTGGCTCACTTAGCAACGTGATTTGTTACACATTGTCTAGAATTGGACCACTTAGCACCATTCTCTCTTTCACACACACACACACACACACACACACACACACGTATCCCTTTTTCTTCTTGCACCTAGACTACAGTCATTTCATTGGTTAAATTAATGACTCAACAGTGCTAGCAAGGAGCAGGTTTCTCTTCCACTTCCCCCCTGCCATTCCCAGTGTGTCCTCTTTGACCCCTCACAGTGCTACAATTCCACAGTCCCACACAGATGTGATCATGTCTATTAGTGGATGAAGGAATGTTTTTCTGCAATGTTTTTTTTTTGTTTGTTTGTTTTTTTAGAGACAGAGTCTTACTTTGTTACCCTCGGTAGAGTGCTGTGACATCACAGCTCACAGCAACCTCCAGCTCTTGGGCCCAGGCGATTCTCTTGCCTCAGCCTCCAGAGTAGCTGGGACTACAGGCCGCGCCATAACACCTGGCTACATTTTTTTGTTGTTGTTGTTGCAGTTTGGCTGGGGCAGGTCTGAACCCACTACACTCAGTACATGGGGCCGGCACCCTACTCACTGAGCCACAGTCACCGCCCAGCAATGTCTTTTTTTTAAAATGTGATAAAGCCAGGTGTGGTGGCTCACACTGGTAATCCTAGCACTCTGGGAGGCCGAGGCAGATGCATTGCTTGAGCTGAAGAGACCAGCCTGAGCAAGAGCGAGACCGCTAAAAATAGAAAAACTAGGCTCGGCACCTGTGGCTCAAGTGGCTAAGGCGCCAGCCACATACACCCAAGGTGGTGGGTTCGAATCCCCGGCCCGGGCCTGCCAAACAACAATGACAGCTGCAACCAAAAAATAGCCAGGCGTTGTGGCAGGCGCCTGTGGTCCCAGCTACTTGGGAGGCAGAGGCAGGAGACTCGCTTGAGCCCGGGAGTTGGAGGTTGCTGTGAGCTGTGATGCCACGGCACTCTACCCAGGGGGACAGCTTGAGGCTCCTGTCTCAAAAAAAAAAAAATAGAAAAACTAGCTGGGCATTGGGGTGGGCACTGTAGTCCCAGCTACTCAGGCGACTGAAGCAAGAGGATTGCTTGAGCCCAAGAGTTTGAGGTTGCTGAGAGCTATGATGCCATGGCATTCTACCCTGGGATGACAGAGTGAGACTCTGTCTCAAACAAAAAACAAAAAAAGTGTGATAAAAACTTTTCTCAAAAGTCTCTGAATAGACTCTTGCCATGTCTCCTTAGCCAGATTTTCATCATTTTTCTTTTTCTTTTTAAAAATTTATTTATTTAGGCTCGGCGCCTGTGGCTCAAGTGGCTAAGGCACCAGCCACATACACCCAAGGTGGAGGGCTCGACCCCGGCCCGGGCCTGCCAAACAACAATGACAGCTGCAACCAAAAAATAGCCAGGCGTTGTGGTGGGCGCCTGTGGTCCCAGTTACTTGGGAGGCTGAGGCAGGAGACTCGCTTGAGCCCAGGAGTTGGAGGTTGCTGTGAGCTGAGATGCCATGGCACTCTACCCAGGGGGACAGCTTGAGGCTCCTGTCTCAAAAAAAAAAAAATTATTTATTTTTTTGGGACAAAGTCTCAAGCTATCACCCTGGATAGAGTGCTGTGGCGTCACAACTCACAGCAACCTCAAACTCTTGGGCTTAAGCAATTCTCCTGCCTCAGCCTCCCAAGTAGCTGGGACTACAGGCGACTGCCACAGCGCCTGGCTATAGTTTTGTTGCAGATGTTGTTGTTTTAGCTGGCCCAGGCTGGGTTTAGAACCACCATCCTTGGTGTATGTGGCCGGCACCCTACCCACTGAGCTATGGGTGCCACTGTAGCAGCCCGTATAGCTTATGGCTAGGAGGAGTGAGAGTTATAAGAAATACCGGTAATGGAATGCCTTGGTGGAAAGGGCATGGAGAGATTTAGCTCTCCTAACAAGCATGAGAGCTCGCGAGATGAGAGCATTGGTGAATTGGCAGTCTCTACACCTGTGGTGTTGAGAAGCACGAGATCAGCCTTATATTAGGCTGGAGGAGAAGGCAGTCAAAGGATGTGCACTTTCTATCACAGACTCACTTACTCTGCCTCTGTCTCCTCTCCTGCCTGCAGAACACCAGCACGGTGTCTCTCTGCTGAAGATTACCAAGCTCTGCTAAAGACTAAGATCTATCTGTTCTAAGAAGACTGCTTTACTCTAAGACACACACTCTCTCCCTCTCTCTCTCCAGCCAAAGTAGATAGCCCTCAAGCATCTAAGAGAAACTGTTCCTGAGTAAGGTAGTTTAGCAGTCCGCGTCCAGAACCTATCTAAGCTGGGCCGAGACCTGGCCAGTCCCGGGCCCTGACAAGTGGTGTCAGAAGCAGATCCTGACATGCCACCTTATTATTATTTTTAAAAGATGTGGTCTTGCTCTTTTTTTTTTTTTTAAACATTTCCTATTTATTTATTTTTGGCAAAGGCTGGGTTTGAACCTGCCACCTCTGGCATACACTCTAGTCCTTTGAGCCACAGGCACCACCCTTGGTCTTACTCTTATTTAGGCTGGCCTTGAACTCCTGACCTCAAACAATCTACCCACCTCAGTTTCCCAGAGTGCTAGGATTACAGGAGTGAGCCACTGGGCCTGCCCCTTTCATCATTTTTCTATGATCTCTAACTGGTAAGGGAAATGGGCCCAGCACACCTAGCTCAGAGGGGTCATGACTATAGGAGCTGGGATTGGGGCTGGGGCGAGCATCCTCTAAGGCAAATGCACACATGGACAAGATGAGGTCTATTAGCTAGGGTGAGGAGGAGGAATGTCTACTGGGAAGGCAACCACTGGGTCTGCCATGTACTGCTACCTTCTACTTTTTGATAGTTTCTTGGTACAGAGCTTCCCAGCTGGAGTCCTGTGGTACAGTGTGCTCTGAAAATAAATGGGGGTAACTGACAGTGGTTCCCTTAGCTCTAGGGGAAGCCAAAAGGGGGAGCCAGAGTTCCTAGACTGATTGCTTTTTTTTTTTTTTTGGCTGGGGCTGGGTCTGAACCCCAATACCTCTGGCATATGGGGCTGGTGTCCTATTCCTTTGAGCCACAGGCCCCCCCCTGCTTTTTTTTTTTTTTTTGAGACAGAGTCTCACTGTGTCGCCCTGGGTAGAGTGTCATGGCGTCACAGCTCACAGCAACCTCAAACTCTTGGGCTCAAGCGATTCTCTTGCCTCAGCCTTCCAAGTAGCTGGGACTACAGGTGCCCACCACAGCACCTGGCTATTTTTTTGTTGCAGTTGTTATTGTTTAGCTGGCCTAGGCCGGGTTCGAACCCACCACCCTCGGTGTATGTGGCTGGTGCCTTACCCACTGTGCTATGGGTGCCAAGCCAGACTGATTGCTTTTATCTTAGCAGCCTCTTCCATTTACCACAGTGTACAGTGTAATTTAAAGCATTCTCAGGCTGGGTACAGTGGCTTATGCCTGTAATTCTAGCACTCTGGGAGGCCGATACCAATGGATCATTTGAGCTCAGGAGTTTGGGACCAGCCTGAGCAAGGGTGAGACCCTGAGTCAGGCATTGTGCCTGGTACCTGTGGTCCCAGTTACTTGGGAGGCTCAGGCAAAAGGATGGCATGCACTCAAGAGTTTGAGGTTGCTGTGAGCTATGATGCCACAACATGGGTCAAGAAAGTGAGACTGACTCAACAAACAAACAAACAAACAAAACCTGGCTCGGGGCCTGTAGCTCAGCAGCTAAGGGTGCCCAGAGCTGGTGGGTTCGAATCCAGCCTGGGCCTGCCAAACAACAATGACAACTATAACCAAAAAATAGCCGGCGTCATGTCTGGTGCCTGTAGCCCCAGCTACTTGGGAGGCTGAGGCAAGAGAAGTTTGAGGTTGCTGTGAGCTGTGATGACATGGCACTCTACCCAGGGCAACATAGTGAGACTCTGTCTTAAAAAAAAACAAAAACAAAACTGAAAAAACCATTCTCCTTTGATTTTTAAGAAGCAGAAAAAGTTGGGAGCTCTGCCCTAGTATCCTATAGTAATGTTCCCCTATTAAAGGTTTAAGCGATTTCAAATTATTTAGTCCTTCTGATTTTCTTCGTATTTTTTTTTTTGAGACAAGATCTTGCTGTTGCCTGGGCTAGAGTGCAATGGTGTCATCATAGCTCACTGCACCCTCAACCTCCTAGGCTCAAGCAGTCCTCTTGCCTTAGCCTCCTAAGTATCTAGGATTACAGGTGCACACCACCACACCTGGTACATTTCTTTCTTTCTTTTTTTTTTTTTTGAGAGTCTTACTCTGTAGCCCTGGGTAGAGTGCCGTGGTATCATAGCTCACAAGAACCTCAAATTCTTGGCCTCAAGCCATCCTCTAGCCTCATCTTCCCAAGTAGCTGGGACTACAGGCATTGGCCACAATGCCCAGCTATTTTTAAAGATGGGGGGGGGTCTCACTCTTTCTCAGGCTGGTCTTGAACTGCCAAACTCAGGTAATACATCTGCCTCAGCCTCCCAGAGTGCCAGGTCCACAGGTGTGAGCAACCATGCCTGGCTGATTTCCTTTTATCTCCTTTTATCTCCTTTATCTCTTCCTTTTATTTTCCTTCTCTAGTCTCTTCATCCCACTAAAAGGCAACCATTTTTACATATTTAAGAGTTTTTTTTTTTTTTGAGACAGAGTTTGTTTATGTCACCCTCGGTAGAGTGCCATGGTGTTACAGCTCACAGCAACCTGAGACTTTCGAGCTTAAGTGATTCTCTTGCCTTACGCTCCCACCACAATGTCCAGCTATTTTTGTTGTTGTTGCAGTTGCCATTGTTGTTTTAGCTGGCCCGGGCTGAGTTCAAACCTGCCAGCCTGGGTATATACAGGTGCTACCCTAATATTTAAAAGTTTTCCTGGCTACCGCTGAAAAAGTCACTTGGGAAAACTGATGCCATAAAAAAAAGTTTTCCTTTTGTTTGCACATGTTCTTATACATGTATGTGTATTGCTTTATATGCATATATTTAAAATTATGTAAATAGTGTCATAGATCTCATTCCGTTTCTTATTTTGCTCAGCACTATGTTTTTAAGATCCTTCAGTGCTGCTATGCATCCCCCAGTGCTCACTCACTGCATCCTGTGTGAGGGGGTTGCGGGTCCATACCTCCACCCCCCTAGTTTTGGCAGACTGTCCTCCAAAATGCCCAGGCCAGTCCACACCCCACTAGCAGTGCCCAGGGTTCCCTCTCTCCTCCTCACCACCTCCATCTGGCATTACCCAGCCTGTTGGCCTTTGCCTGTGGTGTCTCCTTGTCATTTTAATCTGCATTTTTCAGGTGACTAGTGAACTTGTGTGTCTTTTCATAGTTTTAGCTTTTTTAGGTTTCCTCTTCTGTAACCTGTTCATATCCTTGTGGAGACGTTTGGCTCTCAGGGTGACCAGGGAGAACTTCCACGGGGAAGTCACAACTTATTATTATTATTTTTTGCAGTTTTTGGCCAGGGCTGAGTTTGAACCCGCCACCTCTGGCATATGGGGCTAGCGCTCTACTCCTTTGAGCCACAGTGCCACCCCCATTTTTTTTTTTAAGGCAAGCACAGAACAAAGGTTTATTGAGGAAGAGAAAGGTAGATTTACAGAGTAAGAGCAAGATACAGGGGCTGACAGAGCAAGATACATTTGCTATACACAGTAAGTGGACTCAGGATGCCAGGACAAGTAGGCAGAGAGGCCTGGAATGCACTTTATATCTATCTATGTTCTATCTAGCAAATCTGGTGTGTAAAGAGAGAACCAGAGTAGGACAAGGGCAGGAGCTGGTACACTGTAGTCTAGGTGCATGAGGAAAGAGGTGTGTGTGTGTGTGTGTGTGTGTGTGTGAGAGAGAGAGAGACAGAGAGAGAGAGAAAATGGTAGTGGTAAGTGGTCCAATTCCCCATATACTTTGAAGGTATTGCAGACAGGATCTGGTGAAGAACTTGCATGTGGGATGAGAGACGAGTCAAAGATGACTCCTAACAGAGAGAGGTCATTTTGAGGGGAAGGAAATTTGCACACTGGGGTTGTTAATTAGGTGCCCAAGTGGAGACATTGAGTAAGCAGTTGGATGTATGTGGCTGCAATTCAGGGGCAAGGGCTGGGCTGGAGATGTGAGTCTGGGAGGATTCTGGGTACAAACGGCATCTGAAGCCTTGAGACCAGGAAGGAGCATGAATGGAGTGAGAATGGATAGAGAAAAAGACAGCTCTGGGACACTCCAATAGTAAAGGGAGAAGAGGAGGGCAAGAAAGACCAGAAAAGAAGGCAAGAAGTAACTCAACAGAACGGTTTCCTGGATGCCAAGTTAAGAAAGTGTTTCAAGGAAAGGAGTGATCCGCTGTGTCAAAAGCTGCAGGTAAGCCAAATAAGGGGAGTACTGAGAGGTGACAATGGAGTTTAGCAAAGTGGAGGTCATTGATGACGATGACAAAGGCAGTTTCAGAGGAAAAGCGGAGTTGGAAAGCCGACTGGAGGAAGGGGAGGAGGACTGTAAAGGGAAATAGAGTAGGCAAACCTGTCCAGGAATTTTGCTGTAAACTGAAGCAGAAATGGATGGGTAGCTGGAGGGGAAGTGGTCATTCCTTTTTAACAGAAGAAATTAATATGTTGGTATGCCGATGATATAAAGCAGAGGGGGTAAAATGATATAGGAGAAAATGGGGAGAATTGCTGGGTCAATACTTTTGAGAAAATTAAAGAGGACAGGAAGTGAAGGAGGTTTGATGAGAGTGGAGAAATCTGATACAATTATTCAGAATTACAGGAGGGGCAAGTTGAGGGGTATTTGAAACAAGTTGAGAAACGGGGAGAGGTGCATTTAGCCTTGTGAGATTAGTCCCTCTCGGCGCTCGGTAGCCAGCGTTCCGTTTCCTTGGAGACCGAAACGCAAGAGGAAGCCTCCGGTCTCCACGGGAAATTTGAGTGCCGGGGTCCCGTCGATCTACTTTGAGACAAGAAAGTTGGAGAAGCCGATCAGAGACCCACGAACGCACGACTTTTCTTCCCTTCTCCCCAATGGAGAACGAATTACAGAAGTAGGTGAAAAGGAGCTGCGGCGGAGTGGTGGAGCGCGCGTGCGTGTCCCTGCCGTCGCCCCGCCCTTGCCTTGAGGACGACCCGCATTCCTCTGACCCCGCCCACAATGTCCTCGCCACCCGTATTCCTTACCTCCCTCTGCTCTTGCACACCGTAAACTATAGTTTTGAGTTCGAACCTCCACGCCTGTTTTAAGTTTGCTGCTTGCAGCCTCATAGGGTGGGAATAATGGAAATTCTTTCTCGCCTCAACTCTTTCCAGATCCAACCGCTCTTGGACTTACTTCACGGTCCCCAAGTTCCGGAATCTGGTGAGTCTGGGAGGGGGAACCGACTGACCCTGCAGTAAGTAAGCCTCAGCAATCACGATCATGACTGCTCCGGGTGATGTAGTCTGGAGACCTGAATTCCAGGGCTAGCTGAGTTACACATTTGCTGTGGGACCCGGAGCAAGCCTCCGAACCTCATTTTTCTCTTATCACTACCTTATCAGAATGTTAAGAGTGTATAACGTTGCTCTCTTATTCATCTCTGATTGCTACTCTGGTTTTCTGAGGGTGGGTTTTGGGTTTTTTCCATGCCTTCTGTTTCTCACAGTTCTTAGCACCTCACAGCTTGGATGTACTTAGTAAATTCTGGCTGACTGATTAAAAAAAAGTGATAGCTAACATTTATAGAACACTTACCACATGCTTTATCATCTCTTTTAATTTTTGCACCCATAGAGGTAGGTTTAATTATCTAATTTTTGCACCCATTGAGGTAAGTTTTATTATTAGGTCCACTTTACAGATGGGAAAATTGAGGCTCAGACAGGTAATGTCATTTGCTGGAGGTCACACACACTATCTCTGTAAACAGGGTAGAGCTGGGATTTGAACCCATTGTACTGTGTGACTGCTTGTGTTTTGTCTGGTAGGATTATGTTCCATGGCAGCGGTCCAAACAGAAAAGCAAACTATCTACTCTGCTTTCAATCCCAGAAGACAGAGACAATGATAAAAGCAAAATGAAGACTTTGACTAGGAGGCAGACAGGTCAGCAAAAGCACTTGGAGGCTGGTGTGGGGGTTGGGGACAGGACAGAATGTATGCTCTTGGCCCTTAGTGACACTATTCATATTAGGATAGGCTAACTGATGTAACAAATAACCTTCAAATTGTAAGTATTAATATTAAGGTTTATTTCAGAGTGTGCATTTGTAGATCTAGGGGAAAGGGATAATCTGTTCCACATGGTCGTTTAGGGATCCAGGCTTCTTTGCCCTAGGGGCCCTGAAGTCCTCTGCTGGACACGTCTGCATCCGGCTGGCAGAGAGGGGAAAGAGAGCAAGAACATGGAGAATTTTGTGGGTAGTGTTTTGGGGGCCCAGACTTGAAGTGATGTATCATTCTCGCTCATATTCCAGGGGCCATAACTCAGTCAATAGCCATCCCTAACCACAGGGAAGGTGGGGAATAGAGTGTGTCTGTGTTTCTAGAAGGAAAAGAAAACAGGATTTGTTGAACTCATGGAGTAATCTCTGCCACATCATTATCATTCTTTCCAGGGGAGTTCTGAGGTCTTGGTTAGGCAGACATGAGTTCAAATCTTGGCTGTGCCATTTGCTCACTTGGGAAAGTCATTGATCTCTCTGAGCATTAGTTTTCTCACTTGTGAAAATGGGGACACGAATACTTCATAAATGAGAAGCTCCATGTAAAGCATTGTGGTTCACCCATATCAGACCCAATGTCTTTTTTTTTTTTTTTGAGACAGTGTCTCACTTTGCTGCCATCGGTAGGGTGCTGCGGTGTCAGCTCACAGCAACCTCAAACTCTTGGGCTTAAGTGATTCTCTTCCCTCAGCCTCCCAAGTAGCTGGGACAACTACAGGCACTGGCTACAATGCCCAGTTATTTTTTTAGAGACAAGGTCTGGCTCTGGCTCTGGTTCAGGCTGGTCTTGAACTCATGAGATCAGGCAATCCACCCTCCACCCCCACCCCCAGCCTCCAAGAGTGCTAGGATTACAGATGTGAGCCATGGCACCTGGCCTCCAATACCTCTTTTAATAACAAATGTTTTGTAATATTCCTTTAGTATCCTGAAGTGAATATCATAGACAATATAACCTACCTATGTACATACCTGTGTATATAATCACCTGCACCACTTTATTGCCATTAAATGGGGAATGTAAGATCAGCTCCCCCTGTGGGCAACACTGACACCCAAAAAGGGAGCAGGAGAGTAGAATGCCAAGTAGCCCCATCTATTACCTCCTTGTTTTGCCTCATTGTTGCTGGGTGGGGGTAGGGGCTCAGGTTTCCATTGGATTGTGCTGACACAGGTAGGCAGGGAGAAGGGAATGGAGCCTAGACTAATTCTACCTCACACCACCTCATTAAACCTCATTGGTGCTGGCTCAGTTCACTGCTGGACCCTGCTGGCACTACCCTAGAGGAGGAGTCATAGCTTTGCCTTCTACAAGGGGAGCTGCCCACTGAGCCCTGCCAGTACCATCCCAGCCTGGGAATCAGAGTACTACTAGGTAGAGATGAAAGATCAGCTCCCTGCTTGAAATCACTGAGGCAGGAGAATTGCTTGAGCTCAGGAGTTTGACTTTTGTCTAAGCAAGAGTGAGATCCCGACTCAGAAAAAAATGAGAAACCCAGCTGGGTGCTGCAGCAAGTGCATGTAATCCCAGTGGCTACTGGAGGCTGAGGCAGCAGGATGCTCACAGCCCGAGTCTGAGGCTGCAGTGAGCTATGATACCATCGCACTCTGCTCAGGGAAATAGGGTGGGACTCTGTCTCAGCAAAAACAAAACAAAACAAAAAACAAATATGCCCTAATGGTTGTTGAAAAAAGTGCAAAAAATTCAGTGGAGGAAAGAAAGCCTTTTCCTCAGATAGTCCTGGAGAAATGGGAATCTATAGGCAAAGAAATGAACCTTGATTTAAGTAGCACAACTTATACAAAAGTCAACTCAAAATATAAATGTGCAGTAAAATAAAAAATTAAATACAAAATATGAAAGTGTAAAAAACAGAAGAGAAAAATCTTTGGGACCTACGGCCAAGTAAAGAGTTCTTTTTTTTTTTGAGATAGAGCCTCAAGCTGTCCCCCTGGGTAGAGTGCCGTGGCATCACAGCTCACAGCAACCTCCAACTCCTGGGCTCAAGTGAGTCTCCTGCCTCCATCTCCCAAGTAGCTGGGACCACAGGTGCCCGCCACAACGCCCGGCTATTTTTTGGTTGCAGCCGTCATTGTTGTTTGGCGGTCTGGGCTGGGGATTTGAACCTGCCACCTTAGGTGTACGTGGCTGGCGCCTTAGCCAGTTGAGCTATAGGCGCCGAGCCAAGTAAAGAGTTCTAAGACTGAATACTAACAGCTTGATTCATGAAAGAAAAATGGATAAATTGGACTTCATCAAAATTAAAAACTTTTATCCTGTGAAAAGCTTTTTTAAGAGGATGAAAAGGGTGGCGCCTATGGCTCAGTGAGTAGGGCGCTGGCCCCATATACCGAGGGTGGTGGGTTCAAACTTGGCCCTGCCCAAACTGCAACAAAAAAATAGCCGGCCGTTGTGGTGGATGCCTGTAGTCCCAGCTACTTGGGAGGCTGAGGCAAGAGAATCACCTAAGCCCAGGAGTCGGAGGGTGCTGTGATGCCACGGCATTCTTCTGAGGGCAGTAAAGTGAGACTCTGTCTCTTAAAAAAAAAAAAAAAAGAGGATGAAAAGATAAGCTATAGACTTAGAGAAAATATTTGCAAATTATGTGTCTGACAAAAGACTACTAGGTAGAATTTATTAATAATTCTAAAAACTCAATAATAGAATAGAGTATTCAGTTAGGCAATGAGTAAAAGACATGAAGAGAGATATTTAACCAAAGAGTATATACAGATGGCAGATAAGCACATGTAAAGATGGTCAACATCAGCGATTAGGGAAATGCAAATGAAACCACAAGGACATATCACCGCATACCTATCAGAATGGCTAAATTAAAAAATAGTGGGCTCAGGGCTTGTGGCTCAAGCGGCTAAAGCGCCAGCCACATACACCTGAGCTGGCGGGTTTGAATCCAGCCCAGGCCCGCCAAACAACAACTACTACCAAAAATAGCTGGGTGTTGTGGCAGGAACCTGTAGTCCCAGCTACTTGGGAGGCCAAGGCAGGAGACTCGCTTGAGCCCAGGAGTTGGAGGTTGCTGTGAACTGTGATGCCACGGCACTCTACCCAGGGGGACAGCTTGAGGCTCTGTCTCAAAACAAACAAATAAAGAAACAAACAAACAAAAAATAGTGACAACACCAAATGCTGGCAAAGAGGAGAAACTAAATCACACATACATTGTTGGTCGGCATGTAAAATGGGGAAGCCACTCTGGAAGTGAGTATGGCAGTTTCTAATGAAATGGCAATTGCACTCTTGGGCATTTATTCCAGAGTAAAGAAAACTTGTGTTCACACAAAAACTAGTATATGAATATTCATAGCAGCCTTATTCATAAAGACCTCAAAACTGGAAATAGGCTGGGTGAGGTAGCTCATACCTATAATCCTAGCATCCTGGGAGAGTAAGGTGGGAGGATCGCCTGAGGTCAGGAGTTTGAGACCACCCTGAACAAGAGTGAGACCCCATCTTTACCAACAAATTGAAAAATTAGCCAGGCATGGTGGTGTGCCTGTAGTCCCAGCTACTCCGGAGCCTCATGAGGCAGGAGGATTGCTCAAGCCCAGGAGTTTGAGGCTGCAGTGAGCTATGGTGATGCCACTGCACTCCAGCCTGGGTAACAGAGACTCTTGTCTCATAAAAACAAAAACAAAACAAAACTGGAAGTAACCTGGATGGCCTGTAATGAGTGAATAGTTAAACAAACTGGCACATCAATACCATGGAATATTATTCAGCAATAAACAGGAAAAGACTATTGATGCATTCAACAATTTGGATGAATTTCCGGAGAATTATGCCCAGTGCAAAAAGCCACTCTCAAAAGTTACATTTATATAATGTTTGAGAATGACAAAATTTTAGAAGTAGAGAACAGATTAGTGATTGCAGGAGTTAGAGAGAGTTGAAGGACAATGGTAAGGGGAGGGAAACAGGTACAGTTATAAAAGGCACCAGAGATCCTCATGGTTATGGAAATGGTGTGTTTCTTGCCATCTTAATGTCAATATCCTGGTTGCAATACTGTATTGTACTTTTTGCCATTGAAAGAAATTGGGTAAAGGCACATAGGATCTCTCTGGATTCTTTTTTTTTTTTTGAGACAGAGTCGCAAGCTGTCACCCTGGGTAGAATGCTGTGGTGTCACAGCCCACAGCAACCTCAAACTCTTGGGCTTAAACAATTGTCTTGCCTTGGCCTCCCAAAGTAGCTGGGACTACAGGTGCTCACCACAACGCCCGGCTATTTTTTGGTTATAGTTGTCATTGTTTGGCCGGCCTGGGTTGGATTTGAACCCACCAGCTCCTCTATATATGGCTGGTACCTTAGCTGCTTGAGCTACAGGCGCCGAGCCTGGATTATTTCTTAAAACTGCATGTGAAGCTGAACTATATCAAAATTAAAAATTTGATAAATAAAAATATTTTTTTAATTTATTTTTACTTTTATTATCAAATAAAAAATTTGATAATTAAAGAAGATAAATTTAAAAAAGATAAATCAGGGTTACTACCACTAATGAAAATAAACACTCATTATTTTTTTGTTTTTTTTTTAAGGCAGAGCCTCAAGCTGTCCCCCTGGGTAGAGTGCTGTGGCATCACAGCTCACAGCAACCTCCAACTCCTGGGCTCAAGCGAGTCTCCTGCCTCCGCCTCTCAAGTAGTTGGGACCACAGGAGCCTGCCACAATGCCTGGCTATTTTCTTTTCTTTTTTTGGTTGCAGCCACCATTGTTGTTTGGCAGGCCCAGGCTGGATTTGAACCCGTCACCTTAGGTGTATGTGGCTGGCACCTTAGCCACTTGAGCCACAGGCACCGAGTCAATACTCATTATTGAAACTACAAATCTTCCATAAACACTTTGTCTTACAATTTTTTTTTTTAACAGAGTCTCACTCTGTCTCCTAGCCTAGAGTACAGTGATAACAGTGTTGCTCGCAGTAGTCTCAAACTCCTGGGTTCAAGCAATTCTCCTGCCTCAGCCTTTGGAGTAGCTGGGATTACAGGTGCCTACTATAACACCTGGCTAATTTTTTATTTTTAGTAGTGACTGGGTCTCACTTTTGCTCAGAGGCTAGTCTTGAACTCCTGAGTTTAAGTGATCTTTCTACCTTGGCCTCCCAGAGTGCTAGGATTACAGGCGTGAGCCACCATGTCTGGCTAATCTTATAATTTTTATTAAAGATATGTCTATGTTATTTTATTTTATTTTTTTGAGACAGAGTTTTACTTTGTTGCCCTCAGTAGAGTGCTGTGCCGTCACAGCTCACAGCAACCTCAAACTCTTGGGCTCAAGTGATTATCTTTTTTTTTTCCAGAGAAAATTAAATTTAACCAAGAGATTTCAATAAAACAGATGAGGATTTGAAATGATTGCCAGTCTGGTCATCCAGTGGGGAACTTGAAATTCAGACAAGATTCAACAGATACTTCTGTTCCTTTTTCGAGTCTTCTTGTCACTGATGCAACTATATTATTCTTTCATTATTTGTCCTAGTTCATTCTGTTATTACAATGAAGAAAAAAAGAGATAAACAATGTGTAAATATTTGATTTGAAAATTGCTCCACTGTAAGAGGAAGCAAATATATAACAAGTCGATTCTCTTGCCTCAGCCTCCTGAGTAGCTGGGACTACAGGTATCCACCATAATGCCTGGTTATTTTTAGAGACAGGGGTCTTGTTCTTGCTCAGGCTAGTCTTGAACCCGTGAGCTCAGGCGATCCAACCACCCTGGCCTCCCAGAGCAATTTTACGATTTTTATAAACACTGGTAAGGGGACTTTAGAACTTGGTTAATTAAATTCTCCTAACCTTTTAAGCTACATTAAAAAATTTTAATATATTCATTTTTATATTCAAATAATTTACTTATCTGTTTAACAAAAACCATTGAATATTTAAATAACTCTTGTATATCTAATTAAATAAACTTCTAATATGAGTAATCTTATGTTCTCTTAGAAGTTCCAGTAATTCATACACATTTAATAAGAGTCTTAAACTTTTCAACTTCACTCTAAATCAAAATCTCATTTATACCTTTAAAATTAGAATTACAAGATTACTCTAGCAATCATTGTGTCTCTCTTTTTTTTTTTGAGACAGAGCCTCAAGCTATACCCCTGGGTAGAGTGCCATGGCATCACAGCTCACAGCAACCTCCAGCTCTTGGGTTTAAGCGATTCTCCTGCCTCAGCCTCCCAAGTAGCTGGGACCACAGGCACCCACCACAACGCCCGGCTATTTTTTGGTGGCAGCTGTCATTGTTGTTTTGGTGGGCCTGGGCTGGATTCGAACCCGCCACCTTAGGTGTATGTGGTTGGCACCTTAGCCACTTGAGCCACAGGCGCTGAGCCAATCATTATGTCTCTTAAACAATATAATTAATACCAGATACAATTAATTTATAACTTTAACAAAATTAATTTACTTCATTATGTCTATACTTAGTACTAACATTTACCAGGATTGGTAATGATTCACTAATCTTGATCTATTAGTGAAATTATTAATATCTATCCCAAGTGAACTGGGTTGCACCTGGAGCAGAGATTCTGGTGGGGTCTGAGAGTCAAGGTGTAGCCACTAGTGTGATTGGTCTCATGCCAGTGCTGCACAGGCTGAGAGGAAGCAGCAATTCTGAGAATATGCCATCCAAATGCCTGTACTCCCATCGGGGGAACCACAGTTCCTGCTGGATTTTGGAGACAGTCGATTGCAGTGTTGTACAGGTCCTCTGCCTTCATAGGGCACTGTGGTCCAATTCTCAGGTCACTAGAAATAACAGTAACTACTAGTAATGTATGTCCTGCACTGAATGTGTCAAGCACTCTCTCCAGACACCTGTAAGGTATAGTAACTTTTAATGTAATCTTCACAGCAACCTTGAGGTAGGCATGGTGGCATGGTGATGACGCCTCTATACTTATAGAGGAACTGAGAACTAGAGAGGTTGTGTGATCTGCTTACGCCACACAGTCAGTAGAAGGCAGAGTGCAGCTTCAAACCTGGGCTGTCTGGCTCTTCAGTTCCTGTTCTTAATCCCTACCCCATCTCAATTTCCCGTCAACCACGCTGGTGGGAGACCGGGGACTTGAACCCAGGCCTGCCAGACTCTGGTCTTCTTGCTGTCCTGTGCTGTGTCAGCCACTGACCCAACAATTGGGAGTTCCTGACTCTTTCTGAGTACCTTCACCTGGGCTTGTCCCTCCCTGCTATCAAGGAGCTTATTGATGGGTGTGAGTTTCCTCCTCTGTCCAGTGTCACATGATAAGGCTGTGAGTGGGTTTGGGGCTGGGACCTAGGCTCCCCTCATTGGTGGTGCTCTCCCTGGGACCTGGCCACAGACCTGCCTGTGCCCTCACCCTCTCCCTGCCCTTTCCCATCTATCCCAGCATTGTCCTCCAAGTCCTCCATAGCGGTGCCAAACCAGGTGAAGAATGCACGAGAACTCCGCAAATCAGAGAAGGTGGACTCTGGGATGATGCATGCCCAAATCAGGTTAATGAAGGTAGGAGGGACATTTGCCCACAGGCAAGAGAGGGGAAGGGGGGCAGGAGAAACTACAGGGAACATACACTGAGCATGTATTGGGTGCCAGACCTCTCATGGCAATCCCATGGATGTGCTCATGATCATTCCTATTTTACAGATGGGGGAACCGAGGTATAGAGAGAGAAGTGACTTGCACCAGGTCATAGAGCCAGAAAACGGCCTGCCAGCGGTCAAAGCTAGTTAAAGCATTTGCTGTTGTGTTTAAGACCCAAGAACACAAGCTGAATCATCCTTTATTTCTCTACATGAGGAACACAGTCTAGTGCTGTGATTTTCTTTCTTTCTTTCTTTTTTTTTTTTTTTTTTTTGAGACAGAGTCTCACTCTTTCACCCTGGGTGGAGTGCTATGGCATCATAGCTCACAGCAACCTTAAATTCCTGGGTGCAAGCGATCCTCTTGCCTCAGCCTACTGAGTAATCCTAGCACTTTAGAAGGCCGAGGCGGGTGGATTGCTTCAGCTCAGGGGTTCAAGACCAGCCTGAGCAACAGTGAGACCTATCTCTACTAAAAATAGAAAAACCAGAGGGGGCCTGTAGTCCCAGCTTATGTCATTATCTGAACAATGTTTCAAAAGTTTTTGAAGTGATTAAAAGAGAGGTCTTGGCTGGACATGGTTGAAAACACCTATAGTCCTAGCACTTTTGGAGGCCAAGGCAGGAGGATTGCTTGAGGCCAGGAATTTGAGACCAGCCTGGGCAACATAGCAAGACCCCATCTCCACAAAGAATATAATAAATCAGCTGGGTTTAGTGGCATGCATCTGTAGTCCTAGCTACCGGGGAAACCAAGGCCAGGAGGATCTCTTGAGCTCAGGAGGCTGTGGTTACAGTGAGGTGATTGCACCATTGTACTTTAGCTTGGCAACAGAGCAAGACCCTGTCTCTAAAATATAAAAATTTAAAAAAAAATTTTAAAGAAGAGGAGTCTTTAGTGTACATAGCAGAAAACAAAATACTAAATGTTATATATACTATAAGATACTAGAGAAGAATTTCAAGGAAATTTTTCATAGCTTGATGAATAATGACTCTTATGTAAAGAAAAAGGGAAAATGTAATTTGCTCTGAAATCTTTTTTTTTCTCCATTAACCTTCAGTTTTGCAAAACGGTTTAGAGGCAGCCTAACATTTATAAAGCAGGAACTCGTTATCTCTAACGTTATTTTTATCCTGGCATTAGAAGGGTATGTGTTGTTTGATATAGAGTATGAACTTGGGCCATTTGGCTCTAAAACTTGTGCTCCTAACCAGTTCTTTTTTTTTTTTTTTGAGACAGTTTCACTTTGTCGCCCTTGGTGGAGTGCTGTGGCATCATAGCTCACAGCAATGTCCAACTTTTGGGCTCAGGCAATTCTCTTGCCTCAGCCTCCCAAGTAGCTGGGACTACAGGTGCTTGCCACAACGCCCTGCTATTTTTTCTTTCTTTTTTTTTTAAGCAGACTCAGGCCAGATTTGAACCCACCAGCCCTGGTGCATGTGCGCCCTAACCACTAAGCTATAGGCGGCCAGCGTCCTAACCAGTTCTTAATACTGTCTCTTATAGTCATTCATGCATTTAGTCAACACATATTTATTGAGCACCTACTGTGTGCCAGGCCTCATTCTGAGTGTGGGGATTCACCAGCGATGTGTCCCCTGACCTCAAGGAGCTCATGTTCCACTGGGGAGACGGACAATAAACAAGAGGAACATATGATATGTGCAGTGATGATAAGCTCTACGAAGAGCCCTGAGAGTGAGTGAGGGGGCTAGAGAGGCGCAGAGGAGGGGGTGGCAGTGACTTTTAGAGAGGGTGCTGGGGAAGGCTGCTAAGTGGTGATATTTGAGCTGAGACTTGGAGCAGGTGAGGAAGCAGCTAGGTGGACATATGAGGGAGGAATGTTCCAGGCAGAGGCACTGCAAGTGCCAAGGCCCTGAAGTTGTTGGGACTCCGGCAAGTGGTGACGAGGAGAGGTGTGGTAGGGTAAGGTAAGCTTGTATTTGTCCCTGTAGTTCCTGATCAGGCTTTGCCATTTTTTTGTTGAGTTACACAGGAAGACTGCAGGATTTTTTTTTAAGAGACCGAATCTCACTTTCTTGCCCTTAGTAGAGTGCCGTGGCATCACACCTCACAGCAACCTCCAGCTCCTGGGCTTAGGTGATTCTCCTGCCTCAGCCTCCTTAGCAGCTGGGACTACAGGTGCCCACCACAATGCCTGGCTGTTTTTTTGGTTGCAGTTTGGCTGGGGCCGGGTTTGAACCCGCCACCCTTGCTATATGGGGCCGGCACCCTACTCACTGAGTTACAAGCGCTGCCCAGGAATACTGCAGGATTTTGAGTAGAGCAGGGGTGTGATCTGGCTTAGGTCTTCACAGGAGACCATGGGCTGCTGCTGCCATGTGGGTATTGATTGTGGGCAGAGAAGAAATGAGGAAGGGTGCAGCCACCACCAAGTTGGCTTGTTCGTGGAGATCTTGACTCTATCCCTCAGTCTCAGGACAATTATTTATTCAATCTACAACTCTTTAGAGAGTGCCTAATATGTGCCAGGCACTGTGCTGAGTACTGGGGATGTAGCCATGAGCAGGGTTCATGTGATTGTGGAGCTTCCATATTAGTGGGGAGACACATACTAAATGAATTAAAAAACCCCAAAGGGTAGTTAATTATTCATTAATTTATTCAACCCATACTTGGAGAACTCCAGGCATTGTCTTATGTCCTGGAGGTGACAGCTGTGACAAAAGAGATGCATCCCCTGCCCTCCTGGGACATGCAGATAGAAGAAAAAGGAAGAAACACCAGATAATAAGAAAAATATCTGTTATGTTGGGTAGTGATAAATCCTAGGAGAAAAATAAATTGGGAAAGTAGGAGACAATTACAAGCTACATACGTGATTACAAATTGCTAGAAGGGTCAGTGAGGAAACAAGCAGCGATCTACATCCGATCAGGTGGCCAGAGGGAGCCATCTCTAGAGATCATTAAATTGTTACAGATTACAATGTTACAGATTCCCGGTGCAAACTGGCATTTTTCACAAGATGCTTCTGAGTATTTTGGTCTGGAGATGTAGAGGCAAGATAGTAGGGGTGGCCAGGAGCCCAGACTTCCAGGACAGCAGCTCTGCTGTGTGACCTTGGTAAGTTACTCAATCTGATCCTCAGTTTCTACTTTTATAAAGTGGGGCTAATCATAGCGCCCATCTCCCATCTCGTAAGGTTGCTGTGAGGGTGACGTACTGCAATGCACGTGATGTGTAAGCTCTTGGTACATCTGTATGATTATTATTATATGACAAATACAGGAGCTGAAAGCTAGGATGGAGTGGTTTCTGGCAAAGGACAGAGACAGAAGGAAGAACAGAAGAATAAGGAAGAAAGCAAATAGGTATGGCAGGGGCAGAAGGTTAGAGGCAGAGAGAGCAGTGTCAGACGTTGTTCATTGAGTGTATACTCAGCTCTAAGGCAGTGGCTTGACTGTGAATTTGACCTTAGTTATTTTTACAGCAGCTCTCTAAAGCAGGTATCAGTTTCCTTATTGTTGGAATAAGTATAACAGGGCTCTGGGAGGTTAATTAACTTGCTCAGGTTCCCTTAGATGGCAGGTAGCAGAGCTGGAATTTTTTTTTTTTTTTTTTTTTGAGACAAAGTCTCACTCTGTGCCCTGGGAAGAGTGTTCTGGTGTCATTTTAGCTCATACCAACCTCAAATTCTTGGTCTGAAACTCCTGAGCTCAGGGGATCCACCCTTCTCAACCTCCCAGAGAGCTAGGATTACAGGCATGAGCCACCATGCCTGGCCAGAGGTGGGATTTTTTGTAACCAAGGTATGTCTAGGCCTAACAGCCAAGACTTAGACACTCTGTGGTTCAGCTACACCTTGCAATTTTAAGCCCACTCAGTGTTCTTGTCTTAGTATAGGGGAAGGCACAAACTGAGACTCAGAAATATGGCTTTCTAATTCCAGTGCCACTTCTTGGCTGTGTGACATTGAACAATTCATTAAACTCTCTGAGCCTCATCAAGCCTCCACTTGTCGGCAAATGGAGTTTTTTTTTTTTGAGACAGAACCTCAAGTTGTCCCCCTGGGTAGAGTGCTATGGCATCACAGCTCACAGTAACCTCCAATTCCTTGGCTCAAGCGAGTCTCTTGCCTCAGCCTCCCAAGTAGCTGGGACCACAGGCGCCCACCACAACGCCCAGCTATTTTTTGGTTGCAGCTGTCATCATTGTTGTTTGGTGGGCCTGGGCTGGATTGGAACCCACCACCTTAGGTGTATGTGGCTGGCGCCTTAGCCACTTGAGCCACAGGTGCCAAGCCGGCAAAATGGAGTTAATGAACAAAAGGCTGTTGGGAGATGAACACCATATGCCACCTGCGTTAATAGGCCCTCAACAATTGTTACTGTTATTATTACTGTAGATTTTATGTGCCTGCTGGGTATAACCTTAGGCAAATCACTTAACCCCTCGGACTCTCATTGTTTCCACAAGGGCAGGTTGGATGAACTGCCAATATACATTAGTTCAGGCCTAGTAGGAAGTCGGGGCTATTCTAACCCTCTCTACCTTCCTTACTTCTCTTCCAGACATGGGAGTCACCTCTGGGATGTGTATTATTATTTCTATATTTCATTGATCCTAAGAAGCCATTGATATTAAGACACAACTTTATTTGCCCACTAATAAAATGGTGATGGTGACACACCACCAATTTTAAAATACATCCTCACCGACTTCAGAGATGTGAAATGATGGGAGCATGGGCATTTCAGAATGGATTAAAGAGTAACTACAGGGCAGCGCCTGTGGCTCAAAGGAGTAGGGCGCCGGCCCCATATGCCAGAGGTGGTGGGTTCAAACCCAGTCCTGGCCGCTCTGCCCCTCCCAAAACAAAGAGTAACTACAGAGGCTGGAAATAGTAGGGGAAGGGAGGTTAGGGAGAGAGATTTGTTAAAGAATACAAAATTACAGCTAGAGAGGAGGAACTCTCACTGTAGTCATCCTCTCACTGTAGGATGACTATAGTTAACAATAGTACATTATTATATAGTCTTCAATAACTAGAACGGGGATATTGATCGTTCTCAGCACAAAGAAATGATCAATGTTGGAGATGATGGATATGCTAATTACCATGATTCAATCACTATACATTATATGGATCAAAACATTACTATGTACTCCGTGAATATGTACAATTATTATTTGTCAATTAAACATAAGTAAATTAATTAAAACAAAAGAGTTAAGGAAGCGCGGACAATGGGGACCTGCCGCCTAGCCCGGCCGCATTTACCAGTGGAGGCCACGAGGGGGCGGGCGCCCACGGGAGGGCCGCGGTCCCCGGGCTCCCGGACGCTTGGGCCTGGCGGGGCAGCGCGCCGCCTCCCTCTCACCTCCCTCCTCCCGCAGATGCTGATCAAGAACAGAAAGACCTTGCTCCAGGAGCTCCGCAACCACGAGACCTTCCTCACCAAGCTCAATCTGGATCTGATCAGCACCATCCAGGACATGGAGGACAGCACAGCCCTGAACGTGCGGGCAATGCTGCAGCAGCAGGACATCCTTACGGTGAAACCCGCGCCTCTGCCCTCTGCAGCGAGTGTGTGCCCGCGCCTCTGGCCTGCCTTCCCCGCTACTGAGCACTCGGGCGCCCTCTCCTGCCCATTCCCGGCCCCGTTCCATGTGCGGCTTCCTCCCTCCGGAAAATGGTCGTTCCCACCCTTTGCCCCACCCACCTGGGCTTTGGAATCCTACCGAGGTGGGGTTGCTGCAGTCCCTCGCTACAGCACTTACTAGCTGGGAGATTCTGAGTTCACGTCGCTTTTGTGACCTCTGTAAAGTGGAACACAAGGGCATCCATCCCAAAAGGATGCATATGGTACCTGTGCAAGACACTGCATTTATTGCACCTGTGCAAGAGAGGGCTGCCACCACCACCACTAGCAAACACGAGTGTGGTGTTATACTGAGTGCTCTACATGTGTTCATATAGTCACAACAGCCCTCTGGAGTGGGCACTGTTATTACCTCCATTTACATATGAAGAAATGGAAAGGCAGAAAGGTTAGGTGACTTGCTCAGGGTCACCCAGGTGGCCAGGGTCAGAGGTGGGGTTTGCACCCAGGCATTCTGGAGCTAGATCTGTGCCCTTTCTACCACCCCATTAGCACCAGCAGCCCGGTGGTGGCGCTTAGGGTGAAAAAGCCAAATCTCTGCCTCCCCTGGGAGAGACTTGGTGATGCTGCAGTGAGAGGGCAGGAGGTTCCTATGGACCCAGGAGTTTGGGCTGGACTGAAGATTCAGAGAAAATGGTTTCTCGCTGTATCCTCACATGGCCTCGCCCAGGGGTCCTCAAACTTTTTAAACAGGGGGCCAGTTCACTGTCCCTCAGACCGTTGGAGGGCTGGACTGGGGGCCCCCGGATGAGTCAGCTGCTAAGCAGGACAGCAGAAACACCTGGCGGGCTGGATAAATGTCCTAGGCGGGCTGCGTGTGGCCTGCGGACCGTAGTTTGAGGACGCCTGGCCTCGTGGAAAGAAAAAGAGCTCTGTTGTCTCTTCCTCCTTTTCTGAGGACACCAGTGTTATAGGATCAGGGCCCCACATGTATGACCTCATTTAACCTTCATTACTAAAGTTAATGAACTTTCAGTTAATTATTTTAATTACTGTAAGGCCCTGTCTCCAAATATAGTCACTCTGAGGGTTAGGTCTTCAATATGGGGAGGGGGGGAGCACAACTTAGTCTACAACCAAGGTCAAAGACATACGGAGTTATTCAGAAACTTAGCAGAACATTCTCCAAACCTGGATGAAATCCCTGTCGGACTTGTCTACTGTTGGTTCACTTACACATTTTTTGTCCATCCTGAGTGTCTCCTCTGGGTCCTGAGGGAGGATAGTGGTCAGGGAGATACTTCATCCCCATGAAGCTGCTATTCTGGTGGGGACATGGGCTGTTAGAAAGCCTCAAGTGTGTGTGCTGTGCTAGAGGTGGAGGACCTGGGGAGCCCTGAGAGGTATGGGGGGAATCAAGAAGGCTTCCTGGAGAAGGTGATGGTTGGGCTGAAACGTGCAGAGTAGGTTTGACTGACAGAGATGAGGTGAGTATTCCAGGTAGAGGAAACAGGTGCCCAGGGCTCAGGGTGAGAGGGAGCTTAGCTGGCTCAAGGGGCCACATGCTGCCAAGTATGGCCAGAGGATAAGGTGTGAGGCAGGGATTAGAGAAAGAGGACATTGGCCCTGTACAGGCCGAGGAGGGCCTTGTCAACCAAGGGAAGGGGTTTGGAGCTCCTTACAGGGCAGAGGGGAGCTGTATTTTTTTTTTTTTTTAATATCTTTGTGACTGTTGTGTGGAGACTAGATGGAAAGAGGACCAGTGAGGGGTGGCTGTCGTAATGTTTCAGGTGGAGAGGAAGAGAATTTGCATAAGATGTGGCAGTGGGAGGTGGAGAGAAGGGCATGGCTCTGGGAACTGGTGGGGGACAAAATGCATACAACTTGGTGACATGTTGATGAGAGGGGAGCAGGAACTGGAGGCTGGCTTTGGGCCTGTGTGACTGGGTGTGTGGCAGGGTCGCTGGCTGAGGTGGGGCAGTGGGAGAGGAGAGGGATGTTGGTGGGTGGGAGAGCAGCCTCAGGTCAGAATGCTGGGCCTGGGAGTGGCACTGGGACTGGGGACTCCGCGGAGGGAGTGCCAAGTGTAGACAGCAAGCTGCAGCCCCCCTCCAGGAGAGCCTGGGGATGAGCTGGCCCCACTGCTCCCACAGACCATCGTTGACATATTGGAGACTTCGAACAATAAGAGGCTGCAACAGTTGAAGTCTGAGCTTCAGGAGTGGGAGGAAAAAGAGGAATCCAAGATGAAGGGTGAGAATCTTTGGGGTAAACTCCTTGCCCCTCATCCCTGGCACTTTGGGGAGGTCAGCAGCACTTTCAGAAGCCTTCAGGCCCTTGGAGGCAGATGACTTGCTGAGATGCAGAGCTAATAGCTGACTTCTTGAGCACTTGGCCCAGGTGTCTGCCCTGTTGTGGGTAGACTTTCACTCAGTCATTACAACTACCAGTAGGAGGCAGGGTCTATTCTCCTATTTTACAGATGAGGAAACTGAGGCTAAGAGAGGTGAAGTATCTTGTTGCAGGCTATACAGCTAGGAGCCAGAATCCATTCCTAGACTGGCTTTGGTTCCTGCCACAGTTGCTCTGAGAGTCTGGCTGGGCTAGGATGCAGCTCTCCTGGCTTCCATCTTGCTGGGTCTGTAGTTCTTTTGAGTAAAAGGGAAGTGTCTCAGGCAGCTGCAGACATTGGGGATCCCCTCCATGGAAGAAGGCAGGTGGACTTTGTCTGGGTCCTACTGTGGGTCATGCCTCGGGATCCAGCGTTGCTACATCTCCCTGGTCTACCTCTGGAGAGAGATCCAGAGAGGGACAGACTTGGTGAGCTGTGAGCAGTCTAGGGATCATGTACCAATTTCGTTTCTCTTTCCTACCCGGTGTTGCCTCTTGTCCTGCAGTGGTAGAAGATTCTCTGGGGGCTTAACTTTTCACCACCTCCCTATGTGAACTCACCTCAGCCCAGTCCCTAGTCCATTGGCCTCAGAGACCTTGCTTCTTGGGCCTCTGGGGATGCAGGGTTCCTGAGGATCCTGTCGTCTGTCCCTCCCGACCTCCCCATCCCTCCCCAGGCCTAGAGCAGCAAGTGAAGCAGCTGGATGCCAAAATCAAGAAGACCAACGAGGAGGTGAGCTTCCTGAGCACTTACATGGACCATGAGTATCCTGCCAAGTCGGTCCAAATCACCAACCTCGTGCGCCAGCTGCAGCAGGTCAAGGACAGCCATCAGGTAGGGGCACCCCTGCCTTGCACTACTAGACTGTGGGGGAGGCAGGGCTGGTGGCTGACACCCTACTGCTGATCCCCAGGAAGAGCTGGATGACCTTAGTGAGCTGCGCAAAAGAGTCCTGAAGTCTTTGGCTGACAAGATGCAGAATAAGAAAATAAATATTCTGAAGTCTCTGGTGGTGGTGAGTAGCCAGCTGCTTGGGTGGGTATCCAGGCCCTCTTCCCTGTCCTCTGCTTCCAGGGCCCTTCATCCCCCTGCCCTTGGTCTTTACCTTGCCTTCCTCCACAGAAAACCCAGTCTCCCTACCAGGACGCTCTTCTACAGAGGACTCAGAATAGCCAGGCCATGTTGAGGTGCATGGACAAGTTCAAAAAGGTGAGTAGACAGGGAAGGCGATGGGCCTTCTGTGGGGGAGCAGTGCTGAGCAGTCCCGAGCAGTCCCCAGGCTCACAGAAGTCAGGCTCATTCTGATTTGCCACTCAGAAGGTCTCTGACTCTACTTTTGGCCTTCCTCCTCCCCAGGACCATTACTATTACTTGTCCTATTGCTGAGAAGGGGGTTGGCCCTGGCCTAAGCTTTACTCCCTTAACCAGCAGCGCTAGCCATGACCCACTGGCAGCTTCATCAAGCATCATCTACTTCACCATTAGCCACTGTCTGTCTTTACTTCTTAGGTTCTCGTCACTGGCCACTCACTACCCATTGTCCATGTTAATGAACTTCACTATCACCACCCTTTCAAAGTAGTTTTTATTATCTTGCCTTGTCATCAGTTTTCAGTGTACGGGCCCTTTACCGTCTCCACCCGTCCCCACTGATTCCCAGGATCAAGCAGTCCCACCCCTTTGCAACCTGTCTCCATCTTCCATGAACCCCTCACCTTTTTTGGCACCACTGAATATTGTCACTGATTTCGAGCCAGCCCTCCCTGGAGGTCCCCTCTCTGGAGTCAGCATATCCCAGTGATAAAGCCCATATCATTTCCCCAGAATCTTTCATCTTCATCTGTTTTTTCCCCTTTCTCTTTTGGTTGGGGGATGTTTGGCTTCTCACCTCTCTCCTGCTATGCCTCCCTCCCCCCAGTTTATTGACCAATTTGAAGAAGAAATACCCATCTTAAGGGCTGAGGTGGAAGAGCTCCAAAAGAAGACCCTGGAACCCCGAGAGATCATATTTCAGGATGTTTTGCTTCGAAGACCCAAGTATGTGATCTTTTTGAAGCTGCCTGTAGGCCAACATTTTGTACTTAATCCTGAAAGCAAGGGATTTTAAGCTGAATGGTGACATGATCAGATTTGTATTCCTAAAACATTTTGAAAAGAGCACAGGGATAGGATCAGAGAGGAGCCAGAGTGGAAACCAGGAGGGAGAAATCGATGGACTGGAGGAGTATTTAAGGAGATAAAATCTGTAGGACTTGGTGATGTTTCGATGTGGGAAGAATAGGACAGGGAGATGTCAGGATAACCCTTGGTTGTAATAAGGTAGGTGATGGTACCAAATCCAGAGATTGGAAAGACTGGGATGAGGACTGTATGTGTAGTGCCATTGGAAGCTGACCCGCATGTTAAGTTTGGTTTATGTGAGTCCTGAGTGTAGACCTCAGAGGACAGATCCTGGATAGAGGTAGAAAATTGGGTGTTGCCAGTATAGAGATTAACTTTTTTTTTTTTAATTTACCATCATTATGAAAGATTTCAAATATACAGAAAAGTAGAGAAAATATGATAATGAATATCCATTTGCCCATCCAGATTTGAAAATTGTTATATTTTTGCCATTTTGGCTTTATCTGCATTTATTCTTTTTTTTTTTTTTTTTTTTTGGCTGAAGTATTGTAAATTGCTTACATCCTGACATTTCATGCCCAAGTACTTCATGTGCATTAGTGGATTATTGAAACCATGAGAGCAGATGATCTTGGGAGAGTGAAGAGAGAGAATGTAATCCTGTAGCTTGTTAAATGTTTGTGCTGGTCACCGAGATGGGGACTGTGCTGCTGATGGGAATCCATTTCTCTTGCTACTTTCATGGAAGGAATAATGCCTGTCATTTCCTGAACACTTTCTACATGCTGGTGTGGTCTGGTTTAATCTTCCCACCAATGACCAAGGTTGGAGTTCTTACGCCCATTTGACCGTTGAGGAAACTGAGGCTCCCCTGGGATCTGGCACATAGGAGATGCTTGTCCCATAGGTGCTAACTTAAGGAGTGAGGCTCAGAGAGGATAAATAGCTTGCTCAGGATGACACAGTCAGGTTTCAAAACGAGTAATCCTGACTCCAAAAAGAGCAATTGATCTGTGGGGCCTCAGCATTTTAGAGCCAAGACCCTGCTGCCTCTTGGCCTCACACTCTTTAGGGGAACATGGTCCTGCTAAACTGATCCCTTTTCCATTTTTGATATTTTGTTTGTGTATATACATGTGTACATGTGGATGTCATGTGTGTATGTGCTCATGCTCATGTATGTATGCCCAGTTGGGCTTCCAGGTAACAAGCTGTGCTTTGGGATTGGGCCTCCCAGCAAGTGCCAGTGTTCTCAAGAGCAGGGCTTCCCTGCCCACCCCAACTCTGGCATGCTGTTGGCCTCTTACACCCCTCTTTGCTGCTTCCTGCCAGGTGCACCCCAGACATGGACGTCATCCTCAACATCCCTATGGAAGAGGTGCTGCCCTTTTAGATGGTGATGCCATGGGTCCCCCCTCCACTCCCTGCCCTCTGCCCAGACCTGGAGCCCCTAATCCTGTATTTCTAGGACTATATCTATATCTCATTCAGACCTTGATCTGCAGTCCCTCCCTCCCTGCCTCCCTGCCTCCCTCCCTCCCTCCTCCTCCCCTCTCTTTGGTTCTGCTACTTGGGCCAGATGGGGATTCCCAGGTAAATCTGTCAGCCATTTTTACCAATAAAGCTGGATTACATTTGCTTTTTTCCAGTACCTGGCGGGCCCCCAGCTGGGCCTTGTAGAAGATGTGGTAGGAATGGACTTTGTCTTAAGATGGGATGGGCAACTAGGTGGATTGTATCTGATGGGCTCCTCCATTGTTTTTTTTTTTTGAGATAGAGACTCAAGCTCACAGCAACATCATAGCTCACAGCAACTTCCAGTGCTATCCTCTTGCCTCCATTTTTAAATTTTTATTAGAGATGGTGTCTTGCTTTTTTGTTCAGCTGGTCTCGAACTCATGAGCTCAAGCAGTCCACCTGCCTTGGCTTCCTACAGTGCTAGGATTACAGGCATGAACCACCACTCCTGGCCTATTGTTTTGATTTTTTTAATTTCAGAATATTACGGGAGTACAAATGTTTTGGTTACCTGGATTGCTTTCGTGTACTCTCAGTCAAAGTTACAAGTGTTCCCATCACCCAGATAGTGTACATCGTGCCCATTAGGTATGATTTCACTCATCCCCTCTTGCCCTCCTCCGCTTGCTTGATTTCCATTGAGTTTTACTTCCATATTTGCACACAAGTAACTGATTTGCTGATCAGTTAAAAATAAGGAAAGCTTCATGTATTTGCACATCATCTTTATGCAGGACTCATGCTAATTTTCTCTATATTGCCCCAGTTTTATGAATAGTATATGTGCTGTTGAAGTGAACACACAAGTGGCAGAGCCCTCGTGAATGGGGTTAGGGCTGTTTTTTTTTTTTTTTTT
>NW_003852646.1:533160-541625 GCF_000181295.1 Otolemur garnettii | reverse complement strand
TATATATATATATTTTTTTTTTTTTTTAATTTTTATTTTTATTTTTATTTTTTTTGAGACAGTCTCAAGCTATTGCCCTGGGTAGAGTGCTGTGGTATCACAGCTCACAGCAACCTCAAACTCTTGGGCTTAAGCAATTCTGTTGCCTCAGCCTCCCAAGTAGCTGGGACTACAGGTGCCTGCCACAATGCCTGGCTATTTTTTTTTTTGTTGTTGTTGTTGCAGTTGTCATTGTTTTAGATGGCCGGGACTGGATTCCAACCTGCCAGCTTTGGTATATGTGGCCAGCGCCTTACCCACTGAGCTATGGGTGCTGCCCCTATTTATATATTTTAAATTTATTATTATTATTATTTTGAGACAGAGTCTCAAGCTGTTGCCCTGGTGAGACTGGTGTGGCGTCACAGCTCAAGCAAGTTCAAACTCTTGGGCATAAGCGATTCTTTTGCCTCAGCCTCCCAAGTAGTTGGGACTATAGGCGCCCGCCACAATGCCCGGCTATATTTTTTGTTGTAGTTGTCACTGTTTTAGCTGGCCTGGGAGGTTCGAACCTGCCAGCCTAGGTGTATGTGGCTGGCATGTAGCCACTGTGCTACACTGGCGCTGAGCCTTCTTTCGCTTTTAAGGTCACTCATGATTATGTTGGGCCCACACGGATAGTCCAGGCTCATGTCTCTGTCTTACAGCCAGCTGATTAGCAACCTAAATTTCTGCAATCTCAAGTCCCCTTTGCCATGTAAAGTAATTCACTCATAGATTCCAGGGATTAGGATGTAGACATCTTTGAGGGAGCATTATTCTACCTACTACACCTGATCTGGACACTTCTCACCTCAAATGAACCCCTCTCTACCCCCACACCAGGGGACTCAGCATTCTGGCAACCTCTGGGGGCTGCAGGCTCAGGCATGCTTGTGCCCTAGACCTTGGGTGGAGTCTGGAACATCCTTCCTCATTTGTTCTGTTGCAGCCCCAGCCCCCAATGTGATGGAGACAAATCCACCCAGATGGATCATGTCTAGACAGGCTTTATCAAATGGACTTGTCTTCTAGAAGTGCTATTCTCACACCCCCTGTGTCAGATAGACGTGAAACCATATGGAGCACTTCTGCTCCACCCACCTACCTTTGATGAACAGTTCGCAGTAGTGTGGATATTAGTTAAGTGCAGGTGAAGTTGTAGAGAAGAGGTGGAGAATGAATTCGGGGCTGATGAGTTACAGGGAGTTAGCAGTCTCTCACAGGGAGTGGTTGTACCAGACGAGTATTGATGGAGTACCTGGAAGTGATCTTTTCTGGCACCTCCGGGTGCCTTTTATTTCATTGCCTATTTTCCTTAGCCAGAGCCTCCAGTACTAAGTGGGAGGTGGCTGGTGGGTGAGGGAGCAGGGTGGATTCTATATGAGTATATGTGGGAAGTGGGAAGGTGATGGCAGGCCCAACTCTGCTGAGATGTATTAATGCGTGTGCACTGGTTTGGGCAAATTACACACAAAGGTTTTGAAGATGGGTGCAGGAAAGAGGCAGAGAGGAAAAAAGAGAACAGTGGGGGTGGATGCAAGGGCTGAGGTTGGATTGGCAGTGGGATGAACAGTGGAGGGAACCAGGGGAGACACCCTAGGGGTGATTGGCAGTCAAGTGTCCCTGGTAACTTGCAAAGTATGGGGGGTAGGGGAGAAAGTAGTAGAAATTACTAATTTTTAATAAGCATCCACCAGGGACCATAGGGAAGAACAGTGGAAGGTTGGCTCTTTAGATGGGGAGTGTCACTGATCTGGATAACGTAGAGTACTTAGATCTGCCCCTCTGGTCTTGTGGGATATTATTTACAAGACAGCTTTGTGTGATGCCGTCTAGCAGGGAGTCATCAGCCTAGGTTGTTCTGCTTGTGTGTGTTTTTTTTTGAGATAGAGTCTTTGTTGCCCCAGGCTATAGTGCCGTGGTGTCATAGCTCACAGAAACCTCAAAATCCTGGGCTCAAGCCATCCTCTTGCCTGAGCTTCCTGAGTACCTGGAACTATAGGTGCCTATCATGGCACCCAGCTAGTTTTTCTAGTAGAGATGGTGTCTCACTCTTGCTCAGGCTAGTCTTGAACTCCTGAGCTCAAGGGATGCGCCTACCTGGGCTGTTCTATAAGAGTGCTAGGATTATAAGCATGAGCCACCATGCCTGGCTGCTCTGCTTGTTTTGTTTCCCTCTCTCTCTCTAGGAGGAGTTGCTTCAGAAATTCTGGGTTTTTTTGGCTGCACAGAGGAGATGCTGAGTAGAAAGGAGGTACCTTGGGTGGGCAGGCAGCACATATTCAAAGGCTGAGTACAGAAGCCAAAACTTAAATATATCATGGTGCCATCCACCTATTTTATATAAAGCTGCAAAGTTGCAAGATAGTTGTACTGGGGCGTTACTTGCTTTAACTGAATGTACTAGACATTTGCACTGGCATGTGGTGGGTGCCATTCCCCACTGCAAGCAATGTGGAATGAACCTCAATTAGTTGGGAAAAGCCTCTGTACAATCACAGCTGCAATTGTCCACGGGTGACATCTGGGGAGGAAAGCACAGAAGACCCTGTGGCAGAAGTGTCACTTTGGGCTAAAATCTAAATTAAAATCCCAGCTCATGGTGGGGATCATCTTCAGTGTGAGAGTGAACAGGTTCCGAATCTAAGCCACATGGGTCTGGTTGGGCCAAGGAGGGCAGAGATTCCAAATAAGCGTACTTGGACTGTAAGGAAGGAGGGTTCTGGGTAAAGGACCTTGTCCTCTTATCTGTTTTCATTTCGGCTCCCAGTCTTTACGGGAGCATGGAAGTGGGAACAGGCATCTTGGGGGACCTGGAAGACAAGGCATCAACTTTAACGGGAAGAACGGGCACCCGGGGGGTCTCCAGAGCACTTGACAAGAGGTAGAGCACGCCAAAAGTGAAGAGTTTAGCATAAGGACTGTGGCAGGCATGGACCAGGCATTGTTTTTTAAATTTAGTAGGAGAGGCATGAAAAGCTTACTCTGGGGCTCAGTGAATCCAGCCCATTGGGTAAATGGAAGTTCCAGGGAACTATATAACTTGTGCATATCTCCTGTTCGATCTCTGAGTGTCTCGCGAAATAAAGTGTGAATCTTGACCTGAGTTTGTTGAGCCTGGGTCAGAGGTAGCACTTGGGGTGGGGGTGGAGGGGTGGTGGTAATGTCCAGGCCAGCGGGGGCCGCTACAGCGCGTGCGTCCCCACGACACGGGTGTACCGAGCATCGCCGGCAGGTGGCGATAAAAGCCGACGAAATCAACAAGCCAACGCCCACAAGGGCCGGCTCCCAGGGACCAGCCCCCCTTTGTAAATCGCCAATGGCGGATTTTATTGCAGAATTCACAATCTCAGCTAGGGTGGATAGACCGAGGGCGTTACTATGCCTGTCGCTAATGCCTGGTCCGTGCCGGGGTGAGCTGGATTCCAGCCTCTTCTCCCACCGCTCCCATCACTCCTGCCCCAGTTTCCACTCCCCGAGCCTGCCCTCCTCACTCCAACCAAGCTCATTTCCTGTTCAGCCTTTGTGCTGGCTGGTCCTGGGCTGTTCTCAAGTTCTTCAAGTGGCTTTCCACTTGCCACCCATCACTCTGTTTTATTTTCTTTATAACGATGATTATTATCTGATATCACACATTCATTTACTTCTTTTGAAGTTGTACGTGGGGGCGGCAATTTGTCATTCTTCTTTACTGATATTCCTACTGCAGAGAACAGATCCTGGCATGTAAGTTGGTTCTCAAATACTTATTAAATTACTGAATGAATGAACTGGCTCGCTCTATTGCAAAGCTCGGGTGCAGCAGCGACACTTGCATCTCCATGAAAATGAGGCCCTCATCTAAGGAAAGTGAACCACTAGGGAGGAAAAATGGTGTAGAGGGCGAACATACTACATCAGAAGGACTGTCACTGGTCTGTGAGCTCATTATGACAAGCCTTTTTTTTTTTTTTTTTTTTTTTGATACAAGAGTCTCACTCTGTTGCCCTCAGTAGAGTGCTATGGCGTCACAGCTCACAACAACCTCAAACTCTTGGATTTAAGTAATTCGCTTGCCTCAGCCTCCTTGAGTAGCTGAGTTGCCACAATGCGTGGCTTTTTTTTTTTTGTACTTGTCATTGTTGTTTTAGCTGACCCAGGCCAGGTTCGAACCCGCCAGCCTGGTGTATATGGCCGGGGCCGTAGCTGCTGAGCTACAGGCTTCGAGCCATGCCATGGGTTCTTGAACATGCCTTCCTGTAAACAGAACATCTGTGATCGTGAGTTGTGTCCCTGTATCAAACATCAAATTTTTTTTTTGCAGTTTTTGGCCGGGGCTGGGTTTGAACCCACCACCTCCGGCATATGGGGCCGGCACCCTATGCCTTTGAGACACAGGTGCCGCCCTTAAACATCAAAACTTTTTGTGCAGCTTTTTCCTGTTAGGTTGAACCTGCAAGTTGCCTCTTGAGAATCACCTGGCAACTAGTATCCTTCCACCACAGAGTGGGGGGAATGCAAGACAAAAGGTCAGCAAAACCAGTTCTCGCTGCTTAGGATGGTGGTTTGGTTATTATTAGCACCTTAGGGCCAGGGTAGGTATTTTTAGTAGAGGGACATTAAAAATAGATAAATAAGTGTTTAAATAACTATTTATATAAAAGTTTTACCTAGTCATGAATAATTATAGGCAGAATCGTTTTGAATAGGACTCAGGAGTATCCGACCTTTTGGCTTCTCTGCACTGCACTGGAGGAAGAGTTGTCCTGGGCCACACATTAGATACACAAATACTAATGAAAGCTGCTGAACAACAACAACAAAAGGGTCTGGGCATAATTTTCGTGATATCCACTACTACAGATAAGCAAAAAAGTCCTCAAAAATCTGCATGTGGCCTGTAAGGCTGTGGGTTGGACACTCCTGGAATGATCCTCTCTTTCAAATTTGTTTACTGCAATGACAATTGGAAGTTAAAAACAAATCTAAATTAACTAGTATCCACCGGTGCTGAATCATTTCTGTGAACTGCAGGATACGTGTATTTCATCGTGGAATACTTGGACTCAGTTTGACTTTAAACTCATGGTTTCTAAGGCTGGTTCTCAGCTTTCATTTCAGTTGTTTCATACAAGGCAAAAAAAAAAGTACTTTCAGAAAGTCAATTACCTAGCCCTGAACACTGACACACAAATTTCAGGATGGCTCTTGATGTTGTATCTTATCTTTAAGTTTCTGGGGCTTGGTAACTTCTTAATAGCGGTAGCTTGCTCTCTGCTTGTGATGGACATGTGTTGTTTGGCTGTCCAGCATCTACCTTGCTTCCTGTGGGTGACCCAGCTGATTCTATTTCTGGATTTGGGAGTGGAGTTTATAACTAAGTCAATCACAACATCCCATCCTGGCCGGGCTCATGCCTGTCATCCTAGCACTCGGGGAGTCCAAGGCAGGTGGATTACTTGATCTCAGGAGTTTGAGACCAGTCTGAGCAAGAGGGAGTCCCTTCCTCCAACCCTGTCCCTACTAAAAATAGGAAAACAAACAAAAAACTAGCTCGGCCTTGTAGCAGGTACCTGTAATCCCAGCGACTTGGGGTGCTGAGACAGGAGGATCGCTTGAGCCCAGGAGGTTGAAGTTACTGTGAAGTATGATAACACCACTGCACTCTAACCAGGAGGACAGAGTGAGCTCTGTCTCAAAAAACGACAACAACAGCATTCCATGCCCCAGCTACTGATTGGTTAAGGAATGAGAACATGCCCTAAGTCAGGCCAGTCTAGTCTGGGCTAACAAAACTCTGTGTTAGGGGGGAAGTGAGCTCCCTTACATACTGGATTTGGTATTGGGTTGATGTGCTCTCATATTGCTTGAAGCCATCTTGTATAGCTTAACAATAAATTCGGTACAGAAGGACTTGTATAACCACTAGAGATGAAAGGAAGATAGATTCCCATGATATCATGTGAGCCTCTGGCCAGCTGCCCTGAGAATTATCTCTGACCTTTCAGTTATATGAACCAATACATTACCAGAAGAACCTTGACTTCATAGCTTAATCTCCCTTTTGTAATTTTTTTTTTTTTTTGAGACAGTGCCTCAAGCTGTCCCCCTGGGTAGAGTGCTATGGCTTCACTGCTCACAGCAACCTCCAACTCCTGGGCTTCAAGCGAGTCTCCTGCCTCTGCCTCCCAAGTAGCTGGGACCACAGGTGCCCGCCACAACGCCCAGCTATTTTTTGGTTGCAGCCGTCATTGTTGTTTGGCATGTTCGGGCTGGATTCGAACCCGCCACCTTAGGTGTATGTGGCTGGTGCCTTAGCCACTTGAGCCACAGGCGCCGAGCTGGTTGCAGCCATTATTGTTGTTTGGCAGGTCCGGGCTGGATTCGAACCTGCCACCTTAGGTGTATGTGGCTGGCGCCTTAGCCGCTCCCTTTTGTAATTAAGTCACACTATGCAATCAGCACTTTCTAAGGTTAGCACTTGAAAGGGAGATACATTAACTTTTTTTTTTTTTTTTTTTAGACAGAGCCTCAAGCTATCCCCCTGGGTAGAGTGCCATGGCATCACAGCTCACAGCAACCTCCAACTCCTGGGCTCAAGCGAGTCTCCTGCCTCAGCCTCCCAAGTAGCTGGGACCACAGGTGCCCGCCACAACGCCCAGCTATTTTTTGGTTGCAGCCATTAATTTTTTCTTTCTTTTTTTTTTTTTAGACGGAGCCTCAAGCTATCTCCCTGGGTAGAGTGCCATGGCATCACAGCTCACAGCAACCTCCAACTCCTGGGCTCAAGCGAGTCTCCTGCCTCAGCCTCCTAAGTAGCTGGGACCACAGGTGCCCGCCACAACGCCCAGCTATTTTTTGGTTGCAGCCGTCATTGTTGTTTGGCATGTTCGGGCTGGATTCGAACCCGCCACCTTAGGTGTATGTGGCTGGTGCCTTAGCCACTTGAGCCACAGGCACCGAGCTGAGATACATAAACTTAAAGCATAACTCTTACTAATCTAAATACATGAATGAGTCCTGGAAATGTGAACTCATGGCCATGAAGTCTGTGATTAATTCAACCCATGTTATCTGCCTGCTCTGTGACTGTGCTAGATGTTACTTCCAGCTAGGTCAGGGCAGCAGAGAAATAAGAGCTGTCCTGATCAGGCACCATGGCTTGCACTTGTAATCCTAGCATTCTAGGAGGCGGAGGTGGGTGGATTGCTTGAGCTCAGGAGTAGGAGACCAGGCTGAACAAGAGCGGGACCCCTTCTCTAAAAATAGCTGGGCATTGCAGCAGGTGTCTGTAATCCCAAGTACTTGGGAAGCTGAGTCAAGAGGATCACTTGAGCCCAAGAGTTTGAGATTGCTGTAAGTGGTGACACCACAGCACTCTACTGAGAGCAACAAAGTGAGACTCTGTTAAAAAAAAAAAAGCTGTCCTTAGATGTTCTAGTTTGCTCAATTGACAGGCCTACCTCAATCAGAATGACTGAATTCTCGTGAAGAAATGTGCAATTCTCACCACTCCAGCAGCTTCAAGTTCAAATTAGTCTGATGTTTTTGTCACATCAGTAAAAATAATTGTTGTATTCACCGTGAGAACCAGGTCTGGCTTTATGGGCGTGTGACCTATGCATTACACAGCTCCCTGTACTCAGAAGGACTTTCTGCTTGGTTTAATATTCTACGGTAGCCATCTTGAAGATCTCAATTCTTATTGAGCTATGTTTTGTTAATTTTCCACCGGGTTTTTTGAGACAAAGTCTCACTGTTTTCCCAGGCTAGAGTGCCATGGCGTCATAGCTTATAACAACCTGAAACTCCTGAGCTCAAGTGATCCTCCTGCCTCAGCCTTCTAGTAGCTGGGACTGCAGGCACCTGCCTGGCTAATTTTTCTATTTTTAGTAGAGATGGGGTCTCACTCTTGCTCAGGCTGGTCTCAAACCCTTGAGCTCAGGCAATTCACCCCCCCTTAGTCTCACAGAGTGCTAGGATTACAGGTGTGAGCCACCACACCTGGCCTCTTCCACAGGTAATTGAAAGAAATCTTTTTTTTCCCCCTAGTCATGAAGCATGGTCTCTCTTTGTATTAATTACTTCAAGTTTGCTAATGATTTAGTGTAATTTCTCTAGGTCCTTATTTTTCCCCTTTTGTGCTTGATGTAGTAATGTCTAATGGAAGTAGAGGTCATTTGCCAGGAAGAAATTTGACAAGAGAAATTCTGACTAGCAAAAACTTTCCCCCCCCTTTTTTTGAGACAGAGTCTTACTTTGTCACCTTTGGTAGAATGCTGTGGGGTCACAGCTCACAGCAACCTCAAATTCTTGGGCTCAAGTAATTCTCTTGTCTTTTTTTTTTTGAGACCGAGTCTCACTTTGTCACCTTTGGTAGTATGCTGTGGTGTCATAGTGTACAGCAACCTCAAACTCTAGAGTTCAAGCGATTCTCTTGTCTCACCCTCCCAAGTAGCTGGGAC
>NW_003852646.1:492742-533140 GCF_000181295.1 Otolemur garnettii | reverse complement strand
GAATGCTGTGGGGTCACAGCTCACAGCAACCTCAAATTCTTGGGCTCAAGTAATTCTCTTGTCTTAGCCTCCCAAGTAGCTGGGAGGCACCCGCCACAATGCTCAGCTATTTTTAGAGATGGGGTCTCGCTCTTGCTCAGGCTGGTCTGGAACCTGTGAGCTCAGGCAATCCACCCACCTCGGCCTCCCAGAGTGCTAGAGTTACTCCTATGAGTCGCCGTGCCTGGCTGTTAGCAAAAACTTTCAAAAAGGTTTTACAAGTAGAAATATTATAACACCTTCTCTGATATCTTCTCAGTTCTATCTCATTTCTCACTGTGGATGAAGGGGGTAGAACTGTAATACCCTATCTCTTACAGGGATCTTGTTTTTCAGGCAAAATGGGGACTGAAGACCCCATTCTTGGTAAGGGAAAACACCCCCAGAAAAAGGGAAAAACAGAGAAATAAGCTGAGCAAGGTGGAATAAAAACAGGTTAGCTAGTTTACTTTTAAAGCAGCCACTGAATTTCTTATCTGAGCAGTTTCCTGCTTTTCCTAGAAGTCTGGCCTGTAGGGGATATAGCATGCAAACACCTCTGCTGGGTCTGTGAACCCTCTAAAGAAATAATGACCACAGAAGAAACTGTGTGCAAGGCCTGGCAAGGAACATTAACTAGGCCGTGCCCTGCCAGTCAACAGCCAAAGCAAATACCCTGAACCCAGTGGGATACATGTATTAGACCCTGGCCATCCCTGCCCTGAGCAGAGCTCCTCTGATGGTCACGTCTTGTTTTGGGCCTCTCAATGCCCCCTGGCAAAGACTTACTTAGAATAGCATTCTCAGTCTCCTCTCTATCCTGTTCAATCCTCTGTCCTTCTCCCCTGTTGTAGATACCAGGTAAGCATTGCAATCTGAAGGCTCTCCCTGCCCCTCCTGGTTTCTCTCACCTTTGTCCTTCAGAGATGCTCTCCCCCAACACATCTTATTTATTTATTTATTTATTTATTTATTTATTTTTTCCCCAACACATCTTTTGCATGACCAATTCTGTCTTGGCATTTGCTCTGTGGAGGACCTGACTGACAAATCCTCTGTGGATTGAGTCCACATGACAGTTGTTTCTTCGGATAGATACAAAACTCCAAACCAGTTATCAGATGCATAACAGAATGATGTAGAAGGCAGGAATTGAAGCTCCAGAAGGAGGAAGTTTTGGCTGGTTCTCAACGGAGTAGGGGGAGTTTGAGCTGTGGAAAAGGTCTTTCTTTGAGTTGATGGTGATAATAGCAGTTGTTCTGGTGACGCCCTGGTCGTTTATTGAGTCTCGCCTTGCCCTTGTGTGGTTTTTCCGCTTGAGGACTTAGGAGGCTTAGGGATGGGTCATGGTCTAAATGCTCCAAGTGATTTTCTTGACACAGCAGGCTCTGTAATAGTCACACATGAAATGTGATACCTCATCATTTTTGCAGTATTCCCTGCAGTGTCCAGGGAAATTGTGTCCACAACTTATCCTAGACCTGGTAGCTGTGTGGGAGAGGAAAATACAGAGAAGTCATGGTTAGAAGCAGAACAGGGACTGCTAAGGGTCAGGGCCAGATGGGAGACTCTGGCTTTTTATTCTGAGATGTGTGCTTAAGAGGCCATGCTAAGAGGCCACTGGGAAGGACAATGAGGAGTAGACAGATTGTCCCTGGATTAATGACCTCTGGGAACTCTGTCCTAGGAGCTCCTTTTCTTTGCTGGTATCTGCATCTTTAAAGCTCATTAAGGACTTAAGATTTTGCTATGTTTGGTACTGCAGAATAAGATGTGTGGGTGGAAACAAAGGTGGGGATCCAGGTCTTCATTGTCAGGAGAGGAGCTTGAACACTTGAAAGGGAGGATCAGGGCGCTTCTCACTCACCCTCGGGCTCCCTTTCTATGGTGTTTCTGCCTCCTTGGTTTTCAGAGAGTCTAAAACTGTAAATATCAGTCAACCTAGGGTGTTGCGTTTGGGGAGTCCAATCATTCTCCAGAAGCATTAAAAGGAAAATGATGTTTGGTACTGACAGAGGATTTTTGCATTCACACAGTGCCAGGCACCAGGATCGCCTTCCGGTTAAACTTGAGGGCTCTGCCCCAGCGCTGTGTGTCTGCTCATAGCACTGGCCCCTTCTGAGCACCCTCTTTCTTTTTGGCTTCTTCAGCCATGGCCTGACCCTCTTCCGATCGCTCTCTCTCAGACTCTGCATTCTCTCCTCACCCCCAGGGTTGAGCGGAGCATCTTGCTTATCATTCTGTGAGAACTCATCCTCTGAGAGGTCTCTTTCCGTCACCCTACCTGCCAGCCCTCTGTCAGGCACAGAGGCAGGACCTTAAATCTCTTCCTTCTGGGCTTAATATTTCCTCTGAGCTCTAACCCAGGGTTGATATCAAAGGATGCAGATGGTGAAGAGAGAAGCCTTCACGGTGTTCTAGGAACTTAGATAGGAGCTCACATAATACCAAGAAGGTATTTGGGACCAGGGTGAGGGTGATTGTTGATTTAGAAGAGAAAATAAGGCCGGGCACCCATAGCGCAATGGGTAGAGCTCCGGCCCCATGCACTGGGCTGTCAGGTTCGAATCTGGCCTGGGCCTGCTAAACAACAACAACAACAACAAGAAAACAAGTTTTTGTACAAGGCTGTATAATAGGGTGGTGGCTGGGGTCAGGGCATCGAAGCCACTGGTGGATATGGGGAGTACCCTACCTTTGAGTGGAACTCAGAGGGGTGAGCCCTCCCCCCCATCCTGTTTACCTGGGATCATCTGGGCCAGGAATCCAAGGACTGCCAAGAGCAGGAGTAAGAACTTCATGGCTAAAGGGGTAGAGCTGGGGCCTTCGGTGATGTGCTGGGAGTTACTGCCTTTATAGGGTTCCCATGACGCCAGGACACAGGGCGGTGAAACGCAGGGAGCGTTTTCTGTCACTCAGAGCAGTCAGATTAGATCAGAATGTCTACTAGCCTGGAGCCACCTGTGTTCTAGGCAGTTATGGGGAAAGGCAGAACAGAGGGCGCATCCATTTCCTGCACTCATTTTGGAAACTATATTTCTAGCTGTTGTTTGTGAGGTGTGGGGAAACAGCGCTCTCTTGCTCTGTCGCTGGGAATGTTAATTCGTACAATTTTTCCTTCGTAGGGTAATTTGGCAACGCAGGCACATTTTCAGGCCTACTTTTTGTCTCATCATCTCTGTTCCTTTTGTCTAATGGAAATAATTGGACAAGTACATAAAGAGGTTTAATCTGAACATCGTCAACAATAGTAGGAAAGCAAATGCCACCTGAATTATGATAAAATGTGGATCTCATCTAATATAAAAATAGACAATATAATAAAACACTATGCAGTCATTAAAAATGATGATAAAATATAAAAATGCAGGCTACCAGGTATACCTTTAGTATAATTTATTTATTTATTATTATTTTTTTGAGACAGGAGCCTCAAGCTGTCTGCCTGGGTAGAGTGATGTGGCATCACAGCTCACAGCAACCTCCAACTCCTGGGCTCAAGTGAGTCTCCTGCCTCAGCCTCCCAGGTAGCTGGGACCACAGGCACCTGCCACAACGCCTGGCTATTTTTTTTTTTTTTTGAGACAGAGCCTCAAGCTGTCCCCCCTGGGTAGAGTGCCGTGGCATTACAGCTCACAGCAACCTCCAACTCCTGGACCATCATTATTGTTTGGCTGGCCTGGGCTGGATTTGAACCCGCCACCTTGGGTATACGTGGCTAGTGCCTTAGCCACTTGAGCCACAGGTGCTGAGCCCATTTAGTATAATTTAATCTTTGAAAAAGAAACATCAAAAAAAAAAAAAAAACAGAAAGAAAGAAAAAGAAAAAGGAACATCCGCTTCTGTGTGCCTATGTGTGAGGGTCTATTGTTTATCTATCTAAAATGTCTGAGTTTGGGAAGGAAGGTTGTGTATACTTTCAGGATTAGAGAAAGAGAAGGTATTTCCATGGGAAAAATTACTTTTTTGTTGGAGTTTTCAAATAGATACTGTCACCTTCCAACTTTTGCTTTCTTTCCTTTGAGTTTCTGGATGGTAGGGAGCTTACCATCTCCACATTCTTCTTGGGTTGTTTTTATTTTTACATCCCCCAATAGCGTCTTTCTGAGTCTGTTTACCATCTGTACTCTTCTCTTGAGGTCAGGCTCTAGTGTTCCTGAATTTTTTATCCGACATGGTACCACTGCTGTAGGAGAAGGATCCTAGTAGTCCTGATTCCGGCCACCTAAGTAGCGTGGCTCTAGCATCTCACTTTTTCCTGATGTAAAAGACCCAGGACTTGGCAAGAATATGTCCCAAGATTTTAGCAGTTGCTCCTTTAGTAAGTATCGTTTAGAATCTGTCGTTTCTTCCATGAAGTATGGCAACTACTAAGCAGTCTGTGGGGAGATACTTTAAGACCATGTAAATCTTTGCTCATCATCATAATTACTCCCCGGATTTAGCAATCATTGGTAATTCCCGCCTGAGCCAATCTTTACCATGATGGTTGCAAAGTTACCTAATCTAATTTTGAATGTACTTGATCTTCTTCTTTTATGATCAGAGCTGCCATCTCCTTGGATTCCTCCACTCCCACGCCAATGTTAGAGGTTCAGTGATTGCAAGTTACTGTGTTTGTGCTTCTGAGTAGAAGAAGAAGAAGAAGAAGTAGTAGAAGTTTATGCTTCTGACTAGTAATGCCAGTAGAGGACATCAGTAGCTGCCTGAATTTCTCTTACATTAGGAGCCTAAGCATATGCCTCAGAAAAATGTAAAAAGCTCTGAGTGGTACCTATGGCTCATATGCTGGAGGTAGGGGGTTCAAATCCAGCCCCAGCCAAAAACTGCAAAAAAAAAAAAAGAAAAAAGAAAAAGAAAAATTTAAAAAGCTCAGTTTCAGAATTGTCCGCAAATTTTGAAGAAAGAGAATTGCGTTTTTTTGGAGACATCGTCTCACTCTCTGGCTGTGGGTAGAGAGCCATGGCATCATCATAGCTCACAGCAAACTCAAACTCTGGGCTCAGGCAATCCTCTTGTCTCAGCCTCCCAAGTAGCTGGGACTACAGGCCCTGGCCACCACACCTGGCTGATTTTTCTACCTTTTTTTAGAGACAAGGTCTCACTCTTGCTCAGGCGGGTCTCAAACTCCTCAGTTCATGCAATCCACCTGCCTGGGCATCCTAGAGTGCTAGGATTACAGGCATGAGCCACCACGCCCAGCCTGTTTTTATTTTTGTTTTTGAGACAGTGTCTCTCTCTGTTGCCCAGGATAGAGGGCAGTGATGTCATTCATAGCTGACTGCAACCTCACTCTCCTGGGATCAAGCCATCCTGTGGCCTCAGCCTCCCAAGTAACTAGGACTACAGGCACCTGCCACCGTATGGCTAACTTTTTTAATTTTTATTTTTGTAGGGGGCGAGGGTCTTGCTCTTGCTCAGGCTGGTCTCAAACTCCTGACCTCAAGCAATCCTCTGCCTCAGCCTCCCAAAGTGCTAGGATTACAGGCATGAGTCACTATACCTATCCCATAATTAATGTTACCTGTGATGACAGGCTTGTTATTTTAATTTGGGTATTAAAAGAGCACCAATCATAAAGTAAGTTCCCAGATGGTATTGCTGTTGCTATTTTGGAGACCACACTTTGAGAACAACTGGCCTACTCTTACATTCAGGGCAGATACACTCCTTGCTTGGACTGCTTCTCCGTTGCTACGAGAACAAGCTCAGGCTAGCTTTTGGAACAGAGACAAACCATCTCATGGAATCTATTCTAGACCCGCCAGCACCTGTCAACTCACATGTAAGTGAGCCCAACTGTAAAAAGAAGAACCTCTTAGTTGAGCCCAGCCCAAATTTCTAACCCATAGAATTGTGGCATATGTAAATGGTTTTCTTTAAGCTACTAAATTTTGGTGTGGTTTGTTACATAGCAGAAACTAAGTGATGCACAGGAACTTCTAAACATTTTTGATATATTGTTTTATTTCTCTAAATAGAATTTTGTGTGTATGTGTGTGTGTGTGTGTACACCCACGTACTTAGTTTATTTTGATTTCATCTCAGTTGCTCAGTAATTATGTGCATCCCACTTTGGCTGTGTTCTGGAGATTTTTGTCTTTATTTTCATACAATGTTTTCATTGATATTTACATAAATAGTATTTTCAGCTCATTGTTACTTAATGATTTCAATGTGTATAAAAGTCAAACGATGATGCCAAGAGCCCTATGTTTTCATCACCCAGGTCAATAATGATCAACTCAAGGTCAATCTTTTTTTTTTTTTTTTTTTTTTTTGTGAGACAGAGCCTCAAGCTGTTGCCCTGGGTAGAGTGCAGTGGTATCACAGCTCACAGCAACCACCAACTCCTGGGCTTAAGCAATTCTCTTGCCTTAGCCTCCCGAGTAGCTAGGACTACAGGTGCCTGCCACAACGCCCACCACAACACCTGGCTATTTTTTGGTTGTAGCTGTCATAGTTGTTTGGCAGGCCCAGGCTGGATTCGAACCCACCAGCTCTGGTGTATGTGGCTGGAGCCTTAGTTGCTTGAGCTACAGGTGCCGAGCCTCAAGGCCAATCTTATTTCTCAAATAATCCCATTTGCTTTCTCCTCCTTGGATTTCCCCGTCTTTGAAGAAAATACAGATATTTATATTTTAATGGGTATCTTTAGGCAATAGAACTTTAAAAACATATATACCTTTAAGGAACATTTGTATTCTGTCGATGGGGATGCAGATTGGCGCAGCCATTGCAAAAAACAGTATGGAGGTTCCTAAAGAAATTAAAAATAGAACTACCATATGACCCAGCAATCCCTCTTTTGGGCATATCTCCAGAGGAAAGGAAATCACCGCCTTGTAAAGACATTTGCTCGGCCACGTTTATTGCAGCATTATTCACAATAGTCAGGCTATGAAAACAATTTGTTTTTGATTTGTTGCTGGAAAGTTTCTTTATCCATTCACAATGGAATATGATTCAGCCTTCAAAAGAAAGAGATCCTGTCATTTGCCACAACGTGATTGCACTTGGAGGACATCATACCAAATGAAATACTCCAAAGAAAGAAAATTACTGTATGATCTCACTTACATGTAGAATATTTAAAAAAAAAAGTCAAATACAGAGAGAGAAAACATAAAACAGTGGTTACCAAAGATCAGGGGATTGAAAGGAAGGCGGGGAAAGGAGATGGGGAAACACGTAGGTCAAAGACACAAGGTTGTAGATGTGCACAACGAGTAAGTCTAGAGTTCTAATGCACAGCATGGAGACTACAGTTAATAATACTTGATTGTAGGGGCGGCGCCTGTGGCTCAAAGAGTAGGGCACCAGCCACATATGCTGGAGGTGGCAGGTTCAAACCCAGCCCCAGCCAAAAACTGCAAAAAAAAAATAAAAATAAAAATAAATAAATATATATACACACTTGATTGTATTTGGGATTTCTGATAAAAAAATAGATTTCAGGTGCTCTTGCTATACACAGAAAACTTTAACTATATGAGATGCTGGATATGTTAATTTGCTTGACTATAGTTAACCATTTCACTATGTCTATGCATATGAAAACATCATGCTGTATACATTAAATATGGACAATTAAAAATACATCCTTATGGCTCGGTGCTCATAGCACAGTGGTTACGGTGCCAGCCATATGCACCAAGGGTGGCTGGTTTGTACCTGGCCTGGACCAGCTAAACAATAATGACAACTGCAACCAAAAAATAGCCGGGTGTTGTGGCAGGCCCCTGTAGTCTCAGCTACTTGGGATGCTGAGGCCACAGAATTGCTTAAGCCCAAGAGTTGGAGGTTGCTGTGAGCTGAGATGCCATGGCATTCTACTGAGGGTGACATAGTGAGATTCTATCTCCAAAAAAAAAAAAAAAATTCCTCACAACTATTATCACACCCAATAAATCAACATCTTCTTCATATTAAAAATGAAACAGTCAGTATACAAGTTTTCCAAAATATCTTACTTTCTTCAGATTTTTAGAATCAGAATTCAGATAGATCTAGAATTGTAATTGGTAGATATGTCTCTTAAGCCTCTTGATCTATGTGACCTCTTCATCTCTGTTTTTTTTTTTTTTTTTTTTTTTTTTGTCTTTGCATCTTATCTGTTGAGGAAACCTGATCATTTGTCCTGGTAGAGTTTCTTCCATCTCCCCAATTGGTTTTGAGATGCCTTTTAATATACAGGAATCAATAAAACATGAGCCCGTATTATTATTTAAATATCATCTCATAAAGGCAGTTAATACAGATAACCTTTCCCTGGAGGGATTTATTCTACCCTACTCTTCCCAAATGGCAAAGCCTTCTCTTTAGCTCAAACACTTGGCCAAGTTGGTTCACATTTATTTTCCTAAAAGTTGTTTATTGCCTGTTGAAAAATAAGAAACACACAGAAACCATTTTAAGAGGAAAAATGATTTAAAATGCATGAAAAATTATGTTGTTTGCTCTGAGGCCGCCTTTTTATTTTTATTTTTTTTTGAGACAGAGTCTCACTTTGTCACCCTCGGTAGAGTGCTGTGGCATCACAGCTCACAGCAACGTCCAGCTCTTGGGCTTAGGCGATTCTCTTGCCTCAGCCTCCCGAATAGCTGGGAGGTGCCCACCACCACGCTTGGCTATTTTTTGTTGCAGTTTGGCCAGGTTTGGGTTCAAACCCGCCACCCTTGGTATATGGGGCTGGCACCCTACCCACTGAGCCACAGGTGCCACACTACCTTTTTATTTTTAAGAGACAGAATCTCCCTCTGCAACTTCAAATTCCTGGGTTCAAGCAATCTTCCTGCCACAGCCTCCCAGGTAGCTGGGACCACATGTGCACCACCACACCTGCCTGCCTAATTTTTCTATTTTTAGTAGAGATGGGGGTCTCACTGTTGCTCAGGCTGGCCTCAAACCTGAGCCCTTGAAGGATTCTCCCGCCTGGGCCTACCAGAGCACTAGAATTACAGGCATGAGCCACCATGTCCCCCCTCCCAAAGAGGGAGGAGTAGATCATGAGATTGGTTTGTGTTTATGTTAGGGTTGAGGTGGGGCAGAGCTAGTGCACACAGAGTTGAGAAAGCTTTCTCCAGACAAAGATTAAGATATAAAAGTATAAAGTTTATTTCATCTTCTTAGAAGAAGAGAGGGAGTGAGAGAGAGTGCGGAAAGATAGGAAAAAAGAGAGCCAGGAGCCAGTGGCATGGAATCCCACGGAGAGAGAAGGGCAAAGCCAGCACCTAAGCTGAGCAGGTGGGTGATTTCAAAGGGGGTATACATTGGCGGGGTGCAGTCAAGAAACTGCTGCAGCCATTCTTTTCTTTTTTTCTTAGCTGCAGAAAGATAAGACAAACAAGCTGGGCCAGATGTCCAAGTCCAAGAGTCCCTCTTTGGCGATGGAGGATTATTGCAGGAGTTGGCAGATATGGCTGAAGCCTGAAGCTCCTCCCCTATTATTTACTCAGCAACCCTGTGAAAAACAGATGCTCAAAAACAATTTCCGAAGAGAAATATGGACATCTCTTTCTGTCTGTTCAATCCATTTCAGAAGTTGTGCAAAACAGAACTCCGGTGGGGCAGGGTGCTTGTTAGCAAGAGAACTTAGAGGATTGATCTTTTACTGTTCCTAAGAAATTGCAGGAGTAGGTATTTTCCTGGTATTTTTGCAAGGCCACCCTTCTCAGTTTATCCTTTAAAGACAAATGCTTGATGGCCATTAGCAAGGAGGGGGTGGAAGGAGGTGTGTCTTACCCGCCATCCCATTACGGCTCAGAACTTAGTTTTAAGGTTTCCCTGGGGCCCTCTTGGCCAAGAGAGAGTCTGTTCAGTCAGCAGGAGACTTAAGATTTTATTTTAGTTCACAGCCTCTTCAGGTTGACTTATTTGTTCTTTTGATATGACCTCAGTCATCTTTGACAGGCCTCTTTTTTTCCAATATGATAAAATATCTCAAATGTAATTTGTGTATTTGCTTCAGGCCCAGAAACAGCAATTTCTTTCTTTTTTTTTGAGACAGAGCCTCAAGCTGTCCCCCTGGTTAGAGTGCCGTAGCATAACAGCTCACAGCAACCTCCAACTCCTAGGCTCAAGCGAGTCTCCTGCCTCCGCCTCCCAAGTAGCTGGGACCACAGGCGCCCACCACAACGCCCAGCTATTTTTTTGGTTGCAGCCATCATTATTGTTTGGCAGGCCTGGGCTGGATTTGAACCTGCCACCTTAGGTGTATGTGGCTGGCGCCTTAGCCACTTGAGCCAAAAACAGCAGTTTCTTCAATGAGACTTTGGGAAATTATATTTCAAGGTCACAGTCAGGGTAATAGGAGTAATCTTTTCTACTAGATTGGTCAGTATTTCTAGGGCTTTTCAGTGGATAGAGGTAGAAAATGAATTGACATTAAAAATGACATCAAAATAGAAATGACATTAAAAAAATAAAATACATCATTAGATTATATTATAGCTGGCGATTCCAATTTAGGATTACAGGATTGTTACTCAAACTCTTATTTCTTATCTCCATCAGCGACACCAATATGTATCCCACGATATATGTATTAAAGTCTCATTATGATTACTGAACAAAACATTTGGCAGTTCTTTTGTCCTGAGGCTAATATCCCATGAAGGAATTACTCCCAAATTGCTCTAAGTCAGTGATTTTCAACCAGTGAACCATGAGAAGATCTTAGGAGTGACGCAAAAAGTTTTTAAAGACCATTAACTAAATTATGTTTGAAAGAAGTTCAAAGTACAGTAAGTGAATTCTTTTTTTAACTCTTTTTTCTTTTGAGACAGAGTCTCACTATGTCACCCTCGGTAGTGTGTTGTGGTGTCACAGCTCACAGCAACCTCAAACTCTTGGGCTTAAGCAATTCTCTTGCCTCAGCCTCCCAAGTAACTGGGACTACAGGTGCCCGCCACAATGCCTGGCTTGTTTTTTTGTTGTAGTTGCCATTGTTGTTTAGCTGGCCCGGCCTGGGTTGGAACCCATCAGCCTGGCTGTATGTGGCCAGGACCCTACCCACTGAGCTACAGGCCCCACCTTTTAACTCTTTTTTTTTTTTGGTCAAAATTTGCATATTTATTTGGGTTAGATCATGGTATGTATGTGTATTAGATTTCTTTTTTTTTAGTATATGTGCTGCTGGAGAGAGCACTAGATTTTTCTTTTTTAACTCTGTTTTGATCAACATAATTTAAGTGTGCTGTGGAAGTTTGACTTATAGATTATTAAGATTAATATAAGATCTAACTTATAGATTAATTATAGATTCAAGCGTGCTGTGAGATAAAAAGGTTGCAAAACACTGCTCTAAGTCATTTCAAATAGTTCCTTTGGGTGGTTATGCCTCCAGTTCCATACACAGGTGAATTCAGTTCCTTTTGCTTTTAGTTTTTAGTGATTGCTTTTAAATTTTGACATTTTTATGTGAGGTAGAGTATTTAATGGTTCCAAGGTCTAACCTTCAAAACAAGGTATTAAACTCTAGTTTTTATATCTGTCTCCCCTGTTTCATCCTCCTCCTATAGCTGTTCATTCTAAAATTTCCCTTTGTCTTTACAATAAACGTGTCTAATGCTTCCATTTCCATCCTCCTTCTCCCCTGTTATTCCTTTTTGGACATGGAAAATTTTGGGTTTCGCAAGGTCATTGAAGCCAGCAAGAAGAGAGAACCAAAAGCCAGAGGCAAGAACTTTATGCCCGAAGGATTGGGGACATGCCTTAGAGAATGCCGTGGGGTGGATGGGGACAGAGCTACTTATGTCATTTGCCTGAAGCTCTGACCTTTATTGGACTTCAAAGGGGATCAAAAGTTAGGCAGTGAACTAAGGATAAAGTAGAAATCTCTGCCATTTGGTTATGGGACAAAGAGGGTCCGGCTGCCTGTCACTGTCAGCCAGTATACAGAGATCGGGATAGGTCCACCAAACCTTATGTGTCAGAAGGCCGGAGATTCTGGACAACACCGAGAGTAGCCTCTCCAGACTGTTTTGCTCTTCCATTTCCAAAATAACAGCTTTATATATAATGGTTCACAGTAAAGATCACAATATCCCTTATTTTAAATAATAATCACAACTCAGTGACAATCTGTTACGGCCTTCTAATTTGAAAATTAATTCCTAAACTATTCAAGATGGGCATCTTTAGAGTGGGAGCTAAATTTACAAGACAGTAAGAATGAGAGATAGGAGGTGACCAGATCAGCTGTGTCATGTCAACCCCAGCCTAACAGATGTCATCTTATTCTCGATACATGTGCTTTCAATTAGGGGCGAAGAGGGCTTGTTAGACGGTCTAATTGGCTACCGCAGACAGGGCTGAGCACTCACAGAACACGGAGAAGACGAGCCTCCTGTCTTTGAAAAAACACTTTCTACTTACCATTGGCAAGGGGGAGGCAAAATAGGGATGACTGTGCACTGTTTCTATGAGACCAACTTGGCAGTATGTATTTTATGTCTAAACCAAAATTTACAAAACTCTATTTGCCCTTGGTAAAAAGAAAATGAAAAATCTCACCACCCTGTCTCCTGTGCAGAAGAGAAAGGAAAGGCCAGGAAAGAACTGGCCCCACAGATCATTCACAGGGAAAATCCTTGCTGGCCTCCCATAAGCAAGGATGTGCAAATTGTAACCTTAAGTCCGCAGGCCATGTCTGGCACTTAGAACTAAAGTCTGTCGGGTTCCCTACTGATCGTGGATTATAAGTTTATTTTACAGGTAACAGAACAGAGACAAGACAGGATCGGGAAGTTCTATGACCTACCCAGGGACATCTACATAATTGTTGCTTCTGCCACTCCCTTTTTTTCTTTTAACATTTGTCTTACCTTATATAGAATGTAGATTTCCCTAGTCTCACAACAGTGTAACCATTGTCTCCCCGGGCTCTGCTCCCTGCCTTTCCCCTCTCTGCATGCCTTTAAATGTTGAAAACGTTCAGATTCCCTTTCTGAAAAACAGCCACAGGTCTACCTGTGGTTTGTGGCCTGCACCCCCAAGTCCCCCATGTTCTCAACTTTGGCTTGATAATTGTCCATTGATTGAGATTTTTAGTTTAAGCATTTGCTATCTAAACAAATCAATCTGTTACTAGTAGTCGCAAAATACGCTTCCTTTAGAAACGCACATTTGTGTCTTTCAAGAAAAAGTATAAATTGTATTCCACTCAACATGTATGTTAACCTGCTTAAAGAATCAGCAGTGGCGAAAATCATGGTGAACTTTTTAACAACTTCAAGTAACAGGAAGTATTTTATTTATTTATTTAAGACAGTCACACTTGGTTGAGTGCTGTGACATTATAACGCACACCGATCTCAAACTCTTGGGCTCAAGTGATCCTCCTGCCTCAGTTTTTCATTTTTAATAGAGACAGGGTCTCACTCATGCTCAGGCTGATCTTGAACTTGTGAGCTTAAGCAATCTACCTGCCCCGGCCTCCCCGATTGCTAAGTTTACAGGCATAAGCCACCATGCCCGGCCAACAAGAAGTACTTGAGACTGCTTTATATCTAAAAAATTCTTACAACTTCTCATAAAAATAGTCTGATGCACCATTTTTTTCTTTTTCTTTTTTTTAATAGACATGTTCAACATTATAGGCAATAGTTGTTTTTTTTTTTTTTTTTGAGATAGTGTTTCACTTGCCCTTGGTAGAGTACTCTGGCATCACAGCTCAAGCAACCTCAAACTCTTGGGTTCAAGTGATTCTCTTGCCTCAGCCTCCTGAGTAGCTGGGACTATAGGTGCCCGCCACAATGCCTGACTATTTTTAGATACGGGGTCTCGCTCTTGCTCAGGCTCATCTGGAACCTATGAGTTCAGGTGATCTGCCTGCCTTGGCCTCCCAGAAGGCCAAGAATGGGCAATATTTTTAAAACCTTAAGCTTCACAGACTCTCAGACCTTCAAATACTGTGGTGCCTTTTCTTTGACATGGTTTATTCAACTAGGAAAAAAGGCATGGTAGATGTTTTCACCAAGTGAAAGTCATACAAAAATCTTAAGATTCTACAGAGCTACACAACATACTGGATGTATCATTAAAAATAGAAGACAGTGGACAGCGCCTGTGGCTCAAAGGAATAAGGTGCTGGCCCCATATGCCGGAGGTGGCGGGTTCAAACCCAGCCCCGGCCAAAAACTGCCAAAAAAAAAAAAAAAAGAAGTCAGTATTTTCTTCAGCAAATAAAACAGTATGCTATTAATGCGTGCCTTTTAATGTGTACTGTTATTCATAAATTATTTACAACTTCTACCATGTAAAGAGAACCAGAATGTAACTTTTCTGAAAAACTGGAAGATGGCAATACAAAAATTTTGAAAGCCCATGTTTTATCCTCTATACAAGCAAGTACCAGATATCATGTGTGAAGTGGTATTGTGAACATATCATACTAGCTCTTAAGATGCTTTTTTAAAAAATCGAGCCCAGAAGAGGCTTGAACTCACTGTCCCCAGTATGTGAGGCTGGTACACTAACCACTGAGCAAGGCAGCCAGCTCTTAAGGATGTTTTGAGGCTGGAGGTAAGTTTACAGGCCTTGAATCTTCTTCAAGGAGTTTTAGATCTTCTATGTCACTGCCTCTGTACTTCCTTGTACATATTTTTGCCATCACCCTTTTCTTGTGAAACAATTTCACTGCTTCTCTTGATGCAACTACTTTTATATTTTCATTGTTTTTTCTACAGCCATTGTCCAAATAGACAGACAGACAGACTTGCACCTCAGTTCATAAACAATACTTTCTCAAGACCTCTTATTTGGAGGCAGATTGGCCAGTTCTTTTAGTGGGACAAAAAACACAGCCAGTGTTGTTTTCAGAGCTTCAGTGATGCTCTCCAGGATTCCCACTGGGACCATCCACAGCTACCAGCTGCCAAGCCACTGTTGTACACAGTCTACTGAAGAAAGGCTGCTTCTGTTTCACACCTTTGTTGGTTAACTTTCAACAGGAGACTTTGACAGACCTCTCACTTGACCGTGAAGTACTTTTGGAAGGCAACTGTGTCTGTGAATTACTCCTAGAAGTAAACTGGGACCACCTGCCAAGGAAATGCTTTGGAAACCAGAGATCCATCGGTCTGGGAGCTGCTCTTGGAAGCGAATGGTGCTCAGCTCCCTGGGAAGAGCTTTCGGGAGTTAGCAGCGGTGTGTTTGTTGAAGAACTGCCTGGGAGTCATGAGGATGTGACAGATGAGGAACTGTGTTTAGAAATTGATGATGAAACACCTGCCTCTGAACCAAATTTAGAAGCCATCTCTGAACTCAGCTTAGAAGACAGTAACGGCAAACTCTACTCTGAGCTTCCTAAGGAGCCCAGCAAGGCTCCATCTGTGAGCTGCTTTGAGAAACTGCAGCCGAAGAGCCTTCCAAAGCACTCCTTCCCAGTGATCCACTTTGTTATCTGAAATCAGTGGATTGGGCCATGTAACTTATTCACATTAGACTTCAGCAGCAAAGAAACAAATTCTGCTCAACCATATTTGTCTGGAGCTTCTGATTCAGAAGCTTTTCCAGATCCCACCATTGTTACCTGAGAGGAAATGCTGCCGCTGCTTTGGCTGAAAACAGAGTTCTGTCCATCCATTAGAATAGAGCTATTCTGACTGAGATGCTGGAGCTCTGAGTGGAGTTTCCGGTACTCTCTGGCTTGGTGGGTGGCCCCGTACATGGTCAACTCTTCCTGCTGCGCTGATGCACATTTTGTCTTAGCAGAATTTTTTGCATGATCTTGCTGGACTGTGTTTTCCTCCTATGACTTTTTTTGGGGTAGCTCTTCTACCACTGGTTGGTAACCAAAATCTCTTGTACAGGGGTCTGACAATTAAGTTCGTGAACTCATCCTAGTAAATGTGTACATACTCATTGCTGAATATCACTATGGTCACCCCTCAAAGTACTGCCCTTGGGAAGCTATGCTCCAATGTCAGCACATTGTCCAGGCTTGAAAGCAACTTTGGAACTCTTTTTCTGGAATGGCTTATCAAAGATGTTGTCATATGACCCATCAAAACATCTTCCTTTCAATATTTTCTTTATCTTTGGGTAAAGAAAAAAGTAGTTGGGGGCCAGATCAGGTGAGTAGGGAGGGCGTTCCATTACAGTTATTGCTTACTGGCTGAAAACGTCCTCAGACAGCGCCATGTATGCTGGTACATTGTCATCATGCAAGAGTGATGAGTTGTGGCCAAGATTTTCAGTTAACATTTTCCTAACTTTTTCTGTCGATATTTACTTGGTCTGCTGTGCTTCTAACAGTCAGCTGATGATTTCGTTGCACAAGTCAATGAATTTTTGTGCAATGTTTCATCAGTTCTGTTCATTGCTGGCCCCTCTTCATCAGTATACTTCTCTTCCTTCAGAAAAACATTTAACCCATTTGTACACTGCCATTTCTTCGTGACATTATACCCATAAACTTGGACTGACTGACTTGTCCCTGATTTCACTTCCTCTCTGGCCAAATTTAACAAGAAATTTACAAATGTTTATTTGTTGTTCTAATTCAAGCTCTGACATTCTCTTGATGGCACATGAAAACACACAACAACAATAATGAATGCCACTCAGCAAGACACCATCACTTGTCAACATGAGCACAACTGTGAGACACCAATACCTATATCCCAAGGTTATAAAAGCTTACTGAGTTGTTTGTATAATGTAAGTGTATGGTGGCAAGTTTGCTAACTTAATTGTCAGACCTCATATCTGATAATCTTTAAATATGTTGGATTAATCTGCAACACATATAAAGAACTCCTACTCAATAGCAGAAAAACAACCTGATTTAAAAAGGGGCAAAGGACTTGGATCAACATTTCTTCAAAGAAGACATACAAATGGCCAACAAGTATATGACAAAACGCCCAATGTCATTAATTTTTTTTCAATAGATTTATGTAGGGGGTACAAGTGGGTTTTTTTTTTTTTTTTGATCCATAGATGAATAGCAAAGTGGTAAAGTCTGGGCTTTTACTGACTGTAAAGTTATACATTGTATCCAATAGGTAATTTTGATCCCTTCCCTCTCCCTTTTGAGTCTCCAAAGTATATTATACCACTTTGTATGACCATGTATACTAATTGCTTAGCTCCTACTTCTAAGTGAGAACATGCAATATTTGTTTTTCCATTCCTAAGATACCTCACTTAGGATAAAGGCCTCTGGTTCCAACCAAGTTTCTGCAAAAGACATTATTTCATTCTTTTTTATGGTTGAGTAACATTCCATGGTATATACACACCACAATTTCTTTCTTTCTTTCTTTCTTTTTTTTTTTTGAGACAGAGTTCCACTATGTCGCCCTTGGTAGAGTGCTGTGACGTCATAGCTCACAGCAACCTCAAACTCTTGGGGTTAAAATCAATTCTCTTGCTTCAGCCTCCCAAGTAGCTGGGACTACAGGCACCTGCCACAATGCCCGGTTATTTTTTGTTGCAGTTGTCATTATTGTTTTAGCTGGCCTGAGCTGGGTTTGAACCCAACAACTTTGGTGTATGTGGCCGGTGCTGTAACCACTGTGCTACCAGCACTGAGCCCACACCACAATTTCTTTATTCAGTAATCAGTTGATGGGAACTTAGGTGAATTCCATGTCTTTGCTATTGTGAATTAGGCTGTGATAACCATACAAGTGCCAGTGTCTTTTTGATATAATGACTTCTTTCCCTTTGGATAGCTAGATAGTAATGGGATTACTGGATAAAACGGTAGGTCTACTTTTGGTTCTTTGAGGAATCTTCATATTGTTTTTCATAGAGGTTGTATTAATTGACATTTTCAGCTATAGTGTATAAGTGCTCTGTTTTCACTGTTTCTGTGCCAACATCTATTGTCTTTTTAATAGTGGCCATCTTGACAGAAATATGGTTTTAGTTTACATTTCCTTGATGATTGGGTTGAGCAATTTTTCATATTTTTCGGCCATTTGTATACCTTCTTTTGAACAATGTCTGTTCATGTCTTTTGCCCACTTTTTAATGTTTTTTGTTTGTTTGTTTGTTTGTTTACCATTCACAACAACATGGCTGAGGCTGGAGGACATTATGCTAAGTGAAACAAGCCCTGCCGAAAAAGACAAATTCTACATGACCTCACTTCTATGTGGGATCTAGAAATCTTCAACTCACAGAAGCAGAGAATTCAATGGTGGTTTCCAGGGCTTGAGGGGTAAGGGAAATGGGCACTTTTTAAATGGGTATAAAGTTTCACTTACGCTAGATGATAGGTTTCAGAGATCTGCTGTAGAATATAGTGCCCGTAGCTAGCAATATATATTTTAGACTTCAGTACCATATTGTTAAGAGGGTAGATCTTGTGTTAAGTGCTTACCATACAGACAGAAAAACAAATGAAAAGTCCCCCCAAAACAAAGGGATAGAAGTAAACCTTGTGATGTGATGGGTACATCTATTACCTTGTTGTAGTGATGGTATCACAGGTGTTTGCATATGTTCAAACTCATGCAATTATACATATTAAATATGTGAAATCTTTTTTTTTTTTGCAGGTTTTGGCTGGGGCCAGCACCCCACTCCTTTGAGACACAGGTACCGCCCCCCCCTTTTTTATTTTTGAGACTCATTCTCACTCTGTTGCCCTCGATAGAGTGCTGTGGTGTCACAGTTGACAACAATTTCAAACTCCTGGGTTTAAGTGATCCTCTTGCCTCAGCCTCCCCAGTAGCTGGGACTACAATACCCACCACTGTGTCTGGCTAAATTTTTCTATTTTTAATAGAGACAGGTTTCACTTTTGCTTAGGCTGGTCTCAAACTCCTGAGCTAAGGTGATCTGCCCACCTTGGCCTCCCAGAGTGCTAGGATTACGGACATGAGCCACCATGCCCGGCCAGCAGTCTTTTGTATAACAATTATACTTAAATAAAACTTTAAAAACCTGAAAATAGGGTTCTGTGCCATTGTAATTTGGGCAATAAAAGGGAGTGTGATCTGAGATTGTCGAATTCTGGGATACAATATTAAGTTTACATCTCCATTTTATGAATGAATAAGCTGATGGTCATGTGTAGATAAATGACTTGTTCAAGACCACACAGCTAAAAAGTGCCAGAATCAGGATGCTAGCCCGGAGTGTCAGACCTGAATTTCTGTACTTTTAAATTCTGTGTCGCAGCTGTTATGAATCTGGCTGTCTTCTTTGGATTAGTGCCATCCCCTTTGCCTAATAGTCCTATATCTACTTGTGCCCTCAACACTCTCCAACCTTGTGCTCGCCAATGTAATATGGAATCCCTGACCACACGTGACTATGAGTACTTGGAATATGACTGGTACCAATGGAAATGTGCTTTAAGTATAATACAAATATGATATTTCAAAGATTTAGTTCAAAAAGAATATAAAGCAGTTCAAATAATTTTTATATTGATCACATGTTGATTTGATGTTTTAAACACATTGCATTAAATAAAATATATTATTAAAAGTAATTTCATCTGTTTCTGGTGTCTACACGTTCTAGTTTGCATATGGACCTTTTGCCCAAAAATGTGAGAAAAGAAAGTATCTCTCGATACTTTCCTTACTGTTGCTCTCACACCATGTAAGGACTATAAATGCTTCTTATAGAGATTTAATCTTCTAGGCCATCCATGGGCCAGACAAGGTTGGAGCCATGTTCCTGGTGCTTGTTCTCTTTTGGGCATCTAAACTTACAATTTCATCCCTCCCTTGGTCCTGTGATGCTCCTGTAAGAATGATAACATTACACAAACTGTAGGTGCTTAAGCAATATTTATTGAATGATGGATGACAGGTCGTGGAAGTAGAGAGGAACTTGGTGTCTTGGGGGAAGACCCACATCACCACTTGTCTGCTTCCTCCAGCTCTAGCATGGTGTGTGCAGTGTTTATGGTGGTGGTGGTGGTGAGATGATAATGGCAGAATTTTTGTCTTTTTTGGTGTTTCTCTTGGTAGAATTAGCAGTGTATGTGCTGTGTCCTGGGGTCCAGGTGCTGATGGTGGCAGAGTTTACAGAGGTGGCATTTGGGATGATGATCATGTTTGTGTTGATAAGAAAGCCGGAGTTTTTGATGTTGGGGAGAACAGATAAAATATGTTTTTTTTGTTTCATAGCACTGGAATTCTTGGAAATTTTTAGTATTTCTTCGGCATCTTTGCCCAGTGAGGAGGGCATTTCATTTTGTAGGTAGCTTTTTATCAAATGAACCACTTTTGGTCCAATACAGCATTTTTTCTTCTTGCATTTCTGAACCTGTTTTTCATCCGCATTGCATTGGTCCTTGCATCTCCCAAAACCCATTAAACACCTTTTCAAGCCAAGATATTCTGCACACAAGAAAGGGTAGAAAACCATTAGGCCAAGGTTAATAATTAGAGATGATACTAAAACTACTGGAGAGAGATGAATAGCATACAGGGAGTTCGTTTAAGGATGTTGATGGAGGCCCCTGGGTAGGCCAAGTGAGTCTCTGTTCACCTCTGAAATCCAGAATAAATCTGTTTAGTCTCCTTTTCTTGAGTAACTTTAAAAGGTAAAGGCACATAGAAGAAAGAAGAACAGGAACCCAATTATTTGCTTTTAAGATAAGATTTTAGACACTTGTAGGGTAGCACCATTCTAGCTCTTCGATACTGGAAAATGCCAATTGCAGAAAAATCTGTCGTAGAACTAAGCTAAGAAAGAATTTCAAAAGAAAATCAACAGGATTTTCAGGAGTATTCTCACCAAACCCAAAAGTCCTTGACTTCTCTCTTCTTGACAATTGCTAGACCCGTGATTCCTGGGGCATGGTGTTCTATCACTTTTATCTTCTCTGGACACTCTGTGCCTCAGAGATCTTATTCATTATCACAGCCTTAATCCCATTTCTTTCAAGATAATGTCCATCTTGTTATTTATTATTCCAAATTCTCTGCTTCGCTTGATACCTCTTCTTCGTCTGTTGGATTCCAACCCAATGTCTCATTTTTTTTTTCTGAATCAAGAAAGCTCCTTTTCCTTTACTCATCTTTTTAAAAAAATTATTTATTTATTAGTTTTTTGAGAGACAAGGTCTTCCTCTGTCACCTGGGCTAGAGTGCAGTGACGTTATCAGAGCTCACTGCAACCTCAGACTCCTGGGCTCAACCAATCCTCCTGCCTCAGCCTCCAAAATAGCTTTGGACTATAGGACCACACTAAATTTTTTTTTTTTTCTTTGTAGAGATTGGGTTTCACCCTTGCTCAGGCTGGTCTTGAACTTCTGGCCTCAAGCAGTGAGTCTTCCTGCCTTGGCTTTCCAAAGTGCTAGGACTGTAGGCATGAGCCACTACATCCCCCACTCATCTTAACAGTTAAATTTTCACCAATTACAAGAGATTTATGTAGCAAAAAATAATTTTTGAAACATGTTGACTATATTTCCACCCTATTTTCTCACCAAATGCAAAACAGAACAATTCTTGTATTGGAAGGAGCTACACTGATTAACCCCATTATACTCAGGTGGGACTTGAAGCTTAATGTGGCTAAATGACTTCACACAAGATGGCACAGCCAGACTTGCTCATGGTACCGCCTTTCTCCTAGGTCCTAGGAGAAAGCATTAGAAACATGTATGACTCACTTCCCTGACCAGTTGCTAATCATTCCAAATATCTGGGCGATTCTTGTATTCTGAAACAGGTCTCAATGCCTTTCCTTTATTTTTGAAAAACAATGGCCAATCCTCTGACTTGGTCTTTTGCCATAATGCCTTCCTAGATGCTCCAGGATGATTGGGGATCTCCGGGAAGGCTGAGGGAAGGGATAATAAGATGCTAAAAAAATCAGAAATTGTTGACATAGAGAATAGGCCCGTTACCTGGATCCTCAGAGGAGGAAGTTTTGGAGCATAAGGGTGAGGACACCCTCCATCCTACACCAGAGTACAAACTGATAGGAACTATTGCTTCAAGAGATGGTTTAAATTAGAAATAGAGCTAAATGAAGTAGACCTGGGTGGAGCCTCAGGATGATAGATACGTACATGGCAGGGAGGCAGCATTATACGTTGGCTAGTCCTTCCTTCCTTTCTCCTTCCTTCCTTCCTTCCCTCCCTCTCTCCCTCCCTCCCTCTTTCCTTCCTTCCTTCTTTCTTTCTTTCTTTCTTTCTTTCTTTCTTTCTTTCTTTCTTTCTTTCTTTCTTTCTCCTTCCTTCCTTCCTTCCTTCCTTTGTTCCTTTTCCTTCCTTCCTTCCTTCCCTCCCTCTCTCCCTCCCTCCCTCCCTCCCTCTTTCTTTCTTTCTTTCTTTCTTTCTTTCTTTCTTTCTTTCTGTCTGTCTGTCTGTCTTGCTTTCTCACCAAGGCTTGAGGGCAGTGGTGTAATCATGGCTCCCTGTAGTTTTCAATTCCCAGACTCAAGTGCTCTTCCTGCCTCAGCCTCCTGAGTAGCTGGGACTACAGGTGCACACTACCATATCTGGTTATTTATTTTTTTTCTTTTGGTGGAGATGGGGTCTCACTGTGTTTCCCAGCTGATCTTGAACTTCTGCTTTCAAGTGATCCTCCTGCCTCAGTCTCCCAACATGCTGAGATTACGGGCATGAGCCACTGTGCCTGGCCTGAGAGATACTTTCTGAGTACACACAAAAAACTACCCTGCTTTCCCTGTAGTTCTCTGGGTGTTTCCATCAGACACAGTTCTGGGGGTTGAGGCCTATGGAGATGCACTGGGATGGTGCACGACTTTCGCAATAGGTATGCTCTTTCACCATCTCTTTGAGCATCTCATCATTCAGCCCATCTTTGGGTTCCCATTGTCATGGACAGCTAAATCCCTGGTTCCTGACCCTGGCCCTTCTTAAACCCAGGAATCCATATTACCTGTGTTCACCTGGTATTGTAGCATGAGGCTGGCAAAGATAGGAAAAAGGAGCTTCATGGTTGTGTGCCAGAGAGGAAGCCTTGGATCTGGGTTGGTGGTGTTGAGCTCTGGCCTTTATTGGTCGCTTCATGGCCCTAGGCCATGAAGCAGTGAAGTGCAGCTAAAGTAGGTTTGTGTGCTGCTCACAGGAGTTGTGTTTTATCTGATTCTGTTTGCTAACACACTGTCTTGAACACCTCTGTGTAACAAATTCCCTGCTCTTGATCCTGAGGGAAAACATAAGAAAGAAAGAAAGAGAGAGAGAGAAAGAGAGTAAGCCCTTTGCATCTCTTCTTAATATTGGAGCAGGGCAAAGGTTTTATGTTTGACTCCCTGTTTGTCAGCCCACTTATGCTAAGGTTGGCACTTAGTGTCTGAGACTCAGAGCGGGAAGAGGAGGGCAGAGACTCAGTCTTGTTCGTACTCGTGTCCTCTGTGGCCAGCATGGTAGTAGATCAGCACATAAGCTTGCATTTGTGGAAAAAGTTTGCGGGAGCCACCTCTTGGCATATCTGTAACTTTTGAGTTTACAATGATTCTTCCAGAAACAGCAATTTTACAGTGTGCTGCCCTGATTTTTTTGATCATAGCTGATTGATCCAGGAGTGACCTAGAGGCAAGGCTACCAATCAGATGCCTTCCCTGCTAATTGTAACTTTTTCTAAGAAATTCAAATATTAGAAGATCATTGCTTCTGAATATCATTAACTGTGCAAGTCCTAAGAGCTCCCTTCCTTTCTTACCTTCCTAAAGCTCAAGTCTTCTTAGGATTTCATTAGTACCATGGGATTTTTCAAAACAATTCCCTCTGTTTTGTTTAAACTATACTATTATTTTAAAAAATAAAATAAAAATGGTTCCACTTACAAAATTTCAACTTATAAAATGTATATTTTTCTTCTGTGAACAAAAATGACCAAGCTAAGGCATATTTACTTACCTTGGCATTAAGAGATCAGATTAAGAACCCTGTGGAATCCTGTGGAATAACCCTGAGTATCACATTTTCATTGGTTTCTGGTCTCTTAAGATGCATTAAAATAATATGATTCACCCTGAAATGGGACCTCTATCTCTCACCACTCATAAAAATTAATTCAATATGATAAAAGACTTAAATGTAAAAATTCTAGAAGAAAATGTAGAAAAAACTCTTTTTTTTTTTTTTTTAAAGACAGAGTCTTACTGTGTTGCCCTCAGTAGAGTCACAGCTCACAGCAACCTCAAAATCTTGGGCTTCAGTGATTCTCTTACTTCAGCCTCCAGAGTAGCTAGGACTATAGGCATCCCCCACAATGCCTGGCTAGTTTTAGAGACAAGGTCTCAGTTCTGGCTCAGGCTGGCCTCAAACTTGTGAGCTCAGGAAATCCACCCGCCTTGGCCTCCTAGAGGAAAAAGTCTTTTAGATATCAGCTTAGGCAAAGAATTTATCAGTAAGACCACAAAGGCAATGATACCAAAGATAAAAATAAATGAATGGGACTTGATTAAATTGAAAAGCTTCTGCACAGTAAAGGAAATAATTAACAGAGCAAAGAGACAACGTACAGAATGGGAGAAAATATTTACAAACTTTAAACGACCTATGAAGGGCTAATATCCACTTTAAACAACCTATGAAGGGCTAATATTGACTCAAAAAGATCAATAAGAAAAAAAACCTAAGCCTATTTTTTTTCAATTTTAAGCAAATTTATTTCAGGTTAGTGTGAAGGTATAAGCAACTAGGTTAAAATATTTGATTTTGTTAGGTAGAGTTTGTCTTGTGGTTATGTCCCCCACACAAAAAGTGTGCCAACCTCTCACCCCATGCTCATTCAGTGAGAACACCCCAATCCCCTCCCCCTCCCTCATTGCCACCCCCCAACTTGAACTGAAATGAGTTTTCTCCTATTTGGGCATGTATTGGATCAGCTACTGGCTTCCTATCAGTATTTGTATACACTGGAAATTTGCTTTTCCATTCTTGCGATACCTTACTAAGAAGAACATGTTCCAACTCCATCCAGAATACTACAAAAGATGTGAAGGCATCTTTTTTATGGCTGAATAGTATTCCATGGTGTGCATATACCACAGTTTGTTAATCCATTCCTGAACTGATGGACATTTAGGTTGTTTCCATATTCTGGCGATGTAAATTGAGCTGCAATAAACAATCTAGTGCAACTGTCTTTATGATAAAATGATTTTTTTTCTTCTGGGGAGATGCCTAATAGTGGGATTGTGGGGTTAAATGGGAAATCTAATTTGAGATCTTTGTGGGTTCTCTGTATTTTTTCCAGAGAGGCTGTACGAGTTTGCAGTTCCTCCGACAGTGTAAAAGTGTTTCCCTCTCTCCATACATGCAGCTTTGGGACTCTGTGATGTGGGCTAATCTTACTGGGGTTAGGTGATATCTGAGGGTGGTTTTGATTTGCATTTCTCTGACGATTGGGAATGATGAGCATTTTTTCATATGTTTGTTAGCCATTGTCTTCTTTAGAGAAGGTTCTATTCATGTCTCTTGCTCAGTGATCTATGGAATCGTTGGCTCTTTTTTCGTTGATGAATTTGAGTTCTCTGTAAATCTTAGTTATCAAGCCTTTGTCTGATTTGCAATATGCAAATATCTTTTCCCATTCAGAAGGTTGTCTATTTACTTTGGTTGTTGTCTCCTTACCAGAGCCCATTATTAAATAAAAAGTGGGCAAAAGAAACAAATGAGCTTTTCAAAAGAAGATAAACAAATAGCCAACGAACATGCAAAAGTGCTCAAAGTCACTAATCATCAGGGAACTGCAAATTAAAAACACAATGAGATTCTCACCTTACCCTTGTTAGAATGACTTTTATTAAAAGCTCCAAAAAAATAGATGCTGGTGCAATTGTAGAGAGATAGGATCCCTTCTGTGCTGCTGGGAGGCTACAAATTAGGATAGCCCCCTATGAAAAACAGTAGGGAGATTTCTCAAAGAACAAAAAGTAGACCTACCATTTGATCCAGCAATCCCACAACTGGATATCTACTCAAAGGAAAAGACATGATTTTATCAAAAAGACACCTGAACTTGAGTGTTTATTGCAGAACAATTCATAATTGCAAAGATGTGGAAAAAACCCGAATGCTCATCAATTCATGTGTGAATTGACAAAATGTGTTATATATATACAGACCCTGGAGTACTAGTCACTATAAAAACAAATGAAATGCTATCTTTTGCAGCAAATTGGTTGGAACTGGAGATCATTATTCTAAGTGCAGTATCTCAAGAATGGAAAAACACATGGACGCACTAATAATTTGGGACTAAGTGATGGGCACACATGGACACAGAAAGAAGCAAAAATCACGAGAAATCAAGAAAAGGGGAGGGAGGAGAAGAGAAGGGGTAAAAATCTATCTAACAGGTATAATGAACACCATGACTAAAGCGATGTAAATCCATCCATTTTAACAAAAACATGTGTGCTCTCTTAATATTTTGGAAACTAAAAAATAATAAAAAATAAAATTCTGGTAGGAAAAAAATTAACAATGGCAGTCAAAAGCACAAACAAAGCCAAGATCTAATTATATTCTTCTTTCATGAGTGTAAAAGGCCTTATGAAGCATTTAGTGATCTATCAAATTCCAAATTTTTTCATCTATCCAGGGATTCCTTAGGCTTGCATGCAATTATCTCTTTAGTTAAATACACAGCCCTTGGCAAGCGCTTGGATTCACAGTCACATTCTTGTTCCTGATATTACTGGGTCACTTCTAATTTTGAAGCACTTCCTTTGCCCTTCTCTCTGCTTGGGCAGGTTCAGCGTATAAGGATTTCAATCTGCTTGTTTTCGATAATTTGCTTATATTTCTTACATGGGAGCCTTTTGCAGATGATTTGTTTGCTTTTTCTTTATTCTTATCTTGCCAGAACTTCTGAAGTTGAATGAAGGAAAAAAGGGAGAGGGCTCAGCAGACCCTGAACAGTCTGTCACATTGTCAGGTGAAATGCTAAATATGTATTCTGATTTCTAAAAGGCCCCAGAACTTAAGCTAAGTTTTTTTTGTTTTTGAGACAGAGTCTTATTTTGTTACCCTCGGTAGAGAGCTCTGGCATCATAGCTCACAGCAACTTTGAACTCTTGGTCTTGCTCTTGCTCAGGCTGGTCTCAGACCTGTGAGCTCAGGCAATCTACCTGCCTGGTCTCCCAGAGTGCTAGGATTACAGGTGTGAGCCACCACGGCCGGCCATTAAGCCAAGTTTTTTTTTTTTAGAGAAAAGAGTCTCACTTTGTTGCCCTCGGTAGAGTGCTGTGATGTCATAGCTCACATCTTGGGTTTAAGTGATTTTTTTGCTTTAGCCTCTCAAGTAGCTGGGACTACAGGCCCCCGCCATAATGCCTGGCTATTTTTTTATTTTTTTGTTGCAGTTTGGCTGGGCCGGGTTGAACCCACCACTTTCAGTATATGGGGCCGATGCCCTACTCACTGAGCCACAGGCGCCACCCCATTAAGCTAGGTTTTTAAAAATATATGTGTTTGAAAAAAAATAAAACAAACAAACAAAAATAAATAAAAGAAACAAAAAATATGTGTTTGCATTATTTGTGATGTTTCCTTTATCTTTCCTGTATCAAATTATTTGTGATACAAAACACAAATGGAGGATATATAAAGTTACCCAGTAATGTGGTAATTTAGCAAGTATTCTATCTAAATTGAAGGTCAAAATGATCTCAATGATAACTGATTTTATGCAATATTACTTTTCCATACTGTTTCATATATATACAAATATAGGTAACAAAGGCACTGTTAGGAAACATAATAATTAAATAAATGTGAACCATCACCTACAAAAACCATCACTAATTTAAGAGCACTCTCAGTACTATTTTTCTTTTCTTTTTTTGAGACAGCGTCTCACTATGTCGCCCACCATAGAGTGCTGTAGTGTCACAGCTCACAGCAACCTCAAACTCTTGGGCTTTAAGCGATTCCCTTGCCTCAGCCTCCCAAGTAGCTGGGAATACAGGTGCCCGCCACAACACCCCGCTATTTTTTTTTTTAGTTGTCATTATTGTTAGGCAGGCCTGGGCTGGGTTTGAACCCACCAGCTCCAGTGTATGTGGCTGGCGGCCTAGCCGTTGAGCTACAGCCACCGAGCTGAGTACTATTTTTCTAGAAGGGAGAGTCCCTGGACATCTGCAGGGGACTGGTTGCAGGCCTCTTATGGATATAAAAATCTGTGGATGCTGAAATCCCTGATATGAAATGATGCTGATTGTACATCCTTGGCTGATGGATTATTTCTGTTTGCCAAGTTTGAGTTTTATAAATATAATATCATATTGTGTGCAATCTCCTGAAACTTTCTTTCTTCACTCAACATTATATAGGCTGTATCCAAGGATTTCATATCTATCCATCCAACAAATGATTCAATCAACCATAAATTGAAGATATTCGAAAAGCAAATTTCATCTATACTAAACATGTACAGACTTTTTGTACATGTCTTGTCATTATTCCCCAAACAATAGTGTGACAACTATTTACATGTTAGATGTACATATTAGATGTTGTATTAGATGTTTTAAGTAATCTAGGGATGACAAAGTATACAGGAAGATTTGCATAGGTTATATACAAATACTATAGCCATTTTATATCATGGACTTGAGTCCTGAACAGGGAGATCCTGAGATCAATCCCCCATGAATACTGAGGATCAACAGTATTTCAAAGATGGGTTTGTGTTGTTGCATCCAATTGTAGGTCATTCATTTCCACAGTTGTATAATCCACCGTGTGAATGTAACAAAGTATACATATCTATTTCTTGTCAATGGAAATGTGGGTTATTTCTAGTTTTTTGTCATTATGAATAATACAACTAGAAGTATTCTTATCCATGTCTCTTGAGACACGTGTGTAAGAGTTTCTCTGGCTTGGCACCTGTAGCACAGTGGTTACTGCGCCAGCCACATACACCAAGGCTGGAGGGTTCGAACCTGGCTCCAGCCAGCTAAACAACAATGACAATTGCAATCAAAAAAATAGGCAGGCGTTGTGGCGGGCACCTGTAGTCCCAGCTACTTGGGAAGCTGAGGCAAGAGAATTGCTTGAGCCCAAAGAGTTTGAGGTTGCTATAAGCTGTAACACCATGGCACTCTACCAAGGGTGACATAGTGAGACAAATTAAAAAAAAAAAGAGTTTCTCTAGGATTTATACATGCAAAAGGAAATATTGGTCGAAGGGAATGCATGTGCTTATACGAGATAATACTAAATCGTTATCAAAAGTTGTCTTCCTAATTTATAGCCCCAATCAGCAGCAGTGTACATGTATAAATTTTCATTATTCTACAGCTTCCTCATACTTGATATAAAAAGGCTTCTAATTTTTTGCATTCTAGTGGGTATAAAATGGTATCCACTGTAGTCTCAGCTACTTAGGAGGCTGAGGCAGGAGGGCCTTACCTGGGCAAGGTAGGGAGACCCTAAAAAATTCATAAATAATTTTAAAAAATTAATGGTGTTATTTTTGGTCTAAATTTGTGTCTCCCTGATTGTTACTGAAGATCAGTATTTTTTGTGATGCTTGTTTTTAACCTCAGGACTTTTATCACTCTCTATTCATTTCTGAACAATGAATGTTTATTTCAAGAAAACAACTAAAAGGAACGATATAAAAGGATGTTTGCTGGTGCATTGCACGTAAGAGCAAAAGCAAGATAAGATCAACATGAATGTTTAATATGGCTGATTAAAATATGCCATATCCATTCTCTGAAATTCTGTGGTGCTTTACAAAGGCATCACCCAGGAAGAAAAAGAAAATAAAGGACATTTCATTGACTTAGGGTTATTGGGAGGAAAATGTCCTATGGGAAATCACTGGAGAAGTGTCATAGGAATAGCACCATACTTTACTTTGAGAGTTTCATGAACTTTGATGACAGTGCATCACTAAGCCAGGGTGAAGCCATTGGAACTACCCTAACTTTGGAGGTGAAAGAAAGCAGGAGAAACCAGAAGTAAATAAGAGGAAGATGTGAGATGTGAGGAGATGGTAAGGTCCTGGCAGCTAATTGAAGAAAGTGTTTCAAAAACTAAGGGATCAGGGTGGCGCCTGTGGCTCAAAGGAGTAGGGCACTAGCCCCATATACTGGAGGTGGCCAGCCCCAACCAAATAAAAAAAAACTGCAAAAAAACAAAGTAAAAAAAAAAAAACAAAACTAAGGGATCAAATGTATAAAATGCTGCTGAGAAATTGGTTTCTTAAAGTGTGTGTGGCCTTCTATCCAAAGGGCAGGCTGGGTTCCCGCACATTTTCATTTACACAAAGGATTTCCTCAAGCTTCATGAGAAAAAAGGGCAATCTTGAGGCTTATCTCCCCCAGGATCCAGAAAGCTAAACACTCCAAACCGAAGGCCTGACTGAGTCCAAGACCAGCAGCAGGAGCCTGTCTTCAAGGCACAATTCATCAATGTAAATTTGTCCTCTGGGTGTCCAGGGTTACATTCCATCCCCTCCGTGACCCACTTCCTTTCAATGGGGTTCCTGAGAAAACTACACAGTAGGTGCCTAAACAACATTTACTGAATACTTAGGAAGAATCAGGGCTGTGCTGTGTGCTTTAAAGAAGAAAGACTCTTATAGGGTGCTTGGCAGGGGAAAAGGCCAAAAGCTCCGGCTTTATTGCCTTAGGTTGGAGACCTTAGACACTGGATCAGATGTCTACTCACATGATGGTGTAAAACAAATTTTGAATAATTCCCGAGGTAACAGCAATGTTTTTTTCCTCAGAGGCATCTATTTTTCTCTTCTTCTCGTGGCATGTGTCACTGCCCTGCAGATTGCTCCTCCATCCCAGCGTTTTTGAAGGAACAGCCTTCCTGCAGAAAAGGAGAGAGGACTGGGTGTAGATTAGTGTGTAATGATGAAGTTAGAAGTCACTGAAGGGTAAGGGGAAGAGAGAGAGGGAGAGTTGGTATCTATGTATTTCTAGCCTTCTGGATCATTAATGGAAACACTGGGAAAATGCAGAGACTCTATACACCTGTCCCTGCCTCCATGTCCAAGGCTAGAACTACAAGTTATTCAGCCCCTCTTATCCCAACACCAACCTCCCTATTATAACTTTATACAGATGGCAATAAAAGAGCATCTCTTGATTCAAAAGGGATTTGGGCTCCGGATTCTCCCTCTAGATACTCTTAAGTCAGTTCTGTCCCATTCCCATGAGTGACAGGAAGTGATGGTAGATCATTCCTCCCAATAAGTGCAAAGATAAATGCAACAGGACTTTTGCATTTTAGGAGTTTAACATTTTGTTCCACTTTATGAGTTTCATCCTCTGTCTCTCTGCACTCTTTGATCATTCTGGTGTTTCTTTTCTCTCTTAAGATTCAGTTCTTTCTTTTATTTTTAATTTAATTTTATTCATTTGTTTATTTTCGACTCTGTCTCCCTCTGTGGCCCTGGGGTAGAGTGCTGTCATGCCTGAACTAATAGCAACCTCCAACTGTAGGGCTCAGGCAATCCTCCTACTTCAGACTCCTGAGTAGCTGGGACTACAGGTGCCCACCACAATGCCTGGGCTAGTTTTTCTGTTTAGTAGAGATGGTGTCTTGCTCTTGCTCAGGCTGGTCTCAAACTCCCAAGCTCAGGGGATCCCCTCACTTTGGCCTCCTAGAGTGCTAGGATTACAGGTGTGAGCCACTGTGCCCTTTTGCAGCTCCCACTCTTGTGGGCACTTCTCATATTCCAATCTGCATATGTTTTTTTATAGTGATTACCTGTTATTGCTGTAACATTATTAATTTTCCAGTTCATTCAGCAGATATCTGTTGAACAGTAGACACTATGATCCATACTATGTATCAGCCACATTCTAAATGACAGTTCTTGACTTCATGAGGTTTACTTCGCATCCTCCCTCTTATGAATCAGCCCCGCATCTCTACTGACAAAACACAACCTCCTCAGCCTCAGTCTTACAACTCAGCAACTTGCTGGTTTTCTGTATTCGACTATCTCTTCTCATGTCTGCCTCAAAGAATTTAAAACAGAGTTAATTTCTTCCACAAAAGTCACTTGGTAACCTTTTATGATATTTAAAATATGTTGCTTCATAACTAGTGTAGCTAGAAAAAACTGGCATAAAGGTCTCTGTGTTACAGATGAGGAAACTGAACCAGAATACAAAATAGCTTTTCTTAGGGCTGGGTGATTTCCCAGAAGGAAAACCCAGCTGGCCCTTAACCCTATAGCACTCCCACACCAAATGTTCTGAATGTTGTGATCTTTGTCCTCTGTGATGAGTTGTGCATCTACTTCTTCTTTTCCATTTTCATGACCTAACTCAACCCATGCTTTTGATAAATTCACAGTTGTCCCTATGAGCTTTACTCAGAGGCCAGAGACAGAGTGAACACAGTCTTCGAAAATCCAGTACCCAGGAACAAAGGGAATGGTTGTGTGTGTGTTCCTTTCTCAGATACGACAAACAGGGATCCCTTTTGTGACTCAAAGGAATTTCTTCAGAGCAAGTTAAAATTTTTCCTTCTTTTAAAAACAAGAGAAAATCCAATGAAATAGGAACTTTGTTATAACAAGTAGGAGACATGAACATAAAAATATAGTAATATTACAGTATTACTAACACTGTACAGTATAGTAATATTACAGTAAGACCAGGGTTGACTGGTCTTGGGTGACAGTTTTATCAAGGTGGTGAGGGCAGTTGAGACTTTAGGACAGTTGCTGACTTTAGACAGGATTTTATAAGGATAAATCCGACTTGGACATCCCTAGGAGAGGCACAGTGTTGGCATAGAATTTATCATACAAAGGTGAGCTCAGCCTCTCCCCTGGGCTGGTCAGAGTCTCATGAGCTGGACCTCTTCTTCAGTTATGTTTTCTATAATCAAGGATTACAGAATACCTGGATTATAGGATTTCTTAACATGATCTTGGCAAAGATCACAAGTAATTTTGTGGTTGGAGAGAAGCCAGGAAGGAAGGAGCAGATCTGTGTCATGAAGCAAAGAGTTCTTGCCTTTGTTGACATTCCTTGGGCCCAATCAGTGAGCACAAGGCAGATGTTGCTCCCATTAGATGTGCTTTGATCAGCCCTGTGTCATCATGGTCTTTCCTGACAAATCCTGGGCTCCAGACTCAACCCCACAAGCACTATTAACAAGGACATAGGAAAGACAAGACCACAAGAAAAAGACATGTCCTGGCTCGGCGCCTATAGCTCAACCGGCTAAGGCGCCAGCCACGTACACCTAAGGTGGCGGGTTCGAGTCCCCAGCCCAGACCCGCCAAACAACAATGACGGCTGCAACCAAAAAATAGCCGGGCGTTGTGGCGGGCGCCTGTGGTCCCAGCTGCTTGGGAGGCGGAGGCAGGAGACTCGCTTGAGCCCAGGAGTTGGAGGTTGCTGTGAGCTGTAATGCCACAGCACTCTACCCAGGGGGACAGCTTGAGGCTCTGTCTCAAAAAAAAAAAAAAAAAAAAAAAGAAAAAGACATGTCCCTATCCTTGAAAAACATAACAGTCCCACATTCACTGATCCACTGCTGCATGACAACTTACCCCCATATGTAGTGGCTTAAAAACAATCATCATTTATTATTTTCTCATCCTATCTGTAGGTTAGGAATTAGACAACTGTACTTGCCCGCTCAGGGATTCTTCCACTTTAATTTACTTTAACATTAGAAAGACCTTTGTGGAGAGCAGGCCCTTATGTGGCAGGGCCCCCACAGCCTGGGAGACATTCAGAGAACGACCTCCAGCTGCTTTCTTCCTGCTGAGGCAACATGTTTTTTCTCCTCTTAAAACAACATGTTTTTCTCCTTCTTAGATGTTTTGCCAGAAGTCATGTATCTCTTTCTTCACCTAGTTAATCTTTAGAAACTATGCAGAAATCTATGCAACCTTTCCTTTTTTATTTCTTATTTTTAACATATGATAACAATGTTATGCAGTAGAAACCATTAACAGAATGAATTGTTCTTGATAATGTTATTTATGTTTTCCAATCATATTGTAAGACCAAAAATATGTTTTTTGTCTATGCTACTTCCTCATAAACAACCCTGTTGAGATGCTGTAAAATAACGTTTATTTTGTATTTTGATGCTGGCTGCAGTTGTGACTGCTTCAGACCTCCCTATCCCATCTTTGTGTCTTGTATCTTTTCTCTCATTCCCCACCATTCCCACTCTGGTTTGTTCTCTTTTGTGCTAGGCCTTTGTGATAGACCTTTACTAAGGGAATTCAGTAACATTATTATTATTATTATTTTGCTTTATCAGGATATTCTTTTTTTTTTTCTTGAGACAGAGCCTCAAGCTGTCACCCTGGGTAGAGTGCTGTGGCATCACAGTTCACAGCAACCTCCATCTCCTGGGCTTAAGCAATTCTTTTGCTTCAGCCTCCCAAGTAGCTGGGACTACAGGTGCCTGCCACAATGCCTGGCTATTTTTGGTTGTAGTTGTCATTTTTTTTTGGCAGGCCTGTGCTGGATTTGATCCTGCCAGCTCTGGTGTATGTGGCTGGCACCTTAATCGCTTGAGCTACGGGTGCCAAGCCTATCAGGATATTCTTAAGTAAAAGTAGCATAATGAAAAATTGGGAGTGCTTAGTGATGAAGAGTTCAACTTCTAGTTGCAGATTTGTGCCAATGCTTTGATTTGTGGTGAGGCACAAACTGTTTTATCACCATCAATTTTGCACTATCAGAGCCAATGTCAATTTTGTGAAAAGGCAAAACATTATTGTTATGAAATTAGTTATGTATTAGTTGATCTTGAGAGGTCTTATATGCCAATAGAAGCAATTGAGGAGAGGGAAGGAATGTAATATGATTTTGGAGTCAGGCAGAATGGATTCAACTTAGCTCACACTGCTGATGCATTGATAAAACCCTGGAAAAGGCATTTCATATCTTCTGAGACTGAGTTTCCTAATTTAAAACTTGCTGGAATGACATAATGCATGAAGTGTTGTGAGGCTTAAGAGTGATGACTTAAGCAGAAGTCCCCAGCATATGGTGGGTGCCCACAGAGTATCAGCTCACCTCCCCTTGATGTCTCCTTGCTTTTCTCCTTTTTTCCCTCCCTTTCTCTTGACCTAGTGTTAGAGTCTTGGGAGAGTTATTGTCCCCTGAAACAAAGTAAGGAATAAAGGATTTTTTCCTGACACAGGAAGATTAAAAACCTAGATGATAAAAGGTCCCAAGGAGGAGGAGGATTTAGCAGCAAGATCAAGCTCCTTCCTTTAGGTTATATGACTCTAGGGTGATTTCTGAGAGCAAGGGGCCTAGAGTGGAAAGTACAAGGAACCCTTCATGGGCCTCTAATAACCCCTCAGGCCGAACAGACACCTTGTACCTGTGACTTATCTCTCTAAGTCCTACTAACGGGGCCTCACCCCTAGGTACAGCGTGATCTGCAGCCACTCCTGTCTATACCCTCCTGCATGGTCCAGAGAGCAAAGCCTTAGGAGGCACTTCCCTAATCCCTCCAGCTGAGGTGGTACAGCAAGCTTATTATGCATGTCCCTGACAAGGTGCATAGGTAACTGTGGGACAGGGGCACAGAGTACACACCTGCAATTCCCCAGAGGAGAACGTTGTATGTATTAATGTCAGAAACAGGGCAGATTAACTCATAAAACTATGTAACAGCAGCATAAATAGTGGAATACAAATAATAGTTTTGTTTTGAAAGAATGATCCAGAACTTTTGCACTGCTGCAGGAAATAAAAAAGAAACATAACATTTTAGTATATTTCAATCTACATTAACACTTTAATTGTGTAATCTCAAACTAGTGGAAGCCCTGATTACCTATCTGCACACTTACTTGTCTATAGAGGCTTCAGTTACTTTGGTACAAAATCCTTCTTATTGATTGTTTGGACATAGCCCACAGAAATTGCTGTGTTTTCTTTCTTGACAATTGCTGTGTGTGCAATAACAAAAAAGTTTTTACTGTCATACAGATGGTCCTCAGCTTATGATGTTTGGCACGACTTTTTGACTTTACTATGATGTGAAAGTGACACGCATTCAGTAGAAAACGAAATTCATATGACCATTCTGTTTTCACTTTCGGTACAGTATTCAGTAAATTACATGAGCTAGCCAAGACTTTATTACCAGATAGTCTTTGTTTTATTTTATTTTATTTTTTTTGGCTGGGACTGGGTTTGAACCTACCACCTCCAGCATATGGACCTGGCGCCCTACCCTTTTGAGCCACAGGCGCTGCCCATATTCTTTGTTTTAGATGACTTTGCCCAACTATGGGCAAATGTAAATGCTCTGAGTACATTTAAGGTGGTCTAGGTTAAGCTAAGATGTTCAGTAGGCTAGGTCTATTAAATACATTTTTGACTTATAAGGGGTTTATTGGGATGTAACAGCATTGTAAGTTGTGAAGCATCTGTATATCTTTTGGTGCCTATGACCTTCAGTAAATAGACATTTGATACTTTTTTTTTTAGCTACTTAGCACTTTTCTTTTTTTTTTTTTTGAGACAGAGCCTCAAGCTGTCCTCCTGGGTAGAGTGCTGTGGCATCACAGCTCACAGCAACCTCCAACTCCTGGGCTCAAGCGAGTCTCCTGCCTCAGCCTCCCAAGTAGCTGGGACCACAGGTGCCTGCCACAATGCCCAGCTATTTTTTGATTGCAGCCATCATTGTTATTTGGCGGGCCCGGGCTGGATTCGAACCCGCCACCTTAGGTGCATGTGTCTGGCGCCTTAGCCACTTGAGCCACAGGTGCTGAGCCTACTTAGCACTTTTCAACACCCTCCCTATGTTTGCAGAATTCTACATATGTGGGAGAGGTCATCAACTTTCCTTTTAAGTGAAAGGTCTCTTCCCATAATGTATAACTGTCACTGGGAAGTGGTTGTCAAGATCCCATTGTCCTCGCATCTGTGGGATCATTTGACTTCCTTTTGCCAATGGCATGTGAAGTGAAGTGGTGGTTATAACTTCTGGGATCAGGCTTTGAGAATGAGATATGATTTTCTTATGTTTTCATACATTTGTACTAAAAGTTCTAGACTTTTAGTACAAATGTTTTCATACATTTGTTCATCCATTTATGAGAGATACATAAAGCAAGAAACTGTATGAAGTTGTTAAAGGATCCAGGTGAAGGTCTCCTTACACAGAAAGCTGTGGATCCAGGCAGCCAGGGTTACTGGTGTAAGTGATGGTGGCCTCTACAAGTGAGATTCTGGCAACGTCTTTCTGCAATGTGGCTAATGTGAATCCAGTCCTTGTGCTGCTGCATATCATAATTCTCCTTGTTAGGACGGACCAGCAGAGGCTCTTGCACTTGGTAGTGGAATGGCATGAAATCATTTACAAGAATCTGTTTTGTAATAATCTAAAACCATAGTGAATGCCACATGAGTGAGCGCCCTCTAGAGGATTTCCAAGGATATATTACAGGCTTATTCATCACTGTTTCTTCCAGGATGAGTCCCAGCCTTCTATTTATGGTAGATCTCATTTTCCCAAGTGTCATGGACAGTGAGTTTGGCCTTCACGTTCCTAGTTATGTATGTCTAAGTTAGTTCTGTTTAATTTTTATATGAAGTCATATAGTACTTTTCCATTTTGAAAACAAGAAAAGAAAAAATTATATATAAAATTATGAAACATAAATTACCTTAATTGTTGGAGCAAAAGATTGGTGGCAGAGAGGCCAGAGAAGAGGCTTCTGCAGGGGTGTAGTGGGATGTGGCAAAAGATGAACAAGAGAGGAGACAGCAGCGAGGGAGAACAGGGCATGTGTGTTGAGGGCTTGGGGTCACCAGGAGAGGGAAGACCTGAGGATGAAACTTCCAGGTATTTGGGCCAGTCACCAGTATACTCGTGGAGATAAGATCCCCTTGCCCCCTCAATTATCTCTTGAATATGACATTACAGAATAGACTTCTCCTAAAGAATAAGAGGAAATTTGCTTCTTTGGGGCAAAGAAGCTTCAACTATAAGTTGGTGGATATTTAGTTATATTTTATAGAGAGAAAAAGTAAACCCAAAGAAAGGAAACAGACTTATCAAACAATCACCTTGCAAAGTGTTGAATTTGAATGTTTATTGACTCAAAGAACCAAGGAAACTGGTTTCTTTATCCCTCTCCTTCCCCTCTCTGGAAGGAACAAAGGTTAAAAAAGAGTTTGTTGTGTGGGCCTGGTACGGTGCCTCACACCTGTAATCCTAGCCCTTTGGAAAGCTGAGGTGGGAGGATCACCTGAGGTCAGTAGTTTGAGAACAGCCATGAGCCTCTAAGCAGGGGTTCTCAACCTGTGGGTTGCAACCCCTTTGTAACAATGAAAATACATCTAGGATATCAAATATTTACATTATGATTCACAACAGTAGCAAAATTACAGTTATGAAGTAGCAAGGAAAATAATTTTATGGTTGGGGGTCACCACAACATGAGGAACTGTATTAAAGGGTCACGGCATTAGAAAGGTTGAGAACCACTGCTCTAGAGTATTCTATCAAAGAATGAGACGAGATGTGTCTTTGGTTTAGATTTTAAAATTTTGGGAACTGCTCAGAGAAAAATCCTGGCAGAGTTATCAGACTTTGCTTGCTGGGCTAACAAAGCCCAGCATTGTATTCAACATTGTATTGAAGATACCAATTTTCATGTGTGAATAAAGACTTGGTTCAGGAGATGAAGCTTGTGGATGTGCTTTCTGACAGCACATGCTTTGCTGCAATCACTTGATCCAGTCATGAAATTATTCTAGATCACTATAAGGAGTGCTGGCATCTTGACACAAGATTGAATGCCGTGTAAGTTTTCCATTGCTATTGTTACAAATTGCCACATATCTAGTGGCTTAAACCAACCCAAATTTACCGTTTTATAATACTGAAGGCAATCTGGATTCATAGCTCTGAACTCAGAATGAGTCTCACGGGGCTAAAATCAAGGTGTTGGCAGGGTTGCGTTCCTTTCGGAGCTTTAGAGGAAATTCCTAGTATCTGGTCTTTTCCAGCTTCCAGGGGGTTGACGACTTTGGCTCATGATCCCTTCCTACATCTTCAAAGCCAGCCCTGCAACCTCATCGAGTCTTTCTCTGATGCTTACTCCCTTGCCTCCCCCTTCTGCATTTAAATGATCCTTGTATATTGCATTGGGCCCATCCAAAGGTCCAGCATAATATTGATTTTAAAGTCAGCTGATTGGTAACCTTGATATTCTCTTACTGTGTAGCATAACATACTCACAGGTTCTAGAGATTATACTGTGGACGTCTTTGGGGGAACCATTATTCTGGCTATCACACACATTCCCACACACACATATATTATTAACATGCTTTGTTTTTTCTACCTTTAGAACTGGCTTAAAATTGTATATGTAACATATTTGTTCTTACTCTTGTTAGGTTTTTTTTTTTTTTTTTTTTTGAGACAGAGTCTCATTATGTTGCCCTCAGTAGAGTGCCATAGAGTCACGGCTCACAATAACCTCAAACTCTTGGACTTAAGTGATTTTCTTGCCTCAGCCTCCTAAGTCCCCTAGCTGGGACTACGGGCACCTGCCACAGCACCTGGTTATTTGTTGTTCTTGTAGTTGTCATTGTTGTTTAGGAGACCTGGGCTGGGTTCGAACTTGCTAGCCTTGGTGTATGTGGCTGGTGCCCCACCCACTGAGATACAGGCACCACCTACAAACAGAGCACAATAGTCAAATGGCATACTAATTGACCTGCATTGTTAGCATTTAATACAAGTAAGATAAAGCAGGGTGAACACTCTTGGTTTTCATCCACTCATTTTTTTGAGACAGTCTCAAGCTGGGCAGGGTGCCGTGGCATCACAGCTGACAGCAACCTTTAACTCTTGGGCTTAAGCGATTCTTTTGCCTCAGCCTCTCAAGTAGCTGGGACTACAGGCGCCCACCAAAACGCCCAGCAATTTTTGTTGTTGTTGTTTGGCAGGCCTGGGCCAGGTTCAAACCCGCCAGCCCCAGTGTATGTGGCTGGCACCCTAGCCACTGAGCTGTAGTCTCTGAGCCTCATCCACTTAATTTAAGGTACACTTTGTGTCTCAGAAATGCATAGAGTGAAACGAATAGCTAATTGCAACCCTAATTGGGTCTTTTATCTTAATCTAATAAATCTGTTTTGCAAGACAATGTGTGGATTAAAAGCAGATTCTTTTAAAAGGAATGTTATATTTCTGAATGTACATCAACCTTCTGAGAGAAGAATTTGTGTGTCTTCCTACATTAATATTGTTTGCCTATTTTCTGCTAGATCATTTGTCATTTTTGAAATAGATTTTTAGACACTCATATAATAAGGATATCAATCCTTTTATGATATAGGATATATATACAAATTTTATTCTATTCTGATTGCCTTTTAATCTTGAACTGGCTTAAACCTTCTCCTGCAGGTATTTTATTTGGAAGATATCATGCATATTATACATGGTGTAGTCAAATCTGTTACTCCTTTTTTTTTTTTTTT
>NW_003852646.1:483394-492558 GCF_000181295.1 Otolemur garnettii | reverse complement strand
CTTAGGTGTATGTGGCTGGCGCCTTAGCCGCTTGAGCCACAGGCACCGAGCCAAATCTGTTACTCTTACCATTTTTTTTATTTTTTATTTTTGAGCCAGAGTCTTACTCTGTTGCTCTTGGTGGGGTGCCATGGTATCACAGCTCACAGAAACCGCAAAATTCTTGGGCTCAAGAGATCCTTTGGCCTCAGCCTCCTGAGTAGCTGGCACTCCAGGTGTCTGCCACAAAGCCCAGCAAATTTTTCTGTTTTTAGTAGAGATGGGGTCTTGATTTGCTCAGGTTGGTCTCAAACTCCTGAGCTCAGGCAATTCACCTGCCTCCCACTCTTATTATTTTTAATAATTCTCTTCTGTCCTCCGTATTGGCTTGATTTCCTTTGAGGTCATTTATTCTTATTGTTCATTTAAGTTCTTCTCTTTGAAGTTGCTTATTTTCCTGACGTTATCTGTTGACATGTATTTAGGCCTAAAGGTAGATTAGTAGGAACAGCTGACATGGGGTGCCCTGCACTGGCGTATGTCATTTTTGTAAACAGGTCTCTTTTTTTGAATTGGAGGGATGAGTGTAGACCTTGTGTGTGTGGATCTTCAGGAAGTGTCAACTGACAAGCAAGCAAGTTCACTTTGCTTCATCTTATCGCTTACTCAGATAACAAATTCCTGAGGCAGCATAGTTAGAAGGCTAAACATCAAAATATTAACACAGCAGGTGAAATTATGAGTGCTTTTAATTTTCTTCTTTTTGCTTATCCGTGTCTGATTTTCTAGCATTAAGCGTTAGTTCATCTTCTTCTCGTCTCTAAACAAAGTACAACGAAATAATCTTGGCTTGACTCATTTGGTCTTTGTACAAGGAAATTAGTGATTCCGATTCTTGCCAGGATTTAGCCTGCTCAGCAATATGGAAGAATAAGATCTTAAATAAAACTTCTCTGATGAGGATATACTCATGACCTACAAACACATGAAAAAATGCTCACCATCCTTAATCATCAGAGAAATGCAAATCAAAATCACTTTGAGATATCATCAAACTCTAGTAAGATTAGCTCACATCACAAAATCCCAACACTACAGATGTTGGCGTGGATGCAGAGAGAAGGGAATGCTTCTACACTGCTGATGGGAATGCAAGCTAATATGACCTTTTTGGAAAGAAGTTTGGAGAACACTCAAGGAACTAAAAGTAGACCTACCGTTTGATCCTGCAATTCCTCTACTAGGTATATATCCAGATGATCAAAAAGTATTTTACAACAAAGACATTTGCACCAGAATGTTTATTGCAGCCCAATTCATAATAGCCAACACTTGGAAACAATCCAAGTGACCATCAACCCATGAATGGATTAACAAATTGTGGTATATGTACACCATGGAATACTATGCAGCTATAAAAAGGGTGGATACTTCACATCTTTTATGTTTACCTGGATGGAGCTGGAACATATTCTTCTTAGTAAAGTATCTCAAGAATGGAAAAATAAGCATCCAATGTACTCAATACTACTATGAAATCAATATATAATTACCTGCACACTCATACGAATGGCAAAACATAACTATAGGTCAGAAAGTAGAAGGGAAGAGGAGAGAGAGGAAAGGGGAGGGGGGTCTTGGGAAGAGGGAGGGTACTTGGGGGGACCTTGCCTAATGTACATGATGCAATGGTACGTTTCAAAACTATTAAGAAATGAGTATAATTGTGATGGGTAATTAGTTCAATGTAAACGTTTCATATTGTATATGGGCAGTACCCTGAACCCCATAAATGCATCAATGTACAAAGTTATGATTTAATAAAAAATCATTAAAAAAATAAAACTATGAAAAAATTAACATTTAAAAAGAACAAGGAAGAAAACCACACTTAGCCAATATTCTGATAGGGCTGTTGCTCCTCTTACAATATTTGTGTTCTAATCTATCCATACACGGTGCATTTTTACATGGTTGTAATACCTATACACACAGTTTTGTTTTCTACATCTGCAGTTAATATTTCACAAGTGGTTTTGTGTTTTGCCATAGCTTTCCTATTTTGTTTGTTATGGTCACATAATGCTTCGGTGCTTATGTGCCATATTTACATATCCAAGAAGAGGAGAATGGCTTGATTATTTCTAGTTTTTCTTAATACAACATGGCTTAAAAAAAAAAAGATCTTAAATAGAATTCAGAGACTATGCCTTGGAAATGAAGCACAATTAAAGTTCATCTACAAGTAAGATATTAAAAGCTATTTGTACTACTCTGGATTGCAATGGGAGGTGCAGGAATAAATCTTTCTAAAAGCAAGATTTCATCGTACTTTCCCACCTACTCACAAGGAAATCTATTCAAGAAGTCTCGGAGGGAGAAAAAAAAGAGGAAATCTGTTGCTTGACCACAAAGAGCCTTGACAATGAGGAGATCGTGTGATGCTTGTGCCCAACCTGAGCTTGCATAAAGACTCTCTGATATCAAAGAATCGACACAGATGAGTAATCAGAATTAGAAATATATTGAAGTGGGCGATCAATATTACTTCCAGGATGTGATAATGTCATCTGCAGAAATCAGAACTATGAATTCTCTTATTACAGGCTTCCCTCTGAGTGATGAACAGAATATAAAGGGGTGGGTGGGTAGAGAATGTTCAAACAAGCGCATGACCAATACATTTTGTGAATAAGCTAATGTCTTGTATTTGAATATTTTGTCTCCAGTCTTCCAAAGATTAACCCACTGGAGGCAGGTGGAGAGGCAGCTTAGTTTAGGAAAGGCCTTTCCTTTTAGGTTCACGCAGACCTGTGTTGATCTCAGGTCATTTTTTACTGGCTGTGTGACATTGGGTATGTTATTAGCTCCCAGGATTGTAGTTTTTCCATTAAAAATATATAGAGATATTAACTTCTGCTTTGTAGTGTTCTTGTGAAGGCTAAAACAGAGCATGTAAAATGCATTTGTCATCCGGCAGGCACATCAGAGGGGGCCAGGGAGCTGAGAAGTGAGCTGAGACCAAGAGGGACTCCGGTGGGGCTGCTGATCAGTTCTCCTTCCTCATATTGACAGATCTGGTTTTTTTTTTTTTTTTTTTTTTTTGAGACAGAGTCTCAGTATGTTGCCCTTGGTAGAGTGCTGTGGCGTCACAGCTCACAGCAACTTCAAACTCTTCAGCTTAAGAGATTCTTTTGCCTCAACCTCCCAAGTAGCTGAGACTATAGGCACCTGCCACAACGCCTGGCTATTTTTTGGTTGTAGTTGTCATTTTTGTTTGGCAGGCCCAGGCTGGATTCCAACCAGCCAGCTCCTGGATGCGTGCTGGCTCCCTAGCCGCTGAGCCACAGGCGCCAAGCCAGACTGTCCTTCTTGACAAACCTAATTTAATTAGCTCCCAGAGCATAACGCTCTCTGGTTTTCCTTCCACGTCACTGGAATGGCCCTTTAGGGTCCTGTGCTGGTTCCTCCTTATCAACACCGGGGAGCCCTAAGGCTCAGTCATGGGACTTTTCTCTGTGGTCATGGCTTTGACGGTCCCATTTAATCTCATGGCTTACAATCTCTCCTGTTTATTAGACAGTTCCACTTAGATGTTTATTAAACACCTCAAAACAAATATATCCTAAACAAAGATTACCGTCCTCCCCCAAATTAAAAATAGAAATCTGAACGCCAGTCATACCCATCTCTGTGAGTGGCAACTCCAACCTTTCAGTTATTCAGACCCAAACTGTGGTGTTATCTTGACTCTTTTTCCCCTTCGAGCCAGGAAACCTTATTGTCAATGGATATATAGAGCCTGACCACTCCCCGCCATCTCCTTTGCTGGACTCCACACGAGCCCCATTAACTGTCATCTAGATTTGCAATGCCCATGCAGTGGGCTTCCTACTTTTACCTTTTCCCTCCCTCTCAGTTTATTTTGGACATAGAACCAGAAGCAACTTCTAAAAATATATCAGATCCTGCCAGCGCCCTATAATAACCTCTGTCTTTATCCAATGTACACAGCCCTTTTATGAAACTAATTTATAGCTCTCAAATGAAAGCTACAACTTAATTCTAGCCTAAGGATATGGGGACAGGGTGGGGAAGGGGAGGGGAGAAGGGCGGCTGGGTGGTGGGAGGGTGACTGGAAAGATCACCTATATGGTCTGTCTAACAAGGGTACAAGTGAACTTTTCTAGAACTAGAGTATAAATGTTTTGACACAATGACTAAGTGAATGACATGAAGTCTATGGTAACCAGCTTGATGAAAGTATTTCAAATTGTATATGAAAACACTACACTGTACCCCATGTTTGCATTAATGTATACAGCTATCATTTAATAAAAAAAAAAAGCTTATGGTAAAAAAATAAATAAATAACCTGTCTTACTCCAAGTCTAATTCTTGACTATGGCCTCTAACTGCCTCCCCCAAACCCATTACTTCTCTGATGTAACCCCACTTTCCCTCTCCTCATCATTCACTCTGTTTATAGGTCTTCCTGCTGGTTCTTGAACACACTGGCTCAGTCCTACCTCAGGCCCTTTGCACTTGCTCTTCTCACTGCCAGACATTCTCTTTCCCCAGATAACTTTCAAGTCTCTGCTGAAATGTCAGTGCCTCAATTAGTCTTTTCAAAAACATCTTTTTAAAAACTATACTCTCCCTCTGCTCACCACTTATCTGCCTTCCAAGTCTTATTTTGCTCCAGAGCCTATATTTAGGACAAAAAGGGAGGTTAATTTATGGGTTCCCTGAAGCTGAGATTGTAATAGAGACTGTATCTGCTTTTTGTGCAGAGAAAGAGTGGAGGGAAAAGCAAAAGCTGAATCAGGTGTTTTTAGAAGAAACTTTGTGAGGCTCGGCGCCTGTAGCTCAGTGGTTAGGGTACTGGTCACATGCATCAGGACTGGTGGGTTTGAACCTGGCCTGGGCCTGCTAAACAACAACAACAACAACAACAACAACAAAATAGCTGGGTGTTGTGGTGGGCGCCTGTAGTCCCAGCTACCTGGGAGGCTGAGGCAAGAGAGTCACTTAAGCCCAAGAGTTGGAGGTTGCTGTGAGCTGTGACGCCATAGCACTCTACTGAGGGCAACATAGTGAGACCGTCACAAAAAAAAAAAAAAAGAAAAGAAAAGAAAAGAAAAAAAGAGGAAGGAACTTTGTGAAATGCAAGATCCTAAGATCAGTGCCCCACGTTGGCTGACTGTGACGCATAAGAGTTGAGGAAACCTGGAACCATTTTGACCTCTCAACACACCATATCTCTGGTAGCTATGGAAGCATTCTACCTTCTGGGGGCAGCAGAGACTGGGAACTACTACTGTGGACTCGAGCTTCAAATCCTGCCACTTACTACATATTAGATATTGGCCCTGGACCTCTCTATGCCTCTATTTTTTATGTATATTCTTACATAGGTATATAACAACAATCATTACTGTTATGTAGCTACTTCACTGACTTGTTCAGACGACTAAGTGGGTTAGAACAGTGCCTGTATATAGTCAGTCTTCAGAAACTGTTAGTTATTATTATTAAAGAAGACTAGTGTGAAATTCTTTTGTAATTTTTCTTTTTTTTTTTTTTGGAGATAGCCTCAAGCTGTCACCCTGGGTAGAGTGCCATAGCATCACAGCTCACAGCAACCTCAAACTCTTAGGTTTTTCTTTTCTTTTTTTTTTTTTGAGACAGAGCCTCAAGCTGTCCCCCTGGGTAGAGTGTCATGGCATCACAGCTCACAGCAACCTCCAACTCCTGGGCTCAAGCGAGTCTCCTGCCTCCACCTCCCAAGTAGCTGGGACCACAGATGCCCGCCACAATGCCCGGCTTTTTTTGGTTGCAGCCGTCATTGTTGTTTGGCAGTCCCAGGCTGGATTTGAACCTACCACCTTAGGTGTATGTGGCTGGCGCCTTAGCCACTTGAGCCACAGGCGCCAAGCCAAACTCTGGGTTTAAGCGATTCTCTCGCCTCAGTCTCCCAAGTAGCTGGGACTACAGGTGCCCACCACGATGCCTGGTTATTTTTTTTTTTTTTAGTTGTAGTTGTCATTGTTGTTTGGTAGGCCCGGGCTGGATTCGAACCCACCAGCTCTGGTGTATGTGGCTGGCGCCTTAGCCACTTGAGCTATAGGCGCCCAGCAAATATTAATGGTAGCACTTTGGTTATTATTATCATTAAATAAGTAGAAAGTTACTATCATCAGAAAGGAATAGCAAAGTCCACTTAAATTCAAATGAATTTTCTTTTCTAAGCAGTTAAGCCGGGCTGTGCGGGAAATGGGCCTCCTAATTCCAGTTCTACCGCAAATATTTACACATGTCCACCGTATCTCAGGTATTACTTATAGGTGTTGGTGAGAAATGAAAAATATGACTCTAGAGGAGGACAGAGATATGAAAACCATCTAAATTAAGGATATGACTAGTGTGATAAATACAAATGGGAGGAGCTGTGGGGTTCCAAATGAAATTAATGAATTTTATCGCAGGAGTTGGAGAAGCTTGACAAAGGAGGTTTTATTCATCTGATCCTCTACGGATAAGAAGGACTTTCTTGGAGGCCATCTTGAAATGTGGAAAGAAAGAGGTTAGACTTTGTGGAAGAGGAACCCAGGATGTACAGGAGGAGGGTAGTGGAGAAACAGCAGATGACTCTTAAAATACTGGTGCGTAGGGATAGATGTAGAGTCTTAGAGACCCTGCTTATTTAGAGACGATGAGCCTGCAGTGGCCCCCGGACTGTTTTAAAACATTTGTTGGGGTGCACAGGTGGGAAGAGGGTGGAGCCATTTAAAATATTGCTGAAGATCTGTTACCCTGTGCTCTCTGGGAGATTTCTTGAAAAAGGGCACATGACTTGAGTTTAAAACTCTAAATTGTTGGGGAGACTGAATATCTTCCCAGAGAAGGAGAGGGTGGGCAGATATGGCTAGAGTCTTCAGTAAGAAGAGCGATGCTGGAATTTACACCCAGTGACATGGGTTCAGCTGTGAAGGCAGAAGCAGAGGGAGCTACAACTCACTCGTAGAAACCAGGAGTTACGATCAAACTTTGGATGCTCCCAAGCTTAGCCATTGGTGCTGAGGAGCACTCCTTCCATCCTGGGTGGGATATGCCACCTGAGTCCTGCTAGAGAGATAGTTATTAGATGCAGGAAAACATGATGGAAAGGATGGATGGAAAGGATTTCCCAGGAAAGGAAATTCCCTCTTCCTTCATGGTCCTGAGCATGGAGGTGGTGGGAATGGGTTTGGGAAATTAATATAAACTTTTATGTTATATAAATAGAGATTATGTATGTGTATATATATATATATATATGATAAATCTTATACCTCTTGATTCTAGTTATAAATACTTTAAAGAATTCCTGTGCACCAACGTGGAGCTGGACTTCTTTGTTCTTGTTGGGCAGTAAGGCGGCAAATTGATGATTTCCCACACAGCAGGATCCATAGTCTTCTAATCTGTAGGTTTTCTCTATTTCATTTATTTGGAGATAAAACCAGCTTCCTTACTCCGATGAGTAAAACTGAATCACATAAGCGCGTAGTTTACTATCCCCCAAACATGTAGGTGTGACATTGATTTTTAAACCCATTGATGATTTAATTAGTGCTTCTCTCCCTGTGTTTACAACAGGAGCTTAATACCTGCTTGTTGAATGAGTGAATCTTCCCTTGACCCTCATACCCTTAGTAAGGAAGGCCTAGAATATTAAAAAAAAATTCAAATTTCTCTTTTATATGTTTTATTGAAAAGACATGCATAAATAAGCTTTTTCTATTAGAATTTGAGAGAGGCTTTTATTTGAAAAGAGTGCAGTTGGAACTGAAAGAAAAATTTCCTCTGTGAATTAGACAGGGAGAAAATATTATCCAGAAGTGGCAACTCTTCTCTTTCCTTCCCACCCTGTACGCATGTGCATGTTATCAGGAGGCTGCATGTAGACTTCAGGCCTGCCCTTGTGGCTCAGTGCACTTCACATACCCCTTTCTCTTGGTTGATCTGAAGAAGTCACGTAGGTATTCATCTGATCAATTGATGCAGGATACAAGGACCATTCATGTGAGTCCATTGGTTCCAAGTGTTGAAAATACAAGTTGTATGGAAACTATTTAATACAAATAGGCAAGCTCTATATACCCCAAATATGTAAGGAGAGAAAGGTGAGGCCAAATATCTCCAAATTGCCAGCATAAGTAATTTGTAGTTTGGTTCTTCTGTGTCTTTTGTTTTGTTTTGTCTTGTTAGAGACAGAGTCTCACTCTGTCACCCTGGGTAGATTCCCAGGATGTCATCATAGCTCACAGCAACCTCAACTTCTTGAGCTCAAGCTATCCTCTTGCCTCTCAGCCTCTTGAGTAGCTGGGACTACAGGGGCTCAGCACAATGCCCAGCTAGTTTTTCAATCTTTAGTAGAGACAGGGTCTCACTCTTGCTCCCTCTTGGTCTTGAACTCCTGAGCTCAAGCCATGCACCCACCTTGGCCTCCCGGAATGCTAGGATTCCAAGTGTGAGCCACTGTGCCTAGCAGGTTCTTCTGTGTTTTAAAATAAAACCCAGCTGCTTTTCACAATATGTTGGTTGTTATAGTCAAGGGGAAAAGAATACCTGAAAAGAAAAAGAGCAGTGGTACAATGTGGGAGTGAGGGTGAGGGAAATTAATCTGTTTGTTAAAAGCCTTAATGAATATTTGTGCATCTGATCTTTGAGTGGCTACATTTCCTGTACCCACAAACTTAGCAGTCTTCATATTAAGACTGCTATGATGTGATGGGATTCTGAAAGCCCAACCAGTTGTTATCTACATGCCACTCAAGGATTACAAAGTACTACTGCTACGAGGTGGACGGGGGCTCTGGTTACTGGTAAACACAGTAAGCTCGATGCAATTCCCATTGTTAACCTAACCCCTACCCTAACTCTATATTGTGGTAAGAGTTTAATCATCATTATCAAATACTGATACAGCCTTCACAAATGCCAAAATTCTTCTAGATACTGTCACAAAAAATTATTGAGATCAGGCTCGGCGCCTGCAGCTCAAGTGGCTAAGGCGCCAGCCACATACACCTAAGGTGGCGGGTTTGAACCCACCCTGGCCCGCCAAACAACAATGACGGCTTGCAACCAAAAAATAGCCGGGTGTTGTGGTGGGTGCCTGTGGTCCCAGCTACTTGGGA
>NW_003852646.1:455240-483133 GCF_000181295.1 Otolemur garnettii | reverse complement strand
TGGCGGGCACCTGTGGTCCCAGCTACTTGGGAGACTGAGGCAGGAGACTTGCTTGAGCCCAGGAGTTGGAGGTTGCTGTGAGCTGTGGTGCCACGGCACTCTGCTGAGGGGGATAGCTTGAGGCTCTGTCTCAAAAATAAAATAAAATAAAATAAAAATAAAAAAGATGTTGAGATCAAATGGGCTCTAATTACTATAAATTCAAGGTGCCAGTGCCTAGAAATTGCAAAATGAGGGCAAAGAACATTCTTTAGGAAATGCCTTAATTAACTTCATTTCTGTCTTGGAGTATTTTATTTACCTGTTTCCCCGAAAATAAGACACTGTCTTATATATTTTTTTTCTCAAGAAGACACACTAGGTCTTATTTTCAGGGGCTGTCTGATTTTTATTAAGTATAATACAACAATCTACATTTATTCAAATACAGTTAAGTCATCTTCTTCTGGAACCTGACAGGGGGAGCAGACCTTGTTGGTGGGGCTGGCGCTAGTGATGCGTGAACTCCTTTCCCCTAGCCGTTTGCACGTGCACAATAGGATGCCTGTGACCGCGGTTACCACATGTGCATACGTGCGGGTGTGAACAGCTTGGAGAAAGGAGCTGTGGCAGATAAAAGGTATTCCAGTCTTCCTTACCACTCTGGGCCAAAATGGTCTTATTATCGGGGTAGGGCTTATATTTCACAAATGCATAGAAATCCTGCTAGAGCTTATTTTTTGGGTAGGTCTTATTTTCGGGGAAACACAGTAGCAGTAATCTGTTCAGTACTGTTCAATCATTTATTTGGTAATTGTATATGTAGCAGACAGCATGAGTTTTGGGCTATGAGTTAAGAATTCCAAATCGAACAAGACTAGAGACCTGCACTTTAGGGGCTCCTGGATCGCTGGACATAAACAAATAATTGGAATGTAATGTTCCGTGACTACCAACACATAGAATAGTGCCCAAAGAAGGGAGTCTGCAGCTTTATTTAGTTGGGCCAGGGAAGCCTTCATAAGTGTAGAGACCATTGAACTTGGTTTTAAAGGAAAATGAACAGCTCACCAGGGCTAAGTGGGCGGAGGGGATGAGAAGTGTAATATAATTTGTGAAGAGGTATTTAAATGTGAAAAGAAACAGGTTAGAAAAGAAACAAGTCAGGAGGGGCACCCACAAGTTGTCAGACACAAAAGAGGTTCCATAAAATGCTCTGGGAGACGAGACCAGGACCAGATAGATCACAGTCAGTTGAATCTTGTGCTAAGAAAATTTTATCTTTTGGAGGATTCCTGGATGGACGAGACTTTATGGGAAACTCTCAATATCAATGTATCTAGGCAAATCTAAAAGCAACCCTCCCTCCTAGGTGACTATATAGAAATTTTATAGATTAAAAAAAAAATATTATTGGATGTGCTTCTGGGCCTACCTTGACTAACAATTTATCTCCCAAACTGGGTTATTTTTGTGAGTAAGAGGCAGCCCTAGCCAGGTGAGATATTGGAACAATAGGAGTAAGCCAAGCCTGCTCCATGCACACCAGAGCTTGACCCAAATGGGCTGACAGCTCAGGAGGAGAAGTCAAGTTCTGCTTTCTGGGCATTCATACCCTGAGAAAGGGGGAGTAGGTGTGATATGGTGGAACATTCTGTGACTGTGAACTCCATATTTGGGAATGTAGGTGGGGATGAACTTGGACTTCCTGTCTCTCCATGTGGGTTAAAATGAGATCTCCGAATGCTGAAAACACTTAAAACTCTGGCTCGTCTTGAAAGACCCTGTGGGATACGGACCACTGGATAAAGAAGTTCTGTTGCCTCTGTCTCTTGGGAAGTCTGTAAACATGAAGCTGTTTCTGGTTCTTGTTATTCTGCTTTTTGAGGTACTCACAGGTAACTTGTCCAAACGTATCATAAAATCCTAGAAGATATAGCTGTTTATAAGAATGAGGACAGGACCTTCAAGGTAGTTAATGTCTGGCCAATATCATCAAAAGTGCCCATTCTCTTGGGTGCCTGAGTTGAGTCTGTGCCTTAGAAGAAAGTGTCCAGGGAGTTAAGAGGGGGCCAGGGCTGCAGGTTCAGGGGTTCTCTTCAAAGGTATCAATGAATCCATCATTGAGAATTATCTTTATAATGCTGAATACTCTTTTCACCTGAGAACCTGGCCATCCCCATTTCCATTCATTTTCAGACTACAACAACAAGGACATGGTCTGGAGTGATGTCAATGTGAAGTTAAAATATGTCTTCATCATTGACTAGTTGTACAAAAGGCACATTATTCCCTTGTCATCTGTCAAGTGAATGTAGTGACTATTTCATAATAATTCTATTTTATGTGAGGATTACATGAACTTCCAAATGTGAAGCACCGAGTTTATGGCAGAGGCACGGGCAGTGAGAGTTCCCTTCTCCCTTGTTAGGAAGAAGGCATATAGTCTTTCTGTGGCCCCAAATATAGCCCTCTACCCTCCCAGGATGTTCCTTCTTGATGTAGGGGCCCCATGCACTGCTCAGAAAAGGTGACAGTTTGGATCTCTAAGGAGGTAGGTATTCATGGAATTGAGTTTGATCCTTGGGCAACATTTATCTGAGATCAAGAGGAATGTGGGGAGTAGAGATGGCTGGAGCCAGGTTGTGAAGAAATCAGGCTGAATAAGGGAAAGAGTTCTCAACAGCATTGGCTGCTAAGCCCCATGAGATCTTGGCAAAGGGTGATGGCTGCCTCCTGTCTCAGGATGGGATACCCAATTACACTGTGAACTTAAAAAGTTCTGTTTGTAATGTTCTCTTAAGAGTTGCTTTGGCTCTAAATTGTGCCGATGGTAATAAATTAGTGCTCTCTGGGGACATGGGACAGAGACAGGGTGGAGGTGAGGGAGTACTGACTTGGAGCTTGGAGGAGACAGCTTTGCCAAGGTCCTGGGGCTGGAACACGGCTCCAGCCAATAACCAGGAATTGATCTCTCGCTTATCTATTATCACGTTAAGTCCTATTACACGTTCTGGGAGCCACGCAGGCAGTTGGCTAGGAACCTGGGGTTTGGAGTGTCCTTAATTTGGTTTCTTGTTCAAAAAAGCAGGGGGCTCTGAGTTTCCTTTTATCAGCTTAAGATTTGCTTTGGGAACACAGGAGTCCATGACCACATACCTCTTCTACTCTCTCTCAGGAACTAAACTTGGTTCAATGTTGATTACCATATACAGATGGAGCACGACCCAGAAAATGCTCTAATGAGATCGGAGGCTTCTGCAGGAAGAAATGCAAAGTAGGGGAAGTCTATGAATCGGGATGTCTAAGGAGAAAATTATGTTGTGTTGATGAATACGAGAGAAGAAAGTACTTGGCAGCCCATAATCCGCCACGTCAACCAGGGAAGAAGGTTGACCGGGATGAGAAGCTGGACTACAGTATTTTACCCACCGTCACTCTCGTCACAATCGATTTCTAAGGCCAGCCCACATCTCACTGGTCTTCCTAAATCGGAAGTGCCGCCTAATCCAGCAGGCTGCAGCCAGAGGTTTTTCTGCCTCCTTCTGTGAATTTGATTCCACACCTAATAAAGTCCTGTGCTGTTCCCTGTGTTTACTTATTGATGTCACTCTTTTTGTAGAACACTTCAAACATGAATGAATTGTCGCCACGTTCCAGTTATTACACTACTAACACGGGGCATGTAGAGTTCAAGTAAAAACATGAGTAGAGGTGGGTGTGAGCCCTTGTCATGGCAGACAATAGTTCATAGAATTTTAAGATTTTAGGTGTTTCTTCTTTTTTTAAAAAATGACATTTTTTATGTCCAATCAGATCTGAATGCCCCAGCTCTGTGTGTGTGTGCCTGCACACACACACGCACATATACACGTGCCTGTGCTTATGAAAATAGAGGATTTTGCTAATAAGTAATAATTCATTAGAGGGATGAAAGATATTTGAACATTTTCATGACATTTATTGGGGCAGCTCTGATGGGCAGCTGGTGGTAACTCCAGTATATAATTTGCAACTCAGGTAATGTGCATGTCCTTCTCCTTTTAAAGTAGCAATTTGAACGACTAGTTGATAGAGTTTTCAGACAAATATTACTCTTAGGATCTTTGAAAGCATAGCATGTTCTGTTTGTTTCAGTAGTATGAAATTTAAAGCCTTATTGAAAACGACAGAGCTCCTGGGTGGCACCTGTGGCTCAGTGAGTAGGGCACCAGCCCCGAGGGTGGCGGGTTCAAACCTGGCCCCAGCCAAACTGCAACAGAAAAATAGCTGGGCGTTGTGGTGGGCACCTGTAGTCCCAGCTACTCAGGAGGCTGAGGCAAGAGAATCGCTTAAACACAAGAGTTTGAGGTTGCTGTGAGCTGTGTGACGCCATGGCACTCTCCCAAGGGAATAAAGTGAGACTCTGTCTCTACAAAAAAAAAAAAAAAAAAAAAGACAGCTCCTTCTGAGCTAGATAAATTGCAGTAAGTCATGAGGGTAGGAAAAGCTCTCCCGATGAGAAGAACAGAAACTTTTGTAGTGACATCCATTGATAGTGCTTGATGTAAAGCATTAGTCATAAATAACTTGGTTGAAGCTAACATTTACTACGGGACAAAGAAAGGGCTCGTTACTTCACGAGCAGCTCACCATCTTGTTTTACTGGGGAGAGAGAGAGAGAACTATTTATATAGACATGTTCACGTTTCAAGAGCACACACGTTTCTTCATTTTAGTAATTGTGGCTTTTGGAAATTCTGGAGAAGGAAAACGATGACTGGACTTTGCAGAATGTAAAATGTTTTTGCAACAAAACATTTAAGATGTGGAAACTAATGTAAAGCTGTTTTCTACCCAGTTCTGAGAGGGCTTTTAACATAAGGCTCACACAAGAAAGCCTTTTTTTTTTTCATTGCAACACTTCCCAAGCACCTCTCCTTTTTCATCTTGATTACGATGTCACCAGGGGCTTTTTAATTTTTTTTTTTTTTAATGGTTGGGGATTCATTGAGGGTACAAGAGTCACCAGGGGCTTTTTAAGAAGGGTCATTCTGTCACTGTCACAATGAAGATGGGTCGGGCCCACTGTCTTTAATCTGTATGTGTTCTCCAGTCTGTATGAGTCTACTGTTAGATTAGATCTGAGGACGTGTTTAGCTTAGTGTTCAGATAAATCAGGGAAATGTCTCCTGACTTGGGGGAGATGGGTATAATCAACAGAACAGATAAAATAAACCTTGAATTCTACTTTGACTCATTTGGTCTCATCTTTGCTTTGACTTTTTCCCTGTTACCTGTATCCTCTCCATACTCAGAGAATTGGGTGTATTCAGCATTGTTAGATGTTTGTGTGGTTTTTTGTGTGTGTATGTGAGACAGACTCTCACTCTGTCACCCTGGGTAGAATGATGTGATGTCATAGCTCACAGCAACCTCAAACTCTTGGGCTCAAGCGATCCTCTTGCCTCAGCCTCCTGAGTAGCTGGGACTATAGGTGCCCACCATAACGCCCAGGTAGTTTTCTATTTTTAGTAGAGAGGGGATCTCAGTCTTGCTCAGGCTGATCTTGAACTCCTGAGCTCAAGTAATCCCCCTGCCTTGAGCCTCCCTGAGTGTCAGGATCACAGGCGTGAGCCACTGCACACAGCTGCACGTTTATTTGTTCGCTTTATTTTTATATACAGAATCACATTGAAATCCTATATTTTCATTATTAACCCTCTTTTGGCGCAGGTAGTATTATTGGTACTTTATTTTTCTTAGATTTATTAGAGAGTATTCCCCAAAATCTAATTAGAATTTTTTAAAAATTTGTGCAAATTTATGGGGTATATGTGAAATTTTCTTACATGTATGCTATGCATAGCGACTGAGTCAAGGTATTTAAGGTGTCCATCATGTAAGTATATTGTATTTTTATTTTATTAAGTATAGTCACCCTGCTCCACTATCAAATTGAATTGATTCCTTTTGTTAAACTGGACACTTTAACCCACTTCTCTCCATCCTCCTCACCTTACTGGCATTGGTATGTTGATCTTGTGTCCTGCAACTTAACTGAACTCATTTATTAAGAGTTTTTTGGGGTAGAGTCTTTAGGATTTTCTAGTTATAAGATCATATCACCAGCAAATAGGGATACTTTGACTTACTCTTTTCCAATTCGAATGCCTTTTATTTCCTTCTCTTGCCTGATCAGTCTGGCTAGGATAGACGCAAGTGGGCCTCTTTGTCTTGTTCCAGTTCTTAGAGGAAAGGCTTTCAACTCTTCCCCATTCAGCATGATGATAGCTGTGGGTTTGTCATGTATGGCCTTTATTATTTTGAGGTATGTTCCTTCCAAGTCTAGTTTGTTGAGAGATTTTATTGTGAAGGGATGTTGAATTTTATCAGGTAATTTTTTCCTGCATCTACTGAGATGATTATGTGGTTTTGGCCCTTCATGCTGTCGAGGTGATATTCCGTGTTTATTGATTTGCATATGTTGAACCATTTGTGCATTCCTGGTATGAATGCCACTTGAAGATGGCGTATTATCTGTCTGATGTGCCCTTAGAGTCAGTTTGCTAGTATTTTGTTGATTTTTGTGTCTCTATTCATTAGGAATATTTTTTTTAACTAATGGATTTTTGTTTTTTTACTGTTGTATTTTCGTTTGGGTTTGGTATCGGTGTGATGCAGGCCTCACAGAACGAGTTAGGGAGAATTCTCTACTCTTCAGCATTTTTGAGTAGTTTCAGGAGCATTGGTATTAGTTCTTTGCATGCTTGGCAGCATTCTTCTGTGAATCCACCCGATCCTGAGCTTTTCCTCACTGGGAGACGTGTCATCACCGATTCATTTGCTACTCATTAGTGGTCTTTTCAGGGTTTTTATTTCTTCCTGATTCATCCTCAGGAGGTTGTGTGCTTCCAGGAATTTATTGATGTTCTCTAGGTTTGACAGCTTGTCAGCATGTAGTTGTTCATAATAATCTCTGCTGGTTATTGTATTTCTTTTTTAATTTTAATATATTAAGGGGGGTACAAATAAGGGTTGTTAGTGTACCCATCACCCACGTGGTTTTCATTGTACCTGCTGGGTAGGTTTACACTTCTCCCCTCCTCCCTTCTGGATTCCCAATGCCTTTTACTTTTTTTTGAGACAGAGTCTCACTTTGTCACCCTTGGTCCAGGGCCCTGGTGTCATAGGTCACAGCACCCTTAAACTCTTGGGCTCAAGTGATCCTCTTGCCTCAGCCTCCCTAGTAGCTAGGACTACAGGTGCCCACTGCAGTGCCAGGCTATTTTTTAGAGACAGGGTCTCCCCAGAGTGCTGGGATTAGCCTTTTACTTCTAACTGTGCCCGTGAATGCCCATCAAGTAGTTCCAAATTTATGACTTTTCATGGCTGAATAGTACTCCATGATTATTTATATACACATAGACAGTTATACAGAAGATGCCAAAAATGTATACACAAAACAGTAGCTATGTGAAAAGGCCGGTATGTTAATTAGCCTGACTATAGTGTTCATTTCGCTATGTAAGTGTATATCAAAAATCACAGGTTATATCCACTAGGAGATATTGTCCAGCCTTAAAGGGGAAAGATACCCTCTCATTTGTGACAACAGAGATGAACCTGGAGGACATTATGCTAAGTAACACAAGCCAGATGCAGGAAGAAAAGCACTGCATGGTATCATTTATGTGTAGAATCTTCAAAAGTTGAATTCATAGAAGCAAAGAGTAAAATGCTGCTTATCAGGGGCAAGAGTTGAGGATGCAGGGAGATGGTGCTCAAAGGGTACAAAATGTCAGTATTGTAGGATGATTAAGTTTTGGAGATCTAATGTATACCATGGGGACTATAGTTAATAATACTGTATTATGGAGTTGAAATTTGCTATAAGAGTAGATCTTACGTGTCACACACACACAACAGTAGCTATGTGAAGAGATGGGTAGGTTAATTAGCCTGACTGTAGTGTTCATTTCACCATGTGTGTCTAAAAAATCACACCCTACATATGTGTAATTTTTAGATACATTAAAAAAGAGAATATGGCGCAAATGCAATGGTGCCATGAATTTTACTTCCATCTGTGCTCATGACTACTGATTGGTTAGTTCCAATTTAATAGTGACTACATGCAGTGTTTCTTTCTCCATTCTTCAGATACTTCACCTACCTCACTTAGGGGAGTGGCCTCCAGTTCCATCCAAATGGTTGCAAAAGGTGTTCATTCATTTTCTAAAATCACCTGAGTAGTATTTCATGGTAGACAGAGGCCACATTTTATTAATCCATTCACGAATTGATGAGCACTTGGATTGATGCCCCATCTTTGTGAGTGTGGATTTTGCTGCAATAAACATTCCAGGGCAGGTGTCTTTTTACTGAAATGAATTTTTTTCTTTTGGGTAGATACTCAGTAGTGGGATGACTAGATCAAACGGTAGGCCTAATATTAGTTCTTTGGGGAATCTCCATATTGTTTTCCATAGAGGTTGTACTACTTTGAAGTCCCACCAATAGTGCATGAACATTCCTTTCTCTCCGCATCCAGGCCAGTGTCTATTGTTTGGGGACTTTTTGATAAAACCCATTCTCACTGGGGTTAGGTGATACCACACTGTGGTTTGGATTTCATCCTATGTTACCATCCATCATGGCACAATACATTATTGTTAACTAAACCCCACCCTTATTGTGGCTTTACTGGTTTTTACTTAATGTTCTTTTTTAAAAAAAAATTTGAATTGATATGAGGGTACAAATCTTTAGGTTACGTTATTTTCATTTCTAAGGTAACGTTCAAGTTGTAGCTGAGCCCTTCATGCAGGGGGTTTGCTGTGTACCCTTTGTGCACATTCTGTCCCAGGAGCCCATCCAGGGTACCATGTTACCTTTAATCATCACGTCTCTTTAGCCTCTCTGGTCTGTGACAATTTCTCAGAATTTCCTTGTTTTTGATAAATTTGACAGTTTTGAGGAATAGTTATCAAAGATTTTTCAGAATGTCAGTTAATTTGAGTTTTTCCTGATGTTTTTCTGGTTGTGAGTCTGGGGTTAGAGGTTTGGGGAAGAAAAACAAGAGGGGTGACATCCTCATCACATCACATCACATGTTCATGCTATCCATCCATTTTATGGAGAAATGATTTTATCAGGTTTGTCCACGTAGGGTTACCTTTTCATATCTTTCCACGCACATCTCTTTGGAAACAAATCACTAAGCATAGCCCATGGGCCAGGAAGACAGAGGTTAAGCTCTACCTCCTTGAGAAGGGAATATCTATCAAAAAATTTTTAATACCAATATAAACTACTTGGAATTATTCTGTATATTATATGTTCCTTCTCGCCAATTTAGTAATCTATCTCTTATTAATATTTATTCAATCACCACGGACTCATATTTATTTATTTTATATGTTGTATTATAATCGAATGCTGTGCTATTTATTTTATCACTCAAATTGTCCCGGGTTTGGTCATACAAAGCTCTTTCAGACTGAGCCCTGCGTCCTTTTTTTTTTTTTTAACATGCCTCCATTCTTCTGATTTTCGCTCAGTGCCTTGGGCTTCTGATTTTTCTTTCCTGGGACTACAGGAAGTTTCAGGCTTATCTTGCATTTTTCCCTGAACCCTAGAACAGGAGATAAGAGGATAATTAAGAGAACACAGGCCACAAATTCGTGGTGGATGTTACAGGGAATAAATCCAGTCTTTCAAATGCCTGTAATTGTTAGAACGAAGCAATATAGAAAACAAAACTGGAGTATGAGTCTGAAATGTAGTTAGAGAAGAAACTTTCCATGTTGATCGTATTCCGAGGGTACATCTTTAAGAATTAGGCAGAGTGTATACCTGGATTATTCTTGTGCTGTCTTGCGCATCAAGACCACAATCAAATCTGATGCAGCACTGCAATTCAGAGCAATTCCTGAGTCTTTTACATTTCCCCTCCACTCCAAATGGCTCCACTTACAGAAGGGACGAACACACGGCAACAGCAACAAAGGACCACAACAAAAGCCTAAAAAGTTCTGTCTGGGAGTTATGGATTTCGGTTTCCCTCCACTTCACATGGTGAGCTCTGCGATGGCGGAACCCTGTTTTCATCTAACTTCCCAGTTCACTGCTGGTATGCAGAAGCCCAGGCAATCAGACTTCTCCATGGTTCGACTTTGGCAGCTCTGTTCTTCATCCAAACAAAGTGCCCGTCGAATCTCCTGAAGTGTTCTCTCCTTCCCAACTGCCTTCTCTTAGTCAATGCCATTCTGTGTGCTCACACTGCCATGTCTACTAACTTAACGCAGGTGTTGAAATCCTGTGTATTTTACTAAACACCGCTTTTTAAAAAAAATTTGAAATTTGTAGGAGTGTATAAAATTTTAAGTTACATTGTTTGCAATTCTAAGGTAAAGTTCAATTCCAAAGCAAAGCCCTTCAAAGGGGGAGGGGGATTTGGGGGGAGAGGCAGTGCCGACCCCCCTCCCATTGGGCACATTAAGTGAGCTCCCACCAATCGCCCTCCGTCTCCTCCCTCCCCTCTCCTTCCTTTCGCTTCTCCCTTTGTTGGACCTGGAGAGAAGGGAACACTTTTACACCACCTGCTCCGGTGGGATTGCAAACTAATACAACCTGTATGGAAAGAAGTATGGAGAATTCGTAAAGAACTCAAAGTCAATCTTCCATTTGATTCCACAAGTCCATTACTTGGTATCTAGCCAGAAGAACACGGTGCTGCCTTTATCTTAAACTCACTCGGGAACTTCCCCTGGATACTTGCTTCACTTTTCCCTCTCCTAAATGACACGTCAATTTTCCTGGGTTTCGTATTCTAGCCTTCCAGGTTTTCTTAAAATTTTATTTATTTGTCTTTTTAGTACACTGTGTTAAGGACACTTTTCAAGGACAGGCTCTGAGTCGTTCTTATCAATTCATTACCTGGTATATAGTGAGTGATCATTCTCTGGTTAAAGAACAAATGACTCGGAAAACTGGCAGAGGTTTACTAGAATCTACTCAAAGGTCTTTCTGGGGAATCAAGAAACCAGAAGGAAAAAGATGTAGATCTTGTCACCTTCGTTTATTAGAATAGATGGAGAGATGAATGAACAGGAATTTATATTTGATTTATGCAAAATAGGTATATGTCTTGGGGGTTGAGGAAGGGTATGTTATATCTTCGTCTTGAGGAAGAGTCAGTGCAACTTCTGGTGGTTTTGGACGAGGTGGCTGTGTAATTCTTCTACGCGCTATCACCTCCTTGATACTGAGGCAACAAAATCTCCCATTTGGACATAATACGAAACGCATTTCGGCTATTTTGCAGATTTTCCTGCAATGTCCTTGTACGTGGTTATCCCAACACTTCTTAACTTGTTCAGTTACTGTGCACAGAAAAGAGCGATAGGGTAAGATCATAATTTGAGACTGGAGGCAGCTTTGGTTTGGGGGAAAGGCAGAGGAGGCTTGTAGGGATTAGAGGCATGGGGAGTCCGCTAGGCATATGCTCCTAATGTCCCAAAGAAAAGTGAGCCTTAGGGTTCATGTTTACCTGGATCCACTCACGTTTAGGTCCTGTAAGATTTCGAGCCTCCTTTCAACATCTGATAGACTGCCTCAAACTTAAGGTCTTGTTGGAGAAAATAAAGGAGCTGAGTCCTTGATTCTTGGATATGAACTATGTTCCACATGGGAACCTCGGCAGATCTGCCTCCATCCTGCATGCTCCTAGGGGACTACCTCCTTACTAATGCCACACCTCTGATCCCTACAGGACAGCATGTTGACTCAGCAGATTTATGTCTGAGTCAAACTATTCTCTTGGATTCATTCCTACTACTGAGGTCAAGAATGGCTTTCTTGTTATCCAGTCAGGTCTTTTTCTCCCCTCACTAATCTTCCTTCCTTATTTATTCTCAGTCTGGTGAGCTTCTGCCAACCTGTATCTTCCTTTGGCTTTGACGGTATCACAACAATCTGGATGCCCTTTAGTTCTTGGACTTGTTTTATTCCCCTGTGACTTCTCATTCTCCCTCCATCTCCAGAGGCAGGAATATCCTCCAGTTTTCAGCCCCAGACTTTGCTGATCTTGATATATATATTTTTTGTTTGTTTTAGTGATCTTAAATACTTTGGATGATCTAAACAGGGAGGCTAAAATTTTGGCTTCTGGATTTATACAACCCCTGGACTAGACCCCAGAGGCTGAAGACTGAAAACCAAGATGACCCTTTCAACCTCTGGTTCTAGAACTTCTTTGAGTCTTAGGAATTTTGGAGGCCGGGGTAGCTCATGACTGCTCTGATAATAAGGTACAATTACAAGAAATGAAAGAGGAAAGAAACTAATTTTCAGGTTCTTACTGTGTGCCTAGTGCTACGGCAGGTGCTTCACATACATCGTATCACTTAATAAAACTTCTGTGAGCCAGGTAGCTTTAGGGCCACAGATGAGGAAACCGTGGCTCATAGTCTTTACTACTTACTCAAATTTGACAAACTAGTCTATGGAAGGTAAGTTTCTTACACCTAACCCCCAAATTTACTTCTTTCACTATTCACATACTGTAGCGTAATAGGCTAAACATATATATGTGAATGGGAGAAAATATGGCTGAGTGTCAAAGTAAAAACTGTACCCAAAGAAATAAGGGTAGCACCCTAGATACTGGCCTCATTACTTTCTATAACAAACCTATAACAAATCCTTCCCAGAAGACATTATGACTTCTTTTCAGCTCTGTGAATACTTCTTTTTAAGGATAGTACCATGGTATAAGGCTATGAAAAAGGAAATTTCTTTCTTTCTTTTTTTCTTTTTTTGAGACAGAGTCTCACTCTGTCACCCAAGGTAGAGTGCTAAGGCATCATAGCTCACAGCAATCTCAAACTCTCGGGCGTGAGTAATCCTCTTGCTTCTGCCTCCCAAGTAGCTGGGACTATAGGCGTGTGCCACTATGCCCAGCTGGAAAGGAAACTTCTGATGATGTTGGATAGACATCAGCCATCCTTGAGGGCCCTGTACCATCCTACTGTGGAATATGCAATTCTCTGGGGCTACTGAAAATTCTTAATTGCATTATTGATTTAACAGAGTCCCTGAAAAGCTCTGCGTTACCTGTGGGTTTCTGGAACAGCAGAATTCCTATGGTCAGGAAGAGCCCCATCACCATAATTCACAGAGGAGGTGCAGCCAAAACTGTTGGTCCAATAAGCTGAACACTGAATCACCTTCCTCAGAGACTTGGATTCTTCTGCACTGAACCAGAACAGATGGTATGATATGAAGTGTGCCCCCCAAATTCTCAGCTGTGAGTTTTTCATCATGTGGGCAGACACGGGAAATTTAAGGTCATCCGCTTTACCCCCACACGGAATTCAGAGACACGGCATGTTCCATCCCATCACACCTGATGCCATTCTGTAGGCTGTAGACCACTGGTGGGAAGAATCTATGCTTTTCCTACTTTGGCTGTCTGCCCAGCTAGATCAAAGTAGGCATGTAACTATCTATAAGAATGAATAAGGAAATGTAAACCAAGAAATAACCCCCCAAAGCCAACAAGAAGAATCCATAATAAGACTCTTCCATGTTTAGAAAGAAGGTTATGATGTAGTTGGGTCTAATCCAAGATCACCTGATTTTTGACAAAGGTGCCAAGAAGGCCAGTTCCCAGTGCATCCTTCAAAGCAATTTTGAAACTCTTTCTGGAATGGCCATTGGAACTATCATCACACAGGATCTGACAATTAAGTTCATGAAGTCATCCTAGAAAAGGAGCTATACACCTCACCGCTGAATATCACCACAGTCACCTTAGAAGCCCTTCCCGTGGCCATCTGGTGCCAGTAGTGATATTCAGCAATGAGGTATGTATCACTTTATCTAGGATGAGTTTGAGAACTTAATTGTTCAACCTTGTATATTTCTGGGCTTATTGCAGCACTATTCATAATAGCCAAATATAGAATCAACCCAAATGACCATTAACAGGTGAAAGGATAAAGAAAATATGGTATGTATACCCAATGGAATACTATTCAGCCACAAAAAGAATAAAATTCTACAATTTGTGGCAATGTGCTTAGCCTAGAGGACATTATGTTAAGCAAAGACATCAGGTACAAATGTTCTCGTTCATATGCGGGAGCTAAAAAAAAATTGATCTCATGGAAGTAGAGAGAAGAATTGTGGATAGTAGAGGCTGGGAAAGGTTTGGAGGAGAAGAGAATGGGGCGAGATTAGTTAATGGATACAAAATTACAGCTTGGTAGGAGGAATGAGCTCTGGTGTTGCAGCACTGTAGTGTGAATATAGTTAACTAGAATTCACTGTATATGTACATTTTTTATTATTTCAGAATAATGTGAGGGTACCTATGATTAGGTTGCATTGTTTGCCTTTGTATTTGAATCCTTCACCCAGGAGGTTGCCTTATACTCCGACACTGCACCTGTTAGGTGGGAGCTTACTGAGCCCCTTCCTCCCTCCACTCTTGAATTTAATTGTGTTTTTCTTCTCATGTGGTCCTGTAGTCGTTCATCTACTAGTTTCAGATTTGTATCGAGTACATGGGATGCTTGTTTTTTCATTTTTGCGATGCTTTACCAAGGAGAATGTTCTTCAACCCCACCCAGGTCAGTACAAAAGATGTAAAGTCTTCATATTTTTTTATGGATGAAGAGTATTACACAGTGTACATCTTCCACAGTTTATTAAGCCACTCATGGGTTGATGGGTGCTTGGGTTTGTTGGCAAGCATGTGGAGAGAAGGGAACACTTATGTACTGTTGGTGGGATTGCAAATTAATACAGCCTTTTTAGAAAGAAGCATGGAGACTCCTGAAAGAGCTTTCCTTTTGATCCCCCAATACCGTTACTAAGTATCTACCCAGAAGAAAAAAAATTATTTTACCATAAAGACATTTGCCCTCAAATGTGTATCGCAGCTCTAGTCATCACATGTTTTTAAAAGGTTGGGGGAAAGGATTTTGAATGTTCTCAACCCAGAGAAATTATAAATGTTTGAGGATATGCTATTTATCCTGATTTGATCATGCATGCTGTGTATCAAAATATCACTCTGTATCCCACATATATGTATAATTCTTATGTGTCAATTAAAAATAAAAGGAAAAAGTGGCTAAAGTGGCTGATTTTATGTTATATGTATTTTACCACAATTTAAAAAAAAATGCAAAACTACAGTAGAACCTCTGTAAGTGGACCACTCAGGAGATGGTAACAAACTGGTCAACATACAGAAGTGGCCAACATAAGGAACTAGGCCTGCTGTTCTAATACCTATGTGTGGTGCACGTCTGAACTATGAAAATTAGGTCAACTGAAGGAGGTGGTCAATGTAGAGAGGGGTTCAACAATGGAGGTTCTACTGTATTTTTTCTTTTTATCAGATGTACTTTGAGAATATTATCTTTATGTTTTGAATTACCTTTAAACATATTTAAAATTCCTTTATCTTTATTATTTTATTTATTCTATTATGATTTAAATATGTAGATGTTCAAGTGAGAATCTTGTAACTGAGAACCTTTCACTAAGTAAAATATCTCCACAAGAGGGAGATGTTCCCCTAGATTATTCTTGGATCATTGTATTTTTCAAAACATTTCAACCTTGACAACCTTTGATATGCATTAGAAAGTAAGCCAGTTGGCTTGGATGAGCACATCTCCATAATTCAGGTCCCGCAATAGTTTTACACAGTAATATCTTGTACAAGAAATTAACATGGAAGAAATCCTTTCTGCAGGCAAAGGTAAATTTAAGAGAAATTACCTCAGAGGCCCCAAGGATTACCTTTGCTATGAGACCTACACAATTTAAGCTTTAGTCAAGGAATTGGTTTTATTATTTATTTGTAGTTTTCTGTGGATGTAAATTTCCCCTATAGGTGACTGGTTGGTGAAGCATCAAATAAGGACAATAAGTTAAGTCTGAGCATTCAGGAGAAGTACATGAGGATTTCTTATTGTTTAAATTTTATTTCTGAAAGTGAGTGTTAAATTACTACTGAGAAACATAAGCATAGGAATGGGTTCTAGTACTGAGGACAAATCATTAATAAAACAAACAACTAAGTAAAGAAAATGTATAATATTCATATTAGCAGAAGAAAATATGATCTGTCCAACAGAAATGAAGAAAATGGGTCACAACTAGAGTGCAAGAAAAAGTCCAGATATGAGTAATAGATTGAAAAAATGATGCCAGCAATATCAAAAAATCAGACACAGTAATAGTAAACTTTTATTAGTGGAAATATAGGTATGTTGAACGATGTATTGGGTGAAAATGACCCAAAAAGTTAGATAAACTTAAAAAGGAAATTATTATTATGCTGAGCAGGTGTCAAAAACAAAAGGAATATGCACAGTCTGAAAACTATGTATATAAACTCTGGAAGGTAAATTGAGTACCATAGCTATGTGGGATGTATAAAATCAAGACCCAGTCCTAGGTGAGATATATAACTGACATCCTTTACTAGGCCTGAAATTCAAAGGCAACAAACTCAGCATAAACAAGAATGAGATGATTCTCTCTCTCTCACGCACACACACACATATGAGTGTACACACATGTGCACACACACACACATACACACACGGTCTGTATTGGATTTTTTTTTTTTTTTTTTTTTTGCCAATGCTAACCTTGGCTCTGGATGAAGGAGGGAGATGTTAACCCTATACTAACCCTAGAAAACTATAACCAAAACTCCTCATGGGTTTTCAATCTAAGTTCAAGCTACTTACATAGATTAAAAAAAAAAATCAAGTAGGTTGTTGCCTGCTTTGTCAAAGATCAGGTAATTGTAGATGGTTTTATATCTGGGTTCTGTGTTTGGTCCCACTGGTTTATGTTTCTATTTTTGTACCAATACCACGGTGTTTTGGTTATAATGTCCTTGTAGTATAGTTTGAAGTGTGGTAATGTGATGCCTCCAGATTTGTTCATTTTGCTTAAGATTGCTTTGGCTACTTGGGTGGTTTTCTGGATTCAAATGAAGTATAGAATTATTTTTTCTAGATCTGTGAAATATGACTTCGGTAACTTGATGGGGATTGTACTGAATTTATAAACCACTTTGGGTAGTATGGACATTTTAACAATGTTCATTCTACCTATTCATGAGTACTGTATGTTTTTCCATTTGTTTGTTAAGTGTTCAATGATGTATATTGGGGAAAAGAAGCGATATTCAATAAATGGTGGGGGGAAAATTGGATAGCCAAATACAGAAGAATGAACCAGGATCCCTACCTCTCACCAATGACAAAAGTTAATTCAATATGGATAAAAGACTTAGATCTAAGTCATGAAACCATAAGAATTTGGGAGGAAAATGTAGGAAAATCTCTTCTAGATATTAGCTTAGACAAAGAATATTAAAAAAGACCACAAAGGCAATTATGGCTACAACAAAAATTAACAAGTGAGATTTGGTTAAACTAAAAAGCTTCTGCTGGCTTGGCATCCATAGCTCAGTGGTTAGGGTGCTGGCCACATACACCAGAGCTGGCAGGTTTCAACCCAGCCTGGGCCTGCTAAATGACAATGACAACAACAACGACAACAATAAAATAGCTGAGTGTTATGATGTGTGCCTGTAGTCCCACCTACATGGGAGACTGAGGCAAGAGAATTGCTTAAGCCCAAGAGTTTGAGGTTACTGTGAGTGTGATGCCATGGCACTCTACTGAGGGTGACATAGTAAGACTCTGTCTCAAAATAAAAATAAATAAGAAAATAAAAAGCTTCTGCACCCCTAAGGAAATAATCAAAAGAGAAAATAGACACCCTATACAATGCAGAAAATATTCGCAAGGTACACATCCATTAAAGGGTTAATAAACAGAATTTACAAAGAACTCAAGCAAATCAGCAAGAAAAAGCATGCAACCCTGTTAAAATTGGGCAAAAGACAAGAACAGAATGTTCTCCAAAGAAGGAAGACAAATGGCCAATAAGCATATAAAAAATGCACAATGTTAATAATGACCAGGGGAATGTAAATTAAAACCATAATGAGATGTCACCTGACCCCAGTTCGAATGGCATTTTTTAAAAAGTCCAAAACCAATAGATCCTGGCAAGGGTGTAGAGAGAAAAGAACATTTAGACACTGTTAGTGGGACTAAAAATTAATACAACTTCTATGGGAAACAATATGGAGATTGGTAAAAGTAGGCCTACCATTTGATCCAGCAATACTACTGTTGGGTATTTATCTAAAGGAAAAAAATGTCGTTTTATCAAAAACACACCCTCACTTGAATGTTTATTGCAACAAAATTCACAATTGTAAAGATGTGGAACCAACCCAAGTGCTCATTAATTCATGAGTAGATTAACAAAATGTGGTCTATGTACACTACTGAGCCTGACTCAGCCATACAAGAAGATGAATTAATACCATATTGATAATCTGGACGGAACTGGAGGCCATTCTCCTAAGTGAAGTATCTGAAGAATGGAAAAAGAAACACCACATGTACTCACCATTAAATTGGAACTAACTGATGAGCACATATGTGCCCAGAGGGGGGTAAAACTCAGTGGAAAGCAACTCAGGGGGTCGGGTAATAAATAATCTAACCTAATGAGTACTATGAACATTATTTGGGTGACAGGCACATCTATGGCTAGGACTCAAACTTTACAAAAATGGGCTATATAACCTCAAACTTATTTTTTTTTCATTTTTCTGGCATACGCCCCAAGGAGTGTATTCCATCGTTGGGTGAAGCATTCTATGAATATTGATTAGATCCTGTTGGTTTACGGTATTTTTTAATTCTTCTATACCATTGCTAATTTTCTTTCTAGTTGTTGTATCAGTTGTTGAAGCCAGCAACTACAGTTGTAGATTTGTTTATTTCTCCTATTAATCAGTCTTTGCTTCATGCATTTTGAAATTTTATTATTTAGTTTGTAGATGGGCTTGCTATGTATTATTGGCCAATTGACTCTATATAATTTTATTTCTGTCCTTGGTAATTTGTTTCACTTTGTGGTCTATTTTAATTAATACTAATATAGCCATTCCTCCTTTATTTTCATTAGTATCTGTATGGTGTATCTTTTTAGTGTATGTTACAAACTAAGTCTACCATTTCATGTTTTTATTTTTTTGTAGAGACACTCTCACTTTATCACCCTCAGTAGGGTGCTGTGGCGTCACAGCTCACAGCAACCTCCAACTCCTGGCCTTAGGCGATTCTCTTGCCTCAGCCTCCGGAGTAGCTGAGACTACAGGCGCCCACCACAACACCTGGTTATTTTGTTGTTGTTGTTGTTGTTGTTGTTGCAGTTCGGCTGGGGCAGGGTTTGAACCCGCCACCCTCTGTATATGGGGCTGGTGCCCTACTCACTGAGCCACAGGTGCTGCCCCATTTTATGTTTTGTTTTCTGTTTGTTCCTTCTGTTTTTAATTTCTCTGTTTTCTTTTTTCTCTCTCCCTCAATAATTTTTAGAATTCCATTATGATTTATCTATAATTTCTAATCTGTAATGTTTTTTATTATATTTACTTGTATAGATTTTTAGTGGTTGCTCTATTTACATATATCAGTTATTACAGTTTACTAGTGTCAATATTATACAAGTTTGAATGAAGTATAGAAAACTTATCTGCCTTTAAATTTCTTTATCTTATCTCACTTATGATATGTCTTAAGTACTTCTTCTATATCCATTTAGAACATAGCAGGCAATGACACAATTTTTGCTTCAACTACCAAATATGATTTAAAATCTCATGAATAAAAGGATGTACTTATTATATTTACACCTATTTTCCCTATTCTGTTGTTTTATCTTCCTTTATGAAGTTCCAGCCTCCTATGATTATTTATTTTCTGTGTGGAGAACTTTCTTTGGCTATTCTTTTAGGATATATCTACTAGTGACAAATTTCCTATTCCTTGTTTGAGAATAGTTTTCTTTTCCCATTTGTTCCTACCTAGAGGATATTTCTGCTGGGTATAGAATTCGGATTTTATAGTTTCCTATTTCAGTACTTGAAACATGTTAGGATACTTCCTTTTTGCTTCCATGGTTTCAGATGACAACTCCCACCAAAAAAACCATTGGGGCCAGCTGCGGTAGCTCATGCCTATAATCCCAGAACTCTGGGAGGCTGAGGCGGGCCAATTGCGTGAGCTCATGAGTTCAAGATCAGCCTGAGCTAGAGCAAGACCCCGTCTCTAAAAATAGCCCAGTGTTGTGGCAGGTGCCTGTAGTTCCAGCTACTCAGGAGGCTGAGGCAAGAGTATTGCTTGAGTCCAGGAGTTTGAGGTTGCTGTGAGCTATGACACCATGGCACTTTACTGGGGCAACAAAGTGAGACATTGTCTCAAAACAAACAAACAATCATTGGTTCCCCACAGGTGGGATATTGTTTCTTTTTGACTATTGTCATGATTCTTTTCTGTCTTTAGTTTCTTATTTGACATGATATATATTGGCATGGATTTCTTTGCATTTGTCTTGTTTTGGGTTAATTCAACTTCTTGAATTATAGATTTGTGCATTTTGTCAAATTTAGGAAACCTGTAGGCATTATTTTTGTAGATATTTTTTAGTTCCATATTCTTCCTCTCTTTTGGGGACTCTGATGACATGAAGATTAAATCTTTCTATGTCGCACAGATATTTGAGGCTCTGTTCATTTATTATTTCAATCTTTTTCTCTCTATTTTTCAGATTATTCTGTGAAAACATGTCTGTCTTATTTTTTTCTTGTCATGAACGATCTTCTTTTGAGCCTATACAGTGAATTTTTCTTTTTACTTTGATTATTGAATTTCATAGTTCAGAACCTATAATTTCCATTTGATTATTTTTCCTATTTTCTATTTCTTTGGTAATAGTATTCTAGTTTTTAGTTTATTTCAAAATTTCCGTGGTCCTATTCAACTATTTCTGCTTGTTATTTTGATGTCATATTGAAGAAATTGTTTCCTAAACCAATGTCATAAAGATTTCCCCTATATTTTCTTCTACGAGTTTTACAATATGAGGCCTTACATTTAAATCCTCAAATCCATGTTGAGTTGGTTTTTATGTGTGATATAAGATAAGGATCCAAGTTTGCCCTTTTGCCTATGGATTCTAGTTTTCCCAGCAGCATTTGTTGAAGAGACTCTCCTTTCCCTATAGTTTATTATTGTCACCTTTTCGAAGACCAAACTAGAAAGCTTTTGCACAGCAGAGGAAACAATCAACAGAGCAAAAAGTAAATATACAAAATAGATAAGGAACTCACACAACTCAATAGCAAAAAACCCAAATAACCCAATTTAAAAAATGGGCAAAGAACATAAATAGAAATTTTTCCAAAAATACATAGAAGTGGCCAACAGGTGTACGAAAAGGTGCTTGATATCACTAATCATCAGGGAAATGCAAATCAAAATCATAGCGAGATATCTATCACCTCACACCTGTTAGGATACCAATCCCACTTTTGGTGGGATTGTAAATTAGCCCAGTCATTATGTAAAACAACATGGAGACCATTCAGGTGTTCTCGCCTCAAAAAAAAGATAACTAAGTGAGGAGATGGATTTGTTAGTTTGATTGTAGTAATCATTTTATTATGCCTATAAAATTAAAAATTAACAACAGAGCTACTATGTGACCCAGTAGTCCTTATTTTTAATATATATACAAAAAGAAATGAAATCAGCACCATGTAGTTATGTCTGTACTCTGATGTTCATTTTAGCATTATCCATAATAGCTAAGATATGGAATCAAACTGAGTGTTCATTGGTAGATGAATGGATAAAGAAAGTGAGGGACACACACACACACACACACAAATAGAATATTATTCAGCCTTATAAAGAAGGAGAACAGAACAACTCAGAACAACATGGACGAACCTGGAGGACATTATGCTAAGTGAAATATGCCAGACAGAAGAAAAGTATTGTGTTCTATCTCTTGTGTGAGTAATTTTAAAAAGCCAAATACACAGAAGCAGAGAATAGAACAGTGATTATCAGGGGTGAGAGATAGGAGAAATAGGGAGATATAAGTCAAAGGGTATAAATTTGAAGTTATGGAGGATAACTGAGCCCTGAGATCTAGTGTACAGCATGGGGACTATAGTTATTAATATGATGTATAATGGAAATTTGCTAAGAGAGTGGATTCCAGGTGTTCTCGCCTCAATAAAAATAGGTAACTACGTGAGAAGATGGAGCTGTTAATTTGATTGTAGTAATCATTTTATTATGCCTATGTATATCAAAACATCATGTTGTATACCTTAAATGCAAGTTTTTATTTGAAAAATATAGATGCTATTCTATAGTGTAGTTCAATTCTCAAACCTTTTGCCATGTTAATTCTGGTTAGCTTCATGTGTAATTCAGGGGCTACCCTTGTCATATTATTCAGTTTCTTTTTCTTTTATTTATTATTATTTTTTCTTTTTGAGACAATGACTCACTCTGTTGTCCAGGCTGGAGTGCAGCGCTGTCATCATAGCTTATTGCAGACTCAAAGTCCTGGGCTCAAGTAATTCTCTGGTTCAGCCTCAAGAGTAACTGGGACTACAGATGTGTACCACCAGGCCAAGCTAGTTTTTCTATTTTTTTTTTTTTTTTTTTTTTTGTAGAAATGAGGGCCTTGCTATGTTGCTTAGGCTGGTCTCAAACTCCTGGGCTTAAGTGACCTTCCTGCCTTGGCCTCCCAAAGTGCTAGGATTATAGGTGTAAGGCATGGCACCTGGCCCTAATTAGGTTTGCTAAATTGTGGTGAGAACATTTAATATTATTTAGTTTTAAAGTCACCTATTTTTCAGCACCTTCCTATTCTCTATCCTCCCCTCCTCACTAGTTGGGAGAGGGGTTGACAACTGCCACAGTTCCCTGGGCCTTGAAGTTGAGACCACTTTTTAGTTTTCACTGACAATGAATTGGCTGAGATGGGAAGTACAATACCCATACCTCTGTACTACTGAACATGTGTGTGTGTGTTTGTGTGTGATGGTGGTGGTGGGACCAGTCTCCTAACTAGGTTTTCATTGACATGGCACCAGCAGGGAAGGGAAGACTGCCCCAGGCCATTTCTTACCTCTGGTTGGGGGATAGAAGACATGACTCCCAGGTAAGTTTCTACTTCACTGCATGGGCAGCGGAAGGGAGTGCTGATCTAGGCTGGTAGACGTAACTGGGTGTGATTGGAAGACCAGTCTTTCTTCTAGGTCTCCACTGCCAACAGGGGACCAGAGTGCCATGTAGGAGGCAGTAGTTCAGTCTTTCTATTTGATTTTCACAGCCATCTCAGGGGGTTGAATGTCCCTTGTGTTTGGCTAGGTTAGGGTAGATACCACAAAAATGTACCCAGGAATCCTCTTCCTCTCATCTCAGGAGAAAAGTCAAACTTTTGAATGAGTATTTAACTAGGATCAAGTATCAATGGCCTTTGAAATCTGAATCCCATTTAATTTATTGAAGGCAAATGTTTATTCAAAATCACTAGGACCCACACAGACTTGCACATACATTGTATGCAGAGTTACCTAAGATGAGGAGCCAAAGAGGGAGAAGTCAGCTTTGAGCATGGCTTCGGGATTAACCTGAGAGGGGTGAGAGATGTGGCCTGGGAGCAGACAAATTTTCCTTCCAAATATGGTTATCTCTGTGCAAGGTCCTCTTCTTCCCTGAAACTCAGAAATTTTATCTTTTATTTCTAATTTTTTTCATATTTTAAATGGGAAGGACTTATGTCTCTTCCAACTTTTAAAGTCTCCATTTCTTGGCATTTCACAGGTGTCATAGACCGTGGTATTCTGTGTGCCTTACCTATTTTAGTTTTTAGAGTGATAAGAAGTAGGTATGTGATGATACCTGTTTGACCGCTGAAGACATTGAGATAGAGACCACATGATGAGTAAAAGGAACAAACTTAGATGAAACTCTCGATGGCATTTTACTCCAGGTTACTCAGTTTTTAACATGTTTATCACAATTGTGGGGCTTTTGTTTGAGAAATTGTACATTATTATGGTACATAGCATATTGTGAGTTCCCATACAATAAAGAGTCTTCTTCCCCTTGCCTTCTAAACTTCATTAATCAACCCCAAAGCAGGGAAATGTTATTTGTCGCCTAAGATCCAGCATGGAATGAAGGAGGGGTAAGAGGACAGGAGGGCAACGTTTTAGGCTCCGGCACTGAGATTATAGTCCTCATCCATAATCAAAGTGATCGTAGCTCTGAGATGTTTCCAAGGTAGTCATCAAGGTGGTTACTGAGGAGAAAGCACAACAAGTTCTACCAGAAGCCTTTAAAACCATCTGGTTGCTCAAAGAGATCTCATGACCCTCAACTCTGTCACTCTTCTGTGCGTAATAATGAGTCTCTTCCCAGGTGAAATAGGGGCTATAATCATCATATCCATACCAGTAGCCATGGTCCAGTGGACAGGGCCCTGGGGAAATAGGCCTTGCTGTTCTTTATCTAGGAATTAGTAACCTGCTGCAGCTAAGTCCCTATGATGTCATTTACGTGTTAATATGCTACTCTCACAGCCCTCAAAGTACCTTGAGTGGGAGTAAATATTTTCTTTATTATTCAACTTCAGAAATGTAGGCTCAAAGATGGGAGTGGATATATAGTGGAACCATGAACAACTTCATACGTGTATGACTCCAAAGGTCATGGTTTTTCCTACTATCCTCTGCTGCTCAAGTAAACTTTCACCTCTTCACCTTGAAGTGTGAGTTCATGACTTCTGCCTACAAAGATAGCCATGGGCAGCGGGGAGTGGTGTCTCATGCTTGTAATCCTAGCATTCAGAGCAGCCAAGCCAGGTTGATTGTTTGAACTCAGGAGTTTGAGACCAGTCTGAGCAAGAGTGAAACCCTGTCTCTTAAAAAAATAGCCGGTCATTGTGGCGGGCACCTGTAGTCCCAGCTGCTTGGGAGGCTGAGGAAAGAGGATCGCTTGAGCCTAGGAGTTTGAGGTTTCTGTGAGTTATGATGCCATGGCACTGTACTGAGGGTGACAAAGTGAGACTCTGTCTCAAAAAAGAAAAAGAAAAAAAAAGATAGCCATCGGTGTAAGAGGCTATGATATCCTACCAGTTGGGACAATCCACCCCTTAAAATTCCTCCTCTACTATGTAACGACATAGGTCATGATGTATTTTTTTTTTTTTTTGAGACAGAGTCTTACTTTGTTGTCCCTAGTAGAGTGCCCTGGCATCATAACTCACAGCAACCTCAAACTCTTGGGTTCAAGTGATCCTCCTGCCTCACCCTCCCAAGTAGCGGAGACTATAGGCACCTGCCACAATGCCTGGCTACTTTTAGAGATGAGGTCTTGCTCAAGCTCAAGCCGGTCTCAAACCGTGACCTCAGGTGATCTGCCCACCTGGGCCTCCCAAAGTGCTGGGATTATAGGTGTGAGCCACTGTGCCTGACCTCACAGTGTTTTCTTTGAAGGAGACAGAAGCTTCTTTCCTGGAGATGATCTAAAATAAAGGCGAGATTTCAATAACACCCCCAAATCCTTTGGGCCCTTGAAGAGCCCCTTGGCTTATTTGCCAAGAAGGATATAAAATCTATTTAGGAGACAATAGGAGAAAGCAAAAGACAAAGATAAAATGGTTCCTGTTCTAGAATCACATTTCAAAGCTTAGTAAGGGGCAATATATACAAAGATATCCAGAATGCAGCCTGTGAAATTATGACATAAAATTCTGGATAAGCCAGAATAGTGGGGCCCAAGGGATGGAAATAGTTTGATTTTGATTATAGGCATGAGCAACTGTGCCCGCCCTCTGGCCTTTGTCTTATTTGCACCTCTACCCCCGAATTGTTAGTGTGAAAATGAAGTTGTGATGACCTTCCAAACATTGTTGAGTGGAAGAGCAGTGGGAAGGGGGCTACAGAGAGGAGACCGACACCAGAATAAGCCCTTTTGGTTTAATGAATCAGGGATCCTGGGACAGGAGGCAGAGGCTGAATTTTCAGGACGCAGGAGTGGTAGCTGCAGCAGTAGTCGTAATCGGAGCACCTCCTGCAGCACTTCCTGCAGTACTTCCCCCTTCCTTACAGAGATCTGGATTAAACATTTTGGCATTCAGAATACAGCATAGTTTTGTACTCGGGCACATGCCTGTAGGGGGTTCTATCTTTATCTCTCCGGATCTGCACGTCTTTCTGCAAACTCCACTTTTGTTTGCACACTTTCTCACATACCAGTTACCTGTATAAAGGAATTGTATAGGTTATTAAACTTGAAACATTCATCACACACAAATGAAAAACAATGTTTTGTTTTTTTTTTTTGAGTATTGGTTATTCAAATCGCTTACCAGTTACTTGGTCATGTTTTTCTGAATCATAGAACCCTCCTCTGAGAATTAAATGAGATTTTATGAATACACGGTGGACATAAAGTTCGTGTGCAATGTTAAAATAGTTGTAACTTTAAATCGCACACAAACTTTATGTCCGCCCTCTATGTTCACACATGACATATTTAATATGTGTATGGGTTTCTCATTTCTGAAACTGGAATTCTGCATGCAAACACTCACCACAGGCTATTTGCCATTATTTTAAATGGGAAAATATATATACATGAACACAAAATCCCTAACCAATTTCCTCACATGTGACTAAAACACGCATCCCCCCTTAAACAGAAGAAAAAAATGATTATTTTTAAACTAGGAAATTCTCAAATGCTGTTCTCCCCATCACTGAAACACACGTGGCTTTTGTTGGCAACTGGTAAGATTTTTAAAATGTCTTTACATGTTTCTGAGGTCCCACCAGTTATTGTTAGAATATAACTCCAGACTTGTTTTACGCATTGCCTTGTTGACAATATTATGTCAAGTGCACATATATGTTTATTGCTGCACAATTCACAATTGCAAAGATATGGAATCAATCCACGTGACCGTTAATTCGTGAATGGATTAAGAAAATGTGTATACCATGGAAAATTTGGATGGAACTGGAGACCATTCTCTTAAGTGAAGTATCTCAAGAATGGAAAAACAAGCACCACATGTACTCACTATTAAATCAGAACTAATCAATGAACTCACATGTGCACAGAGGGAAATAACACTCAGTGGGAATCAACCAAGTAGATGGGGGAGAAGGAGAGGGGCAAAAACCTACCTAGTGGGTACAGTGAACACTATGTGGGTGATTGGCACACCTATAGCCAAGACTCAGGCATTACAAAAGCAACCCATGCAACACAAAACATTTGTACCCCTTTAATATTTTGAAACATAAAAATAAAATCAATCTACCCAATTAAAATGATGGTTAGTATGTTGTTATATATCTTCTAAAATTTTCATAAGCTACATTCAGATTTATTAAAGAATTATGTCAAGCTATGGAAAGATAAATAAAAAGTTGAGATATAAACACCTTTTATAAAATTTTGGGAATAAGAACACAAAAGGCATTCTATTAGCAATATGTTCATTAGGGAGGCATTCTGTAAGGTGTGCCTGTATATGTGTTTATATGATACACATATATAAAATATCTTATCACATGTTTTAATGCAGAGAGGCCCTAAAGAGATGTTGGAACTCTCTTGCTTTGTTCTGTGTTGCTTAACTCATTCCGCTATTCAATCAATATGTATACACACATAATGAGTGCCTACTGGGTCAGGCATTCTGCAAGATGCTGGGAATAAAACAATGAATAGGAAGGCAAGGTCTGAAAACCTTATATTGGAGTTGGGGGGGGGAAGAAAACAAATAAGTGAGAAACAGAATAACTATGGATTGTGGTAAGTGTAAAGAATGAGAGGAATTCCCCAAACCAGGAAAAGACCCAACAAGAAAAGAAAATTATAGACCAATATCACTAATGAATATTGATGCAAAAATATTCAACAAGATCCTAA
>NW_003852646.1:373379-453911 GCF_000181295.1 Otolemur garnettii | reverse complement strand
CAGTAAGTAAAGCAAGCAGACAGCCCTCAGAATGGGAGAAGATATTTGCAGGTTATGTCTCTGACAAAGGTTTAATAACCAGAATTTACAGAGAACTCAAATGTGTGGCAAGAAAAGAACTAGTGATTCCATCTCAGGGTGGGCAAGGGACTTGAAAAGAAACTTCTCTGAAGATAGGTGCACACCTACAGACATGAAAAAATGCTCATCTTTAATAATCAGAGAAATGCAAATCAAAACCACTTTGAGATATCATTTAACTCCCGTAAGATTAGCCCACGTCACAAAATCCCAAAACCAGAGATGTTGGTGTGGATATGGAGAAAAGGGAACACTTCTACACTGCTGGTGGAAATGGAAACTAATATGTTCCTTTTGGAAAGATGTTTGGAGAACATTTAGAGATCTAAAAATAGACCTGCCATTTGATCCTACAATTCCTCTACTAGGCATATATCCAAAAGACTAAAAATCACATTATAACAAAGATATTTGTGTACCAGAATGTTTATTTCAGCCCAATTCATAATTGCTAAGTCATGGAAGAAGCCCAAGTACCCATTGATCCATCAATGGATCAATAAATTGTGGTATATGTACACCATGGAATATTATGCAGCCTTAAAGAAAGATGGAGACTTTATGTCTTACATGTTTACATAGATGGAGCTGGAACATATTCTTCTTAGCAAAGTATCTCAAGAATGGAAGAAAAAGTACCCAATGTACTCAGCCCTACTATGAAACCCAATTATAGCTCAAGAAGCAGGGGAAAGGGGAGAGGGAGAGAAGGAGGGTGGAGGGAGAGTAATTGGTGGGACCACACCTACGGTGCATCTTACAAGGGTACATGTGAAATTTACTAGAATATAAATGTCCTAACACAATAACTAAAAAAAATGTCGTGAAGGCTATGTTAACCAGTTCGATGAAAATATTTCAAATTGTATATAAAACTAGCGCATTGTACCCCATGATTGCATTCATGTACACAGCTATGATTTAATAAAAAAAAGAATGAGAGTATTAATGTGATGTAATTGACAATTAAAGAATATGGCAATCATTTTTGAACACTGACCCTCACCACTGCTCTTATCCCTTATGAGCTGTTTAATCTTCGGCTGAGGATTAAATGACTTCCTGTTAAATAAAAATATAGATTTATGTACACATGTGTATGTGCCTGTGTGCGAATATATATATATATATATATATATGCATCTCACTCATGAAATCAGAATTCTGCATGGGCTCACTGATGACATTATGTCAGAGGAAATGATATTCAAGCCTAAACATAATGGATGAAGAGCCCAGCTTTGCGATGATCTCGCAGGGGTGTCCAACCTTTTGGCTTCTCTGTGCCCCATTGGAAGAAGAGTTAGTTCTTAGACCACTCATCAAATACGTACACACTAATGGAAGCTGATGAGCCAGAAAAAGGTCCGTGCATGATTTTCATGGCATCTGCCATCACATATAAGCAAAAAAGGCCTCACACAGTCTGCATGTGGCCCACGGGTAGACAGATTACAGCATAATTTGTGTCTCGGTTTGGACACCCCAGAGAGGAAAAGTGTTCAAAGAGAAGGAACAACATATGCAAAGTACAGGAGCAGGGGAAGCCCTTGATGTTTCTGAGGAAGATAAAGATTACTTGACTTTTGTTGTTTTCATGACTTTTCTTACTCTTTTTTCCTCTGCTTACTATTTTGTACCTGCAAAGGCTCATAATAGTCCTTAGCCTTGAGCTTCCTCTCTAGCTACCTCCTCTATAATCTCCTTCTTTTTCACTGTCTCAAACATCTCCGTGGAGATAACATTCAAATCTTTTTCTTCAGCTTTCTATAGCTGATGCGTGTAGACAGGCACCTCAGATCAACCTTCCTACTGTTCTGTCTTGATCTTCCTCGGGCCCTGCTGTTTTTTGTTGATTCTTCCTCAAATATCTTTTTGAATTGTTGCATTTCTGATGCCTCCAAATCTTGAGGCAGGCTTAGCTGATTTCACTGAATAATCCTGAATTTCTTGTGCTTGTCTAGAAAGGGACCTGAGAGGTTTTTTTCAGAGTCCTTTCATTTAGAAAGAGGACTCAGTGTTAAGTATGTGATGGGTGCCGTCAATGTCCCAGAGACAGAGGGAAAGATCATGCAATATAAGCCCATAGAATATCAGGGATGTAACTCTGCTGACATTATTAATTTTCTCCTGTTCATCAATGTGAACAGTTATACAGATTCTAGAGAACATAAACGACTGTCTCTAGAGGCAGGCTGCAAAGTCATTAAAAAATTCATTAAGAAATTACACTCAAAAAACCCATTAAGAAATTATATTCAAAAAAATTATTTTCTCCTTTTGTGCCTTATATGAAATATGGGGTTGAGTTCAATGTAAACAACAGTAAGTATAGGTGAGTAACACTTGTTAACATGGAGAACTTTGTAAGTTACTGGAAGAATGCAAAGAAAAAAGGCCAGGCATGGCGGCTTACATGGTGGCCCTGTAATCCTAGCACTCGGGGAGGCTCAGAGGCAGGAGGATCCCTTGAGTTCAGGAGTTTGAGACTAGTCTGAGCAAGAGCAAGACCCTGTCACGACTAAAAATAGAAAAATTAACGCAGCGTTGTGGTGGGTACCTATAGTCCCAGCTACTCGGGAAGCTGAGGTAGGAGGATCACTTGAACCCAGGAGTTTGAGACTGCTGTGAGCGAGGTTGATGTCACAGCACTCTAGCCTGGGCAACAGAGTGAGACTGTCTGATTAAAAAAAGAAAATAACAATAGATTTAACATCATGAAAATGAAAATTATGTGTCTCAAATAAAATAAATTTTAGGAGCAACCAATATATTAGGAAATATTTGCAAGATATATGAACTAGAAAGGTGAAAAAAATAAATGCACGAATAGTATCGACTGGGAATATAGGCCCTGACAGATAATAAGTGACTCTCCAAGTTAGTATTGGTACAAAAATAGAACAGAATAACAAGCATCAACTCAAATATTTTCAAGGAATATTTAATGACCTGTGAGAATTTTCCTGATATAATCTTAAGTTAAAAAAAGCAGATGATAAACTCCTATATCACTTGGTCATAATTTAAAAGCATGTAAGCATTTTTTTTCTGCAATTGCAATGAATTTTGTGGAATTGTGGCCATTTTCTTTATTTCTAAAAGGCTTTTCAGTGTTCTCATCTTAGTTTTATAAACTACAGAATAAATTAAAATAAGGAATGCTCACACAAAGACAGCTGAAATCTTACAATAGTTCCCTATGCCCACCCCACATATTTTTCATTTTTCTATCTTACAGTCCTATAGGCGTTTTAGAAGCAGCCTCCCCTGTCTTATTTATTAACGACAGCCCAGAACAAAACAAATCAGAGACCTTCCCTGTAGGATCCAGAAAACCGAAGGCTGTAATATTACAGAGTTCAAGTTTGGAATGTCAAGATCATCTCTACCTTCAGAGACAACTTAATGGGCTTTGTCTTACCCTCCTCTCCCAGCTCCAGGCATAAATCCTGCTCTAGTATGAGAGCCTTCACATTTCTTAAAAAAGAGATGTTCTGAAAAAGTAGGAGAAACCACAGCCTCCTTCCCAGAGAGAGCCCTGCCGCCTCTTCCACAGACCATTTGGAAATAGGGACTTCGTGTGCAGGACCCTCTTGTAGGCCAGTGTTTCTTCTTCCCCAAGATTCTGTTTACCTGAGACCAACTGGGCCAGGAGAATAAAAACTGCAAGGGTGAGAAATAGGGACTTCATGGCTCCTGAAAGACAGGAGGCAGTAGGTTCTATGGAGTCCAGAACTCTCTATTCAGCGTGACTCTGAACACAGATCTTTATTGTCCTCTTTAGGTGGGGTTGGGCTCAGCCAGTAGTCCAGGAAGATGTTGGCTATTGAGTCAATGAAGGCTCCAGTCCATTGGCCAGCAGCTCTAATTGAGGCATCACCGTTCAGAAGTTCTCTGCTAGGCATGCCTTGGGGGAAGGAGGAAGACTTAGAGAACGTGCAAACCTTGTTGAAGTGTATGGTAATTTGGAGAGAAAGAACTACAGGAAGAATTTATGCCAATCCCTTAAGATTGGGTACGCCTACCTGTTTTCCCACAACCTGCTGTGTTAGTTCTATCGGAGTGTTCATTTTGCTCAATTTTCACGGTCTCTTCACCTGTCTGTCTCTCCCCCTAAAATCCAACGCCTTCCTGAACACTTACTGCATATTATTTTCTGTGTATAAATTCCGGATCTATAGAATTCTTTTCTGTAGAGTATTCCTTTCAGAGAAGGGGATAAGCATTTGTTTTTTAATTGAACAAATTAATATTTTGTTGATAATCTGGAAAATTAGAATGTCTTTATTTAAGGAAATAAATCAGTTTACAAAGATACCTGAGTAAAGAATTCTTTGAAGCAGCATCTGAGTCCATCTGTAGAGCATAATAGGAGCTGCACCTATACGATTTAATAGTGGGCTTCTGCTAAAAAGCATGGAGCAGTTTTTGTCTTTGTAAACATTTTTTGAGTGACAAAGCAGCATTTTAGAACAATATGTGTAGTAATGACTTCAATTTATGCAAAAAAGGTTAAATGTGGGTGTATGTAAGTAAATGCATTAACTAAAAGAATGCAAGGACATGTCATTTTAGTCACAGTTATTTTTGCTGAGAGGGATTGAGCTTGAGGTAGGACATTCAAAGAGAATTTTATTTGTATTATATACATATTTTTTTTGAGTGCTCAAGTACATTGTGACTGGAAGCAGAAAGATCCAGGGGATTTTATTCTTTGTGAGGAGGTTTGAAGTTTTTCCTTTATTTTTATTTTATTTTATTTTTTGAGACAGGGTCTCACTTTGCTGCCCTTGGTAGAGTGCGGTGGCGTCATAGCTCACAACAATGTCTAACTCTTTGGCTCAAGTGATTCTCTTGACTCAGCCTCCCGAGTAGCTGGGACTACAGGCATCCAATACAATGCCAGGCTATGTCTTTAGAGGTGGGGGTCTCACTCTGGCTCAGGCTGGTCTCGAACCTGTGAACTCAGGCAATCCACCTTCCTTAGCCTCCCAAAGTGTTGGGATTACAGGTGTGAACCAGAGTATCTGGCTGTTTTTCCTTTTTAAATTGTTGAGATTAATTGACCTACGTTGAACAGTTGACCACTGTTTTTTTTTTTTTTTTTTTTTTTGAGACAGAGCCTCAAGCTGTCCCCCTGGGTAGAGTGCCATGGCATTACAGCTCACAGCAACCTCCAACTCCTGGGCTCAAGCGAGTCTCCTGCCTCCGCCTCCCAAGTAGCTGGGACCACAGGCGCCCGCCACAACGCCCGGCTATTTTTTGGTTGCAGCCGTAATTGTTGTTTGGCGGGTCCGGGCTGGGGATTCGAACCCGCCACCTTAGGTGTACGTGGCTGGCGCCTTAGCCGGTTGAGCTATAGGCGCCGAGCCTTGACCACTGTTTAATGTGAATAATTTGATGAGTCTGACACATTATGCACTCATGAAATCATCACCAGAATTGACATAATGTATACATCCTCTACCTTCCAAAGGTCCCCACGCCCCTCTGGTATCCATTCCTTCCTCTCCCCTCTCTCCTCCCACCTCCATGACCCCTAAGCAACCTACTGATCTCTTATTTGCTCCCATATGGTAGTTGTGAGCAATATTATACACATGAAATAGTATTATACAATATTATACAAGTGAAATAATACATTATGCACACTTTTCTACCTGGCTTCTTTGATCCAATGTAATTATTTTTGATTCAGATGTGTTATGTATATAAATAGCTCCTTTCTATTCGTTGCTAATATCCTTTTTATGCATTATAACAATTTATTCATCTATTTATTGCTTAATGGACACTTTGTTTTCAGATATGTGTATTAGTTATTGAAAATTAAGCTGATATTGAGTATTTGTGTGCTAATCTGTGTGTGGACATATATAGATGCTTTCATTTCTCTTGGGTAGACAGCTAGGAGGGGAATCACTGAGTCACGGCCATTAATATGCTGTACTTATTAAGTTTGTGTCCTAAGAATGTTTTTTCTTTTGAAAAGTGCCCCTTCTCTTTCTCCAAACGGGTCTCATGTTTTGTTATCGACCTGATAAGTTTTCACATAAAATGTAGATGGAACAACCCTCTGAGTGTCATCGTTTCTATAAATATGATTTTCCACTAAATATGATACATATTTTTCTAAATATGATGAGCCTGAAAAAAAAAATAAAAATTATTTTTTAAATAATTGTACCATTTCATACTCCCAACAGCAATAGTCAAGAGCTTATATTTTTCTCCACATCTTTACCCATACTTAGCCTGGTCATTTTTTTGTTTTGATGTTAAAATATTTAGCTATTTTAGTGAGTCTGCAGTGATATTTCATTGTGATGTTAATATGCATTTTCCTAGGGACTAAAAGCATTATTCATCTTTTCATGTAATATTTCCCAGCCACACATCTTCCTTGGTGAAGTATCTGTTTAAATCTTTCTTCCCTATTTTGGTTATGTTTTCACTCTCATTGCTATTAAATTCCAAGTTTCCTTTTTACATATTCTATATGCAAGAACTTTGCTGGCCCTATGATTTGCAAATCTTGTCTCCCAGTCTGTGGCTTGTCTTTTCATTTTCATAAGTGTCTTTTAATGATTATATTTTATTTTGATGAAATCCAATGTGTTGACATTTAAATGGTATCATTTGTGCCTCTGTGTTATGGCTAAAAATTGTTGCTAAGCACAAGATGACAGAAACTTATTTATGTTTCCAGAAGATCTGGACTTTATTCATGTAAATTTACATTCAGTTATTGTGCTAAGTTTTTTTTTTTTAGAGACAGAGTCTCACTTTGTCGCCCTTGGTAGAGTGCTGTGGCATCACAGCGCAGGGCAACCTCCAACCCCTGGGCTTAGGTAATTCTCTTGCCTCAGCCTCCTGAGTAGCTGGGACTACAGGCACCCGCCACAATGCCCAGCTATTTTTTTGTTGCAGTTTGGCTGGGGTCAGGTTTGAACCCACCGTATATGGGGCTGGTGCCCTACTCACTGAGCCACAGGTGTCACCCTGTGCTAAGTTTTTAAATGGTTTATAGTCAGAGTCAAGAGTCGTTGCTTCACTTTTAGCTATCCAGTTGTCCCAGTACTATTTGCTAGTAATATTATCTTTTTCCTATTTAATGTATGGGTCTATTTCTGGACTTTTGGTTTTATACTGAAAACATAATTTTTTTTTATTATTATAGCCTTACAATAAGTATTTTGATCAGGTATTATACATTTTTTTCTTTTACAAATTGTTTTTTGCATATTCTAAGTACTTTGAATGTTCGTATACAGTTTAGAATTAGCTAATCAATTTCTACAAACTAATTTGCTGGACATTTAGGTGAGATTGCATTCATAAAGATCAATTTGGGGAGAATTGATGATATTGAATTTTTTTTTTTTTAATTGAGACAGAGTCTCACTCTGTCACCCTGGGTAGAATGACATGGTGTCATCATAGCTCACAGCAACCTCAAACTCCTGGGCTCAAGCAATCCTCTTGGCTCAGCCTCCCAAGTAGCTGGGACTAAAGGTGCCTGCCACGACACCCGGCTAGTTTTTCTACGTTTAGTAGAGACAGGGTCTTGCTCTTACTCAGGCTGGTCTCCAACTCCTACACTCAGGCAATCCACCCACTTCAGCCTCCCAGAGTGCTAAGATTACAGAAGTGAGCCACCACCCCCAGCTGATAATGAATATTTTAATCTGCAGATATGGTCTACCAATTTGTTTATTTAAGTTTTTATTAATGTCTCTCAGTAATGTTTTTAGTTTTAATGCATAGATTTTCATATTTTGCAAAATTTCCTTAGGCACTTCCAATTTTGATGCTAGTATAAATGGCATTTTGAACTATCAATTTGTAATTTTTGATTGTCCACAGAAATATTTTATATTCTGACTTTGTGTTCTGAAACCTTATTAAATTCATTTCTTAATTCTACAAACTTTTATGTAGAGTCATTAGGCCTTTTGTTCTATATGGATGGACATGTCTAAAAATAAAGAGAGTTATTTTCTTCTTTTCAAACTGAATGTCTTGTATTTCTTTTCCTTGCCTTACGGTATTGGCAAGAATGTAGAGTATAATTTTTTTCTTTTCTTAGAGACAAGATCCCACTCTGTCACCCAGGTCGTATGCAGTGGTACTATTACAGCTCATTGCAGCCTCAAACTCCGGGCCTCACAATCCTCATACATTGGCCTACAGAGAAGCTGGGAATATAGTATATACATGCCACCATGCCTGGCTAATTAAAAAAAAAATCTTTTTAGAGATGGGATATTGCTACATTGCTCAGGCTGGTCTTGAACTCCTGGCCTCAAGGGATCCTCCTACTTCAGCTTCCCAAAATGCTGGGATGACAGGTGTGAGCTACTGCACCTGGCCAGTTTTAAACAGTTTTAAACAGACGTGATGGTAACAATAAGCAACTCTCTGTGCATTTTGCAGAATTTAAGAGGCAAACATTTAGTGTTTTAACATTAATTTATTAACTATATATTTATATAGTAAATACAAATATATTAAAATATACCTAATAGTAAGTTTAATATTAACTTAGGTATTTTCAGGTTGAGGAAGTTTCCTTTTTTGTCTAGTTTTCTGAGTGTTTTTATTATGAACGAATATAGAATTTTGTCAAAAAGATTTTTTCACTTCTATTGAAATGATCATATTTCAACCATTTTGATGGCCTAACCATCAAATAACTCTCACTACCAAAAGAAAGAAATTGTTAGTGTTTAAGCTGACTTTAAATTCATGGAATAATCTTTACTTGGTCACATCAACTTTTGATTAATAGGCAAATGTTCTGTATGCTACTGAAAAGAATGTGTATTGTTGAGTCGGGTGTTCTATACCTTTAAATTTAAGTAAGATCGATTGACAGCGTCATTCAATTATTTTATAAGTTTCTTCTTTTTTTCTATTTATTCTATCCATTTGAGACTGAGTTGTTTGTGTGTGTGTATATATATATATTTTTTTTTTTTTTTTTGAGACAGAATCTCACTATGTCACCCTCAGTAGAGTGCCATGGCATCACAGCTCACAGCAATCTCAACTCTTGGCCTTAAGAGATTCTCTTGCCTTAGCCTCCTGGTAGCTGGGACTACAGGCACCCACAACAATGCCTGGCTATTTTTTAGTTGCATTTGTCCTTGCTTAGCAGGCCCAGGCTAGGCTCAAACCCACCAGCCTGGGTGTATGTGACTGGTGACTGATGCCCTACTCACTGAGCTACTGGTGCCAAGCCTTTTTTCTTTCTTTCTTTCTTTTTTTTTTTTTTTTTGAGACATGATCTCACAATGTTGCCCTGACATGTACCATGGCATCACAGCTCACAGCAACATTTTGGGCTTAAGTGATTCTCTCACCTCAGCCTTCCAAGTAGCTGGGACTACAGGTGCCTGCCACAATGCCTGTCTATTTTTTGGTTGTAGTTGTCATTGTTGTTTGGCAGGCCCAGGCTGGATTCAAACCTGCCAGCTCTGGTATGTAGCTGGTGCCCTAACTGCTTAGCTAAGTATGTATGTGTATATATATATATATATATACACACTCTATATACAACTATTATATCCCCTCAGTGAATTTGTGCTTTATTATTATATAATGACCTTTTTTTTTCAAAACTAGATTTTCAAACTATTTTATTTGCTATAAGTATTGCTACCCTTATTCTCTTTTGGTTTCCATTTACCAGGAATATCTTCTTTCATCCGCTCACATTCAGTCTTCATGTGTTCTTAAAGCTGGGTGAGTCTACACAGGCAGTACATCGTTTGTATTGTCTTTGTGGGGGTTTTTGGGTTTTTTTTTTTGGCTGGGGATGGGTTTGAACCCACCACCTCTGACACATGGGGCCAGCGCCCTACTCCTTTGAGCCATAGGCACCGCCCTGTTTTGTTTTGTTTTTTGAGACAGAATCTCACCCAGTCGCTTGGGGTTGAGTGCTGTGCCATCATAGCTCACATCAACCTCAAACTCTTGGACACAACTGATCCTCTTGCCTCAGCCTCCCAAGTAGCAGGGACTACAGGTGGGCACCACAATGCCCAGCTCATTTTTCTATTTTTAGTAGAGACAGAGTCTTGCTCTTGCTCAGGCTCTTGCTCAGGCTGGTCTTGAACTCATTAGCTCAAGCAATTCACCTGCCTTGGCCTCCTAGAGTGCTAGTATAACAGGCATGAGCCCCTGCACTGTCCATTGTATCGTCTTCTTATCTCCTCAGCCTCTCTATGTCTTTGAGTAGAGAATTTCATTTACATTCAAAGTAACTATGGACAAGTAAAATCTTACCATTTGCCACTGTGCTAATTGTTTCTGGTGGTTATGTAGATCCCCTGTTCCTTTTTTCCTTTCTTGCTGTTTTCCTGTGTTGATTTAATAATTTTTTGTAGAGATACGCTTTGATTCTCTTCCATTTTTCTCTGTTTTTTTCATTTCAAAATATTATGGGGCTACAAATGTTTTTAGTTACATGGCTCATTTTTGCAATGCTAGAGTCAGGGCTATAAATGTGCCCAGCACACAGATACTGCTCACTGCACCCATTGGGTATGTTTTCTCTCATCCCCTCCTCCTCCTCCTTCCTACTTGATTTCCACTGAGTTTTACTTCCTTCTGTGCACATGTGTGCTCATTGCTTAGTTCCAATTTAATAGTGAGTGCATGTGATGTTTCTTTTTCCATTCCTGAGATAACCTCACTTAGAATGCCTCCAGTTCCAGCCAGATTCTTTTTTTTAATTTATTTTTTATTAGATCATTATTGTGTACATTAATTCTATCATAGGATACAGTGTGTTGCTTCCATATGCAGTTTGGAAAACTCTCATCCAACTGGCTAACATAGCCATCGTGTCTTTCTCATAATTGTTGTGTTAAGACATTTATATTTAACCTTTAGACAAATTCACATGTACCCTAATAGGATAAATTATAGGCGTGATCCCCACAATATCATTCTCTTCACCCATCCTCCCCCTCCCGTCTCCCCCTTCCCCTTTCCCCGTAATCTAGGGCTCCATTTGGATTGTAGCTTTCCTAAGATAGCTAACAATTAGTTTCATAATAGTGTTGAGTACATTGGATACTTTTTCCTCCATTCTTGAGATACTTTGCTAAGGAGGACATTTTCCAGCTCCATCCATGTAAACATGAAGGAGGCAAGGTCTCCGTCTTTCTTTGTGGCTGTATAGTATTCCATGGGGTACATATACCACAATTTATTGAGCCATTCATGGGTTGATGGGCACTTGGGCTTCTTCCATGACCTAGCAATTGTGAATTGGGCTGTAATGAACAGTCTGGTACAGATATCTGTATTATAGAGTGATTTATGGTCTTCTCGGTATATACCTAACAGAGGAATTACAGGATCAAATGGTAGATCTATATTTAGATCTCTGAGTGTTCTCCATATGGTTTTCCAAAAGAGACGTATTAGTTTGCATTCCCACCAGCAGTGTAGTAAGTGTTCCCTTTTCTCCACAACCCCGCCAGCATCTGTGATTTTGGGATTTTGTGATATGGCTAATCTAACTGGCGTTAGATGATATCTCAGAGTGGTTTTGTTTTGCATTTCTCTGATAATTAAGGATGGTGAGCATTTTTTTCATATGTCTTTAGGCCATGCATCTGTCTTCTTCAGAGAAGTTTCTCTTTAAGTCTCTTGCCCACCCTGCGATGGGATCACTTGTTCTCTTCTTGCTACTACGCTTGAGTTCTCTGTGGACAGCATGGTACTGGCACAAAAACAGAGAGGTAGATGTATGGAACAGAATAGAGCTGAATCTGGCTATTTACTGCTATATGATCTTTGACAAGCCAATTAAAAACATTGAATGGGGAAAAGATTTCCTATTCAACAAATGGTGCTGGACGAACTAGCTAGCGACATGCAGAAAACTGAAACTGGACCCATACCTGTCACCACTAACTAAGATAGATTCTCACTGGATTAAAGACTTAAATTTAAGACATGAAACTATAAAAACATTAGAAAAAAGTGTAGGAAAACTCTTGAAGAAATAGGCCTGGGCGAAAATTTTATGAGGAGGACCCCCTGGGCAATTGAAGCAACATCAAAAATATACTACTGGGACCTCCTCAAATTAAAAAGCTTCTGCATAGCCAAGAACACAGTAAGAAAAGTAAGTAGACAACCCTCAGAATGGGAAAAGATATTTGCTGGTTATGCTTCCGACAAAGGTCTTATATCCATCCAGATTCTTGCAAAAGGCATTAATTCACCCTTTTTGTGGTTGAGTAGTATTCCATAATATACATATACCAAATTTTGTGAATCCACTCATGAATTGATGAGCACTTGAACTGATTCTACATTTTCATTTCAAAATATTATGGGGCTACAAATGTTTTTAGTTACATGGCTCATTTTTGCAATGCTAGAGTCAGGGCTATAAATGTGCCCAGCACACAGATACTGCTGAATTGTGCTGCAGTAAACATTCAAGTGCAGGTGTCTTTTTGATAAAACGACTTATTTTCCTTTGGGTAAGTGCCCACTAGTAGGATTGCTGGACTGAATGGTACATCTACTTTTAGTTCTTTCAGAAATCTCCATATTGCTTTCCATAAAGGTTTTACTAATTTTCAGTTCCATCAACAGTGCAGAAGTATTCCTTTCTCTCTGCATCTATGCCAGTGTCTATTGTTTTTGGATTTTTTAAAACAAAAGTCATTCTAACTGGAGTATGGTAATATTATCTCATTGTGATTTTAATTTGCATTTGCCTGATAGCTAATGATACTGAACATTTTTTCTTATGTTTATTGGCTATTTGTCTTCTTTTGAAAAGCTTCTTTTGCTAATTTTTTAATGTATTTTTTTTTATCTTTCTGATTTGCTTCAGTTCTTTGTAGCTTCTTTTGCTAATTTTTTAATGTATTTTTTTTTTATCTTTCTGATTTGCTTCAGTTCTTTGTAGATTCTGGTAATTGGTACTTTATTGAATGTATATTTGACATAGGGTTATTGAATATTTTCTCCCTTTGTGTAGGTTGTCTATTTGCTCTGTTGATTATTTTCTTAGCCATGCTAAACTTTTTAATTTAATTTAATACCATTTGTTTGTTTTTGCTGTTGCTTTAATGCCCCTAACCAGGATAGTTATAATAGACAAAAATGTAGAAGTGACATGCTGGACATGTCACAGTGCACAACACACGTCATCCTTATTTATGGTTGGGAAGCTAAAGAGCAGAAAGCCAAAGACAATGGATTTCTGATGGGATTAAATTAGTAGCCATACACCATAGGTTGAAGTCCCCTGGAGAAAGGAGCCCATCCTGAGATAAAATGAGATTACAAAATGCATTATAGGATACTAAAACTAAACTAATCCAGGTGTGACTGCCACTCATCTAACCCTGATATGAAGAACTCAACATTTTGGGGTAAAAACATGAATCCTAACTGTACTCAGGTCATTAGTACACAACGGTAACAACATGCACGGCAAATTAAACTACATCAGTACATAAGACAGAAAAAGGTTTTTTAGGGATGAAAAGTGGCAGTCCAGAAGTCAGGGACAAACTGAATTCACTTTTAATGAAGCTTTCAGAGGAAATATTTATTAATTAGAATAAACAAATTAGAGAGGATTCTCTTCTAGGAAGAAAGCAAGAAAGATAGGAGTCAGAATGGAAATATAATGAGGCTTTATTGAAATGGAACAGGCAGACTCAAGAAATAATGTTAGATAATGAGAAGATCCAATGTAGGGATAGGACTGTCCCCTGACCCAATGGTGACTCTTAACTTTTTAATACAGATGGAGGCCAAATAAACCATGGGGAAATAGCCCTCCAACCTAGTGGCTCAGGAAAAAAGAGACATGCTTATGGGATGTTCAAACTTATGGACATTCTCTGGGGGTATATGTAAATGTACATTGGTGTGCTATGAATTACACTAATAAGGCGTATTGTTCCATAAATGAAACTGAATTGCTCTAAAGCTATAGTGTTCTGCAGTATGGCGTAACACTGCCGTTATAGGTAAGATTCAACTACCTTATTAAGTAAGTCAAGGGATGATAATTATACTAATGATCAAGTATATTGGGAGGTTGAGTTAGAGTCTCCTCAGGATATTACTGTTAGAAAATGATTATCCAGAGGAAAATCTCGATTGAGTTAACCATCTAATTGCTATGCTAAATCATTTTTTTTTTTTGGCAAGGTGGAAGTTTTTATGCTTTTATTTGAACACAAATTAAATGTGCACATGAGCTGTCTTTTCATTTTCTTTGCTGTGCATCCTGGCAGTGGGATTGGTGACTGTGATGGCCAGCTGGGCTGCTCTTTCCACAATGAGTTTGTGGTTCTTGAAGAAAAGACGGTGAGCAATCTCCGCACAGTATGATGTGCTGCGCCATCAGCAGCACTTCCAGCTCCTTGACGTTGTGGACCAGGAACTTCTGGAAATCACTGGGCATCAAGCATTTTGTTTTCTTGTTTCTCCCATAACCAATGTTGGGCATCAAGATCTGACCCTGGAATCTCTCTGCTAAATAATTTTGCACATCATAAGGCCAGAATGGTAGATCAAAGGGGAAAACAACTCAAACTCCTGACCTCAAGCATTCTTCCCACCATGGCTTTGCAAACTGCTAGGCTTACAGATATGACACACCAGGCCCAGTCTGATTATCAAAGGATTTGTTATGAAAAATCTATGAATAATCACCTTCTGGACACCAGCACCAATATTTCAATTGTCTATTGGTTTGGCAACTGGAGGTTTATTGGCTCAGGGCAATAAACCCTGTCAAATAAAGGATGAGTGAGAGGTAAGTTTCCTTTTCAGAATGAGAGAAGGAAAATTGTAAAGTTGAAGGTAGGAAACAAGTGTCAAAGCTTCATAAGAAATTTGAAAGATGAGGGTCTAAAAGTTTATTCCTCTATCAAAGTGAATAGGTTGAAAAGTCTTTTTGTAACTAGCATCGCAGTTTGAAGATGACTGCTTTATGTTGTTTGACCTTCTCATGTATCAAGGTAATTATCTGAACAATTTGTTCTCAAATTTTTGTTGAGCATTGACCATGTGTAAGGCACTGGTCTAGCAGCTTGAGATATAGACATGAGCAAGATTAAGAGATGAGGATTATATGTACACTATAGTGCAGCAATAAGTCGATTTATATCGACTACAAATAAGTCGATAATTCAGAAATAGAGCAAATACATAGTTAAAATAGCTCCAAAGAGCTTAAGTGATAGGAAGAAAATAATACAAAGTAGAACACAGAGTGCTCGGCGTGGTCAAGGAGTATCTTTAAGGAGATGACATTTGAGGCAAAGATATAGTAAAAGGGAACTTGGGACTAAGGCAGGCTGATGATTTGGGGAGGTCTTTATGGTTAAAGAATGCCTCTATGAAGAATTAACATATGGCCTATAGAATGGTCATGGTACCCAAGAAAAGAAATGGAGAAGAACTTTCTAGACAGAAGTAGACCAAAGAGAGACTGATCAGATTGTCCTAGTTTGCTCTGGACTTCCTTGATTTTAGCTCTCTAATTCCCATATCCTAGGAAGCCCCTCAGTCCCAGGAAAACCAAGATGTTGGTCCCCCTAACTGGATGTCTATGACCTAATAGCATCTGAGGCCTACTCAATGGTCAGTGGTCTGATGGCCAATATCCAAACTATAGCCATAGTCAGTGACTACTTGTGTAGACCACATCAGAAGTATTCAAGGAACAAATCCTAATTCTGAGATACCGAGGCGTGTGATATGGTGGCTTTCAGTAGCACTCCAGCTTTAGCCCAATTTATTAATAGATAATCAATCTTATAGTTAATAACTGTTTCTCTGTGTTATTAGAGAGGAAACTCACTGACCTGACTGTTGCTATACAAAGAGCCCTTACATGCATACAGACACACAAAGCCAGAGATACACTGCACACAGCTGGCATTCCCGAATAAAGCAGAGACCTAAAGAAGCAAGCTATGAGTCCGGAATAGTTGGTAATTGGACTTTTAAGTGGAAAGAACATTGGAAACATAAGTAGAATTTGAGACTTAGCTTTTAATTTATAACTATGTGCTCTCAAGGCGAGTCCCACTTTTCTTTTTGTCTAGTGAGATTAGTGTTTATGCTGGGTGAAAAAATTAGTTTCTAACTCTAACTGGGTTAGTTACCAGCTACAGCCTTATACAAAATTTGACATTATGACATAGAAAAGGATTTGAAGCCTGAAGTTACAATAAAAAGTGGAGGGTAAGGAAGGGACCATTGGCTGGAACTTCCTACATGTCTTTATATGTTCTTCTGTATATGATAATCATGGTGGACCAAGCATTACTAAAGTCAAAGTTCTTGTTTCAGTCATGAGAGGCAGCCCCAGTGGTCTTCTTCTTCTTCTTTTTTTTGGCATAAAAAAATGCATAGACACACAAATGTTCACTTGAGAACAAAATTAGCCCATATATTTTAATATATCAGAGGAAGACAAAGAATTTAAGCCTGATTAAGAGAATCCTTCGATCTTCTATACACTTCTGCCTACATACACATCTCTAGTTGTAAGGCAACCGTCTTGCCTCTGGTTGTGGTAGAAGTGATTATGCCCATCTCTACCATCATCCAATCTTTAAAAGAATCATCCTGTGAAATTAGATCGGTAGAATTAGCTCTGTGGATATTGTTTACAGGAATATTTCTTCTTGTCCCATAACCAGAAGGAAATGTTAATTAATGGTCAACAACATCCAGGTCATCGCGAAAGGTGGGTAAAGAAAATGCTTCATCTACACTATCTTTTGTGGTCTCACTTGGATCATATGTCACCATATCATTCAATCCAGGATGTGCAGCCGCAGTAAAAAATTCCAAATAGCTATAATCAGGGTTTCCCTCCTTGTCAGATTTTACAGGAAGTGGTGGCCGTCGAGTGATATCAAATGCTAGTTCTCTGAGGATGCAGCATGACATCTTGTTCCTACAAAGAAGTATGTACCGTTCAGCATATAAACATCGTGTTCTGCAGTGTCCTAAATTATTCTTCCAGCACTGCTGGATTCCAAAGATAGCTGCAAGGAACAAAGAAATAGGTCAAATATTTAACTCTAGCATCAACAAATCAACTTTCATTTAAAAATTTACTACTACTACCACTGCCATCAAGATTAGTATGATGGCAAATACTCTTGTTTGCCATCAAGAAAGCAATTAAAATTGTGATGTGCCAATCAAAGAAATTGGGGAGAAGGAAGGGGTGGAAGAGAGAGAGAGAAATACAAAGAAAGACAGAGAGGGCAGACATACTTAGAGTGGATATTAAACCTAAATAAAAGAATGAAAATGAGCCAACAGGTTACATATTGTTTCAGGAAAGAAGCAACAAATAGTCTCAGTGTTGAGGAAACTGCTTAGTGTATGTATGAGACTTGAGGAAATCTGACAAACCTGAAGTGAAATGTGCAAAGAGCAAAAAATCCCAAGATGAAATGAGCTAAAAGGAGCAGGGCCATATTTACCAGTCCCTTGGGGGTACTAACTGCTTTTTAAATACGTATATATATATAAAAGGTACGCTCATTGAATCACTTATGTTTTAGAGTAATTAGGATTCCAAGTGAAGATTAGGGAGAGAAAGCGTGCAAGAGGGTTGTTCTCCTCCCCAACCCAGATAAGTCATATGGTGGCTGGAACTGAGGCTGCGAGAATTATTGTAGACAGAACAGGACAGATTTAAGACATTGACTGGACAGAACAGGTCAGAAGAAAATGGATAAATCAAAGTGAATTTCTAGATTTCTAAATTAAAGTAGAGATGGTGAGAGATACTCAACAATAGTAAAAACAGAGGAAAGAACAAGACTGGTTGAGGAAAGAGGAGGGCTCTTGAGGTGGGCTCAAGGATTTATCTGGGAGACATTCCAGGGGTGTCAAGAAGGCAGTTGGATATACCTGAGCAATCTCAGAAGAAAAGTTTTGACTCTAGATGTAAATTTGGAATCAAAACTATGGAAATGAAGGACTAATACGAGAAAAAAGAGGGCCAGAATTAAATTTTGGTGAGTTTTAATATTTAGAGATAAAGTAAGAGAAAAAGGCTTTATAAACTACCAGATGAGTCAGAAGCGGTCTCACTCTGTATCCCTGGGTAGGGTGCCATGGTGTCATTGTAGCTCATAGCAACCTCAAACTCTTGGGCTTGATCAATCCTCTTGCCTCAGCTTCCCTAGTAGCTGGGACTACAGGTTCCTGCCACTGCACCTGCTTGGTTTTTCTATTTTTAGTGGAGATGGGGTCTTGCTCTTGCTGAGACTGGTCTTGAACTCCTGAGCTCAAGCAATCCAACCTCTGTGGCCTCCCAGAGTGCTAGGATTATAGGCATGAGCCACCAAGCCTGGCAACCACCTCAAGATTTTGAATCACCTTATTCTGTTTCTCACATGCATCACTTCCTACTTCTTTTTAATCATTTCTCCCAGACTTAAAATTAGGCTATAGCCACACACATCCTGTGCCCTTACTATAGTGCAAGCACCATCCTAGGCCCTTAAGATATGTCTGAGAACTAAATGGACACAGTCACATTGGAAATTACTTTCTGGCAGGGAAGGACAGGCAATGACAGATAAACACATTAGGCCAGTGAGGTGGCTCACACCTATAATCCTGTCACTCTGGAAGACCAAGGTGGGTGGATCACTTGAGCTTAGGAGTTCGAGACCAGTCTGAGCAAGAGTGAGACTCCATGTCTACTAAAAAATTGAGAATCCAGCTGAGCAATATGGCAGGCACCTGTACTCCCAGCTTCCTAGGAGGCTGAGGCAAGAGGATCTCTTTAGCCCAAGAGTTTGAGGTTGCTGTGAGCTATGACACCATGACACTCAACCCTCAGGCTACAAGAATGAGATTCTTCTCAAAAAAAAAAAAGTACATTATTTTGTATATGAGAAGATGATAAATGGTTTGCAGAAAAAAGGAAGGGTAGATTTAAGGATAATTGAAGGATCATAGGGGCAGAATGCAGTTTATTAAACATAAATGTGCATGGCTGATAGTTAAACAACTTGAAGAAAGCAAAGGAATTAGTCAAACCAGTATCTGAGGCAAGTGCCTTCTAAGCACAGGGAACGAACAGAGCTCTATGTGTTGAGTAGGTCTAGCATGTTTGAGGAGCAGCGCTGTAGCCCCTGTGACTGTAAGTGGAGTTAACAAGGATTATGATGGTACCAGAGGAGGTTAGACAGGTCATGAGGGCCAGATTCCGTAGGGCCAGGTGGGTCACTTAGAGGATGCTGGTTATTGCTCTGAGGGAAGAGGGGGCCATCGCAGAGTTTTGAGCAGAAAAATTACATGACCTGACTTCCAGTGTAAGTGGAAAATATACTCTGCTGACTTGCCAGTAGATTGTGGGAGGTTAGAATAGAAGGATGGAGACCATGAGGAAGCCACAGCAGTAACAGCGATGGGAAACAATGGTGACTGGAATCAGAGTGGTAACAGCGGAAGTGGCAAGAGAGTTGAATTCTGGAATAATCTGCAGATAGTGTAATAGACTTCCTGATAGGTATGGGTGTCACAGAAATAGAAATATCAAAGGTAATTTCAAGGATTTGGCTTAAGCAAGAGAATGATGGCCAGTGGTAATAATCCATAACTTAATATATTTTTTTTCCTAGAGTGACAAGTCATTTATTCAAAGTTCTACAGTCTGGGACTATTATGATATTAAGACATCACCAATATCTTGAAATCCTAAAATGAGAATATATGAACAGTTGTATATTTCCAGGCAGAGGAGCCATCTGGTCAAAATATTATCTCATATGTGAATTCTCTCAAAAACATACCAGGTATAGCACCAGTTATCATCAACTTAAATAGATGTATCTATTGATAGCAGTCCACTGACAGTTTGGCTTGGTAAGAAACAGCTTCACAAACCATCAGGTGCTATCTCACCTGAAAACACATAAAGTCCAGACAGACTAAATAGCTAAATTTTAAGACAGAATCTATAGAAGAAAATGAAAGTCTATAAATCAATAGGAATTAAAACTCTAAAATAAAAGGGAAAACTAGGCAAAAATACAATGTGCAGAAAAGTTCAAATATACAGTGAATGTGTGTTTGAAATTTGGCTTTTCTGTTAATCAAAGCTGTAAGTAAAAATTAAACACCAACAGGACTGTATATATTCAGAAATTGATTAGACATTAAGCAGACAGGAAAAAGTTTATTTCTAGGAATTATATGTTGTAGGACTTCTGTGTAAGAAAGTTTATATTAGCTATCCTTGTATACAATATATTGATCTATTTATGCAAAAACCATGTGGATCGTTTATGCAGTGTCCATTCTATGAAATTTTACACAACCATTGAAAATATAGTTATTGAAAAATACTTAGAAGATAAGAAAATACTAATGGTGTAATAGAAAAGTTATAAGAAGGCTGCACATTTTTATTCAAAAAAACTCTTAAGAAAGTACAATAGAGCAAATTTTTTTTTACTTCTTTACAGTTTCCTGAGTACAAATTTTCAACACATATAGTAGCTTATAATCAGAAATGAATATAAGTATTAATTCAGTAACTCACTTATTATGTCAACATAAGAATCAAGATATAAGATTATAGGCATATTTATATCCATTTAAGCATTATATAACACCTCCGAGTTTGACAAAAGTCAATTTTCTTAGTACACAGAGGTAAATAGGTAATTCAGAAATGTATATTCAAACTCATTTATCATTAAAATGCTATGAATCCAAACAACAAAACACCATTTTCACATATCAGATATAAAACTGGAAGATTTATGGTCTGACGTGAAAGAATGTGGTTTGACAATCTGTGTGGTCGTGTGTGTAGAGATACAAATGGAAAGACATATGTTTGTTTACATTTTTTAGCTGAATTGTGATAATTAAAGACCTGTTTTTCTGCAGTAGTGGAGCAATTAAGTATAGCGAAAAGATTCGCTTTTGCTTCTCAATGTTTTATGTATCAATTACTAATACAAATAATGAACTAGGTTGATGTGTTGATAAGGCATGTTGCTAGTATATTGCAGAACAATCCACATGGTTCATTTGTAATTGAATTTTTAAAAATCTAAAAGGTATACACATGTAAATATACAGAACTGCATCTGCTGGGATGTCCAAGAAATTGATAACATTGATCAATTCTGAAGGGGAAGACTGAAGAACTGGTATTGTTGGGCAGGAGAATACCTTTTCTTAAACCCATATAAGCCTACTCATTGCTTGATACATAAATCAATTTCAAGTATTATTTTGAATAAAAAGTAAACAATTTAAAAAGTAACTTTATAAAAATAATGAGAACAAGTGGTTCCTATTCATCTAAAGGGAGAAACTTACCATTGGTCACCGGTCTTTCCACCTTGCCTTAACTCCACTTATCCCCATTTCCACCTTAAACTTACATGTCGTCTCTTCCACGTGATAGCTCTACAGAATCTACACACTGTTGATGGACTTGTTCATCATATCTAAGAACACGAAAACTAGGGCCTCCTTCTGAAGGTCTTTTAAAACAAAGAATAATTCAAGAGAGTAGACACAGTTGAACTAATGGGGAACCAAAATGAAATTGAGCCAACAAAATGATTAAAATAGAAGTGGAATGAGACTGAACTAACACTGGATAGTTACGTAAGGAGACAGGGTGACCCAGAGCACTGAGCAGGTTCTTGTCTTTGGAGAAATATTGCAGAGGACACCCCAGCTTGCTAGATGCCCCCAACAGAAAGAATTCCAGAGAGTGAGGGAATGGAGCTGCCAAATTAAGAGCATTTCTGCTCCTCCTTATTGGCCCAAGGCTTTTCCTGTAGACTCTCCCCCTTCAATATACCTGGGGATCCCAAGGGGAACAACTCATCTCAGTTCCATCATCCCTACTTTATGGGGTTCCATTACCTTCACTTTGCTGGATTAGCAACCCACAGATAATGAAGGCCAACATCACTGGAGTCATGGCTCCTAGGAGAGCGGAAGCTCTATGTTCTGAGCAATCTGGAACACTTTGCACAGTTAAGACGCTAAGTGGTCACCTTTTCTAGTCTATCATGGGTGATGAACCAGCAAGGGGGGAGAATGCCATGCCACCTAGATCACCAGACCATTAATTTGCAGCATGGAGGGAGCATGACACAATAATGCCTAGTTCTAGAAATTATTAGAGGAAATTGAGGCTTTATGAAATAACCCATAATCCCATAGATCTGTAGGGTACGATGGAAAGAAAACCCCCCAAAGGAAGTTTTTCATAACTCTAGATGGGGTGACTTGTTTCCCCTTTGTCTGTATACAGCACCTTGTACACACCCAATGATAGCTGAGTGGTGTGTAAATGCACCACTTGTGGCAGGCCAATAGCTTATGATATCCAGCAGAGTATTCATCTTTTCTTCTGAGTGACTGCCCCAATATGAATCCCTGTGAAACAAGGAACATACTTTCAAAAATTGTTAAGCTTCCCATCAACTCGGGAATGGATTAACAATGAATTGACAAATGTATGCACACCATGGAATGAATATTATTCAGTCACAAAAAGGATGCTGACTTCACATCTTTTGTAATATCCAGGATGGAGTTCTCACATTCTTCTTAGTAAAGTATCACAAGAAGGGAAAGGCAATTATCCAATGTACTCAATACTCATATGAAGCCAGTAGATGATCTGATGCATGCCCACATAGGAGAAAAATTCATTTCAATCCAATTTGGGGGAAGGGGTAATGAGGAAGGAGGAAGGGGAGAGGGTTAGGATGCTCTCACTGAATGGGCATGGGATGGGGGTGTTTGGAATACCTTTTGTGTGGGAGACATAACCACAAGAGGGACTCTACCTACAAAATCAAATATTTTGACCTGGTTATTTGTACCCTCACATTAACCTGAAGTAAATTTAAAAAAAAAAATTGTTAATTTCCTAAGACTCCATTTGAATGTGAGACAGAAGGGATTTGGAATTAATAGGAAAATAGGTTTTCCCCCCATTCAGAGATATAAATAAGAAAAAAGTTTTGAGAGCGAAGAAACATTTTAAAGGTAGAGAGAGAGGTTTCATGTAAAATTGTTCCTCCTGCCAAAGGAGAGAAATATAGGAGACATTTTTTTTTAAATTGATCAGCACTTTAGCTCCTGACTGCATTTCTCTCAGAAGCATTTAATACCGTTGGATCCCAAGGAAAGCAAGAAAAAACTTGTTTAAAATTCAAGGCCATGTATTTTTCAGGAAACAATACATCCCCCCCCCCCAATACATGTTCAGTGTTGTTGAGTTTTGTTTTTTTATTCTGAAGTATAAGGAATCTATATGTTCTCATCTGCTGGAGATGTAGTTGGTGAAGTTAGAGAAGTGAGTTAAAGAAATAGAAAAGCATATAAGGGAAACTTGGGAGCTTGATCAAGAATTTTCTATGAAGAGAAAAGTAATTCTGCAATTGAGAGATGCAAGATGAACTGCCAAAGTCAGAGATCATAGAGAGGGTGTCAGAAAAATCCATGGCAGCATGTGGGTGCTCATGGACCACCCAAACGTCACCTAATCAAGGTAGTATTAAATACCACCAACTCCATGAGAATGGTTTGCAAGGACAATGGTCACAGAGCCTTCCTTCCATAAACGGACCCAGGCAAGTCAGAGATGGATACCCCACTTCTGAACATCTGCTTTTGCTTTGCACACATTCTCTGCCCTGCCATTGGTGGAAAAGTAGATGAGGAGTAGTAGGGGTGGGATAAAGTAACATAAAGACGAGGGGGGAAGGAGAGGGGAGTGCTATGTGGTGTTTATTAAAATCTACGTCGGGCACATTGGCTAATGCCTGTAATCCCACCACTCTGGGAGGCCGAGGCAGGTGAATCGTCTGAACTCACTGGTTCAAGACTATTCTGAGCCAGAGCAAGACACCATCTCAAAAAAAAAAAAAGAAGAAGAAGAAGAAAAAAAAAATAGCTGGATGTTGTAGCAGGCACCTGTAGTCCCAGCTACTCGGGAAGCTGAGGCAAGAGAATCGCTTGAACCCAAGAGTTTGAGGCTGCTGTGAGCAATGACGCTATGGCACTCCACTGAGGGCAACAAAGTGAGACTCTGCCTAAAATAAATAAATAAATAAAATCTGTGCCACTAAGAAAATAATTCTTAATGATTCTTAGTCATCTCTCCCCCAAATCAGTGGAAATTTCTGACTCTCCTTGAAGACATTAATGGAAATAGAGTGTCACGGCCGAGAAAAGTCGATTCAGTTATAAAATAGATTTCATGGTTGTACAGCTTGCATCTGGTTTACTATTCCTGTACTTCTCCCTATGTGAAATTTCTATATTTTAATTGAAATTTTAAAATCTCATCACTCTTCCTCACTAACCTATAGTATGTATATCTGTCTGTGTGCTCTCATCAGATTAGAGGCACACACTAAATATTAAATGAAAACATGGCTTTTATCCGAAGTTACATATGTACGTAGGTGTATCTTATGGATGTCCAGCAAGCATCCAGCCACTGTTAAGACCACTTTTCACAATACATGGCTGGATATTTTCTGAACAGAAAATTTCTGTGGCTTAGGCTGGCATGCCTGTTAATCACAGAATTCTTTCTGACTGAGGCTGAGCAGAATTTCAGAATCCTTCCTAGGAAAGTTGGCAACTTTATGATCTATGACCTAAGCCCAAACTCTACTTTATAAATGGGAAGATAGAGGCTGAGATAAGGGTCTCTGTATGATCCTCTACTGTGATCCAAGTTATCTACGTGAGTGGTCTACCACCAGAGAGACAAGCTAATTATAGCTCCTCATTTCACAAATGAACACATTCTGTCTTCAAGAAGGAAAATGGCTTGCCCCAAAGTAAAGTAATATGTTACACGGTTAGAGACCATGAAGCAAGACTGTTTCATTTCAGTGGAGAAAATCTGCTAAGGGGAAGAAAAACAGAAAAAAGAAGCAATAATAACAGTGAAGAATGTCCAGAATTACCACAACATTCTGCAAAGGGATCGCAGCAGTGAATTTTGTGCATGTGTGGTGGTGGTAGCCTTAGTTATCATGAATGTATTCACATCTTCTCTGGACATGGATCTGTGGTCCAGGAATGTCATTAAGTAGGTGTTACTAGCCAATGTTTGGATATAAACTGGATGTTAGGTGGTCGCTGGATTTGAGACACCTTCGATAATATTTTCTTTCTTTTTCTGCTAGTGAATCATGCCTTCAGCTCTTTAAAACTTCAGTTTGGTATTTTTAAAAAGAGAATTCTGGAGGCACTTTGTGTTATCATTTTGCCTAGGTTGCATCAGAGCATCGCTGAGATTAAGGTAATCTATACCTTAATCTATCTAAGACAAATAAATACATGTATTCCTCACTCTCCCTTCTTGTGATGCTGCATGATTCCTGAAGTATAGTTTTATGCAACCCAACACAAAAACTTTCCTGAACGCCTAGATGCAACTGAAACGTTAGCTCCTTACTTACAGTGACTTAGATAAATGTATTTATGTATTACTAACTATTCAAGTCTTTAATCCACTTTGAGTTGTTTTTTTTTTGTATATATGTGATGTAAGGGTCCAATTTCATTCTTTTATGTGTGGATATCCAGTTTTCCCAGAATCTTTTATTGAAGAGACTGCTGTTCCACACATTGCATGTTCCTGGGATATTTCTAGAATATTGATTGATCTTAAATATGTTGATTTATTTCTGGGCTCTCCATTCTGTTTCATTGGTATATGTGACTTTTTATGCCAATACCATGCTGTTTGATTACTATAGCTTTGTAGTGTATTTCAAAGTCAGGTAGTGTGATGCCTCCAGCTTTATTCTTTTTACTCAGGATTGCTTTGGCTATTTGAGGTCTCTTGTGAGTCTATATAAATTTTAGAATTTTTTTTTCTATTTCTGTGAAGAATGCCATTGATATTTTGATAGGAATTGCATTGAATCCATAAACCATTTTAGGCAGTATTGTCATTTTATCCATATTAATTTTTCCACTTTGTTAAGCATGGAATATCTTTCCACTTTTTCATGTTACCTTCAATTTCTTTAATCAGTGTTTTATACTTTTCCTTGTTTAGATCTTTCACTTCAGTGGTTGAATTGATTTCTAGATATTTTTTATTCTTTGTAGTTGTTGCTAATGGGATGACTTTCTTGATTTTTTTTCAGATTGTTCTCTGTTGGTTCACATAAATGTGACTGATTTTGAAGGCAGCAATAAAAAAGAAGCATGTCAAATATAAGGTTAAAGAGATCATTTTTTTAATACTTGAGTCTTGCTATAGGTGTATCCTGTAATTTTACTGAATTTGTTAATCAGAATTGAATGAATTGAATTTAGAATATTTTGTATATGTCCATTAGGTCCATTTGGTTTAAGATATACTGTAACTCCATTGTTTTCTTTTTGATTTTCTGTCTGGATGATCTGTGGATTATTAAAAGTGACATATTGAAGTCCCCTATTATAACTGTATTGCTTTCTGTTTCTTCCTTCAGATCTATTAATATTTGGTTTATAAATTTAGGTGCACTAATGTTGGGTGCATATGTATTTATAATTGGGATGTCTTCTTGATGAATTGACACTTTGTCATTATATAATGACTTCCTTTGTCTCTTTTTATAGTTTTTTGCCTTACTATTTTTTCTCATGCGGATATAACTATCTTTACTTTCTTTTGATGATTATTTGAGTAAATTTTTTTTTTTATCCCTTCACTTTTAATCTATGTGTGTCATTAACAATAAAGTGAATCTCTTGTTGGAAGCATATAATTGGGTAAAATCCATTTATTCACAAAATTAGATAATTTAATCCATGTATATTCAAGGTAATTATTGATAGGCAAGGACTTCTTATTGCCACATTGTTAATTGTTTTCCAATTGTTTTTTAGATTCTTTTTTTTCTCTCTTCCTCTCTTTTGTGGTTTGATGATTTCTATCATGGCATTCTTGGGAACCTTTCTTTTTAATCTTTTGCTTATCTATTATAGGTTTCTGTTTGTTTACCATGAATCTTATGTAAAATAATTTAACACAAGCTATTTGAAACCGATAGCAACTTAATTCTGAACACATAAAAACTCCACATTTTTACTATGCCTCCACTTTTGTTTTTGATGTCAGTATTTACTTTTTTTACACTGTGAATTTTTAAACAAATTGTGGTAGCTATTATTATTATTATCATTTTTTTGGTGCTGACATTGTTTATTAAATGTCCTTGCTGTCTGTCCCTGCAAGCCAGAAGTCCCTGGGGACAGTAGGACTTCAATAGCACCTCCAGGAGGAGGCCAGGACAGTGTGGGGAAAAGCTGGTGGGCACTCCTGGCCTCTCTCCCCACCTAGCTCCAGGCAGCACATTCCTCTGTATTGCCTTGGCGGCTGATGTCTTCACAGCTGGCTGCACCACTCCTGGGGATGAGTGGGGTCTGCTGATGGGCAGGTCCACGTTGAGCCCCGGGTCTAACTGCTGGTCCACCAGGAAAGGTGGCCCAGGCCTGGCTCACTGATGGATCCCACCAGTGCGTATGGGGCCTCCTTCTTCGGCAGCTCCTCACGGGAAGTGGTAGCCTCAGCCGAGCTGGGTCCTGTTGGGGACGTACCCACAAAGCTCTGGTCCACGACCTGGAAGTGAATCTCCTCACCAGTGTCCATGTACAGGTCGTGTGCTCCTTCCTCTGTCTCATATTCCCACACCCACACCTGCTCTGCATCGTCAAACTTGGCTGGCTGCTGCAGCGACTCCGGAGGGATAAGGATGTCATCGAAGAACCCTAGAGAGACGTGTACTCCCTCGGGGCTACAGCCTTTGATCTTCCCAATCAGAATCTCGTCCAGGAAAGGATGGAAGACCACATAGGGAAAATGGACTTTGGTGTGTGACATGTCATCCCCTGGCGACACGTAGGCATCCTCCAGTTTGGTGATGGCAAACAGACAGATGCAGAGTCCCACGTTGTACACAACCTTGTTGGTTAACTTCTTGTTCAGCTCCTCGGCAATGGAGTTGTTGAGCTTCCTCTCCAACTGCCACAGTGGGATTCCCACGGTGTCCGCCATCTCCACCAGGATGAACATCCCAGCTTGCGCTGGGGCTCATGCTATAGCTGGTAGCTATTATTTTTAATAATTTTGTCTTTTAACCTTCATACTAAGAATATGTGATTTACACAGAGTCATTATAGTATTATGAATTTGACATGTCTTACTCTTTCTTACCAGGGAGTTTTATTCTTTTATATGTTTTAGTGTTTCTAATTAGCATTCTGTGCTTTTAGCTTAAAGAACTCCCTTACCATTTCTTGCAAGGCAGGTAGTAGTGATGAACTTCCCTCCTCTTTGGTTTAGGAAAATCCTTCATTTCTGAAGTGTAGCTTTGCTAGGTAATGTATTTTTGGTGGCAGCTTTTTTCTTTCAACATTTTGGACATATCATTCTACTCTTTCTTGTCATGTAAGGTTTCTGCTGAGAAATCTGGTAATAACCTTATTTAAATCTTCTTATATTTGACATGCTTCTTTTTTCTTGCTGCCTTCAAGAACTTTTCTTTGTCTTTCATTTTTGAGAATTTGATTATGTCTTGGTGTAATTTTGATTAAATCTGATTGAAGAATTTTGAATTTGCTGGCCTGAATATCTTTCTCCAAATTTGAAAAGTTTTCTATTATTATTATTATTATTATTAATTTCAAAATATTAAGGGAGCACAAATGTTTTAGGTTAAATGGATCATTTTTTTTAAATACTTGAGTCTTGCTATAAGTGTGCCTGTCAGCAAATAGTGTTTGTATGTACCCATCAGGTTGGTTAGGTCCCCCTCACCTTCTTGCCCCCAGCCCACTGGTTGCTTTACGGTGAGTTTTACTTCTTTCTGTGTACATGTGTGCTCATCAGTTCCAATTTAATAATGAGTACATGTGGTATTTGTTTTTCCATTCTTGAGATACCTCACTTAGGAGAATGATCTCTAGTTCATCGAGATTGATGTAAAATGTATTAATCTATCTTATTTGTGGCCAAGTAGTACTCCATGGTGTACATGTATCACATTTTATTACCACTCATGAACTGATGGGCACGTGGGTTGACTCCACATCTTTACAATTGTGAATTGTACTGCAATAAACATTCAAGTGCAGTTGTATTTTTGATGAAATGACTTCTTTTCCTTTGGGTAAATGTCCAGTAGGGGGATTGCTGGATCAAATGGTGTGTCTACTTTAGTTCTTCTTGGAATCTTTACATACTATTTTCCATAGAGGCTATACTCATTTGAAGTTCCATCCACAGTGTATAAGCCTTCCTTTCTCTCTGCATCCATGCCAGCATTTACTGTTTCTGGAGTTTTTAATAAATGCCTTCTAACTGGGATAAGGTGATATTGTGGTTTTAATTTGCATTTCCCTGATGATTAGAGATGTTGAGCATTTTTTACATTTATTGTCCATTTATCTTTCTTCTTTAGAGAAGCTTCTGTTCTTGTTTTTTGCCTACTTTTTAATAGGATTATTTGTTTTTTTCTTGCTGATTTGCTACAGTTCTTTGTAAACTCTGATTATTAGTCCTTTATCAGATATGTAGTTTGTGAATATTTTCTCTCATTCTGTAGGTTGTCTATTTGCTTTGTTGATTGTTTCCTTAGCTGTGCAGAAGATTTTTAGTATAGTCAAATGGACTTTATGAATTTTTGAAGTTGCCATGATTGCCATTGGGGTCTTTTTTCATAAATTCTTTGTTTACACCCATATCTAAAGAGTTTTTCTTGTGGATTCATGCCTTGGATCTAAGTCTTTTATACATTTTGAGTTAATTTTCATAAGTGGTGAGAGGTAGGGATCCTGTTCCATTCTCTGCATGTGGCTCTCCAAATTTCCCAGCACCTACTGATTAGGGCTTCTTTACCCCAGTATACATTGTTGTCTGTCAAAGATCAGTTGGTTGTAGGTGAATGGTTTTATATAGAACTTCTCTGTTCTGTTCTATTGGTCTATCTCTCTCTCTTATCAAAATCATGCTGTTTTGATTACTAGCCTTAAGGTATAAGTTTGAGGTCTGTTAATGTGATGCCTCCAGATTTGTCCTTTTTGCTTAAGACTGCTTTAGCTATTTGGTCTCTTTCCTGGTTCCAAACAAAGCATAGAATTATTTTTTAGATTTATGAAGGGTGACTTTGGTAACTTCATGGGGATTGCGTTGAATTTATAAATCACTTTGAGTAGTATGGACATTTTACCAATGTTGAGTCTACCTATCCATGAACATGGTATGTTTATTCTCTGTGATTTCTTTCCTCAGAGCTTCATAGTTCTCCTTGTAGAGATCTTTTGGCTTCTTTGTGAAGTATATTCCTAAGTATTTTAATTTTTTGTAGCTATTGTGAATGGTATTGAGTCTTTGATTTGACTCTTGGCTTGACTATTATTAGTATATAGAAATGCTGCTCATAAATTGATTTTGTATCCTGAGACTTTGCTGAATTTATGTATCAATGCCAGGAGACTCTTGGTGGAATCTTTGGGGTTTTGTAGATACAAGATTACCTTGTCAGCAAAGAGTGATAGTTTGATCTTCTCTTTCCTGATTTGGACGCATTTATTCTCTTGCCTGATTGTCCTGGCTAAGACTTCCAACACTATGCTAAACAGGAGTGGCAGTGGGTATCCTTTTCTTGTTCCAGTGCTTAGGGGGCGGACTTTCAACTTTTCCCCATTCAGTATGATGTTTACTATGGGTTTCTCATATGTGGCTTTTATAACTCTGAGATATCTTCTTTCTATGTCTAGTTTGTTGAAGATTTTTTTATTGTGAAAGCGTCCTGGATTTCGTCAAATGCTTTTTCTGCATCTATTGAGATGATCATATGATCTTTGCTTTTGCTTTTATTTATGTGGTGAATCATAATTATTGATTTACATATGTTGAAACACCCTTGTATCCTGAGGATGAAGCCCACTTCATCTTCATGGATTATTATTAATTTTTCTTAATGTGCTGCTCAGTTTGATTTGGTAGTATTTTATTCAGGATTTTTGCATCTACATTCACAGGGGATATTGTTCTGTAGTTTTGCTGTTGTTGTTGTTTTTGTATCCTTTTCTGGATTCCATATCAAGGTGATACCAGCTTCACAGAATGAGTTGGGGAGGATTCCCTCCTTCTCAATACTATAAAATAATTTTTGTATTATGGGTACCAGGTCTTCTTTGTAGGTCTGATAGAATTAAGCTGTAAATCCATCTGGCCCAGGGCTGTTTTTGTTGTTGTTAAGAGATTTTTTACTTTTTTATTACTGATTCAATCTTTTGTGTTCATCATTGGTTTTCTCAGGTACTCTATTTCTTCCTGACTGAGCCTTGGGAGATAGTGTGTTTCCAGGAATTTGTCATTGCTTATATATTCTCTAGTTTATGCACATAGAGATTTACATATTATTTATGGATGATATTTTGTATTTCTGCAGTTACCAGTTATAATGTCACTTTTTTCAATTTGATGAATTATTTGGGTCATTTTAATTCCATTCTTGGTTAATCTATGAAGAGGTATGTCAATTTTATTTATCTTTTCAAAGAAGCAACTTTTATTTCATTAATCCTTTATATATTTTTTTCAAATTCATTTAGTTCTGCTCTCACCTTGATTATTTCTATTCTATTCTTTTGCTGTATTTGGATTGTTCTTTCTTTTCTAGTTCTTTCAGCTGTGACAATAGGTTGTTAATTTCTGATCTTTCTGTCTTTTTGATGTAGGCATTTAAAGTTATGAATTTCCCCTGAGGAATGGTTTTATTGTGTTCCGATGATTTTGATAGGTTATGTCCACTTTGTTGTTCAGATCAGAGAATTTTTTAATTTACATTTAATTTAATTTTGATCCCATAATAGTTGAAAAGCAGGTGACTTTGTGTAGGTTTCAGTGTTTCTTTCACAATTGAGTCACAGTTTTATTCCATAGTGGTCTGAGAAGGTACATGGTATGATTTCAATTTTTAAAATTTTTTGAAACCTATTTTGTGGCCTAAGATATGATCAATCTTGGAGAATGTCACATGTGCTGCTAACAGTGTGTATTCTATAGTTTTGGGGGTAAAATGTTCTGTAAATGTCTGTTAGGTCCATTTGATTTAGAGTTTGGTTTAAGTCTATAATTTCTTCACTTATTTTCTATTTTGATGATTCGTAGAGCTCTGACAGTGGGCTGTTGAAGTCCCTGGCAAGAACAATGGTGCTATTTATTCCTTTCCTTAGCTGTACTATGATTTGCTTTGTATATCTGGAAGCTTCTATGTTGGATGCATATATGTTTATTATTATGTCTTCTTGTTGAATTTCTCCCTTTACTACTATATAATGACTCTATTTGTCATTATTTATGTTTGTTAGCTTAAAGTCAATTTTATCTTATAGAAAAATAAGATACCTACTCTCTCTCTCTTTTTTTTTTTTTCTTTTTGGCCAGGGCCAGGTTTGAACCCGATGCCCCCAGTATATGGGGCCCGGCACCCTACTCCTTGAGCCACAGGCACCACCCGATTACGTACTCTATTGATTTCCATGCCCATGGAATATTTTTCCCTATACTTTCACACTGAATCTGTATGTGTCCTTGTGGTTTAGATGTGTTTCCTGGAGACAGCTGATACTTGGGTAGTGTTTTTTCATCCATTCAGCCGGGCTGTGTCTTTTGAGAAAAGAATCTATTCCATTCACATTGATTTATAGCATTGATATGTCAATGCTTGTTGGCTTGTTGATCTTGTTGTATAGTCCCTTACTGCTTTTTTTTTTAACCCTCTTGTTCTACTGTTTTATATGAGTTGTGAGTTTGGGGGCTTTTTAAGGTGAATTTACAGTGGTGAGTATCTGTTGTGCTGATTTGTATATAGTGCTGTTCTGAGTATTTTGTGCAGAGCATGTCTGGTCATAGCAAACTCCCTCAGTGTCTGTCTGATTAGAAAACATTTAGTTGCTTTGTCTTTTGTGAAACTTAGTTTTGCGGGATACAAAACTCTTGGCTGGCAGTTGTTCAGTTTAAGTCAATTGAAGATGGGGCCCCAAGCCCTTCTGGCTTGTAAGAAAGTTTACTTCTGCTGAGAAGTCTGCAGTTAGCCTGATGGATTTTCTTTTGTAGGTTATTTTATGCTTTCATCTTGCTATTTGCAGAATTTTCTCCTTCATTTGACTTTTGCCAGTTTGATTACTATGTGCCTTGGAGATGAGCTATTTACTATGAATATTCCTGGTGTTCAATGTCCATCTTACATCTGTATGTCTGAATTCCTAGTGATGTCCAGGAAATTGTCTTCATTGATTTTCTCAAATATGTTTTCCATGCTTTTGGGTCCTTTGTCTTCACTCTCAGGCACACCTATAATTCAAATGTTAGTTCACATCATATATTTCCATCTCTCTCTCTTGGTGATTGTTTAGACTTTTATATACTCTGCTGAGTTATCTCAAGAGTGTTGTCTGCAAGTTCTGAGATTCCTTCTTCTCCTTGGTTTATCCCATTATTAAGGCTTTTGACTGAATTTTAAAATTTCATAAATGACTCATTCATTTCTTTAAGTTATATGATATCCTTTCTTATGTTGGCTAGCTCTCAAGTAATGTTTTCATTTTTAATTGATTTTATGAAATATTTTCTAAGCTTTTTTGGTTGGCTTTCAGCTTTCTCCTCAATTCTGATCATCTTATTTGGCATCCATATTCTAAATTACATTTCCATCATTTCAGCAATTTCTTTGTGGGTGGAATCTACTACTGTACCTCATAAAATTATAAAAGAGACTTAATAACCAAAGCAATCTTAAGCAAAAGAGAAAAGAAATTGTCACTCACTCCCAGAATGGGAAAAACTCTAGCAGTGGCTCTACTTTCAAGATGGTGCAAAGCAGCAGCATCACAGCCTGGAGACAGAGGGGCAGAGCCCATGGTTGGATCTTTCTCTGGGGGTAGCTCAGCCTGGGAACTGTGGAGAGTTCCTTCAATTTGGGCTCAGAACCTTTGAGACTGCGGGAGTCTTTGGTAGCAAAGGCTGCACGTGTCTGCAATGGTGATAAGGGCTGCTGAGGTCCTCTTGCCTAACTTTTTCTCATAGAGGGAAGTAGCTCCTGGTTCAGAGCTGATCCCAACTGAGGGGATGGTACCACAGAGTCATAATGTTTTCTTTCCTTACTTATGTGGCTATCTGGGCTTTCTGTGCTCTATAGGATTTATCCTGCTTCTTTGCTGTTCTTTAGTGGTCTTCTTTAGTTATTTTAGTCAAATTCTAGTTGTTTATTTGTCATTTGGGATTTTTTTCACAGGGGGAGGAAGAGTGCTAACTTCTTATCAGCCCTCTCATTGACACCCTATAAATTCTTAACTCCATTCTAAACTTCTCATAAAGATATTTTGTTATGCATATCACTGTTAAATTGTGTTTCTGTGGAGGAGTAGGAGCGGGAACTCTCTATTCCACTATCTTTCTTATGTTACCATATCAAGCTAATCACTTTCTGATTGTTAAACTTTGGAGTTCACTTATCTGTGTTATTTATTTGAGGAATTAAAAATGAGGGTGACAGGCAACTTGCATGGAAATATTTTTAACTCTGAATACATTCTCACCAATGCTAACAACCATTTTTGTGTCCTTAATAAGCTCTTGAATGTTTTAGGGGCTACAAATTGAGGTTACCTGTCAAAATTCTCCAGCTGACTTAAATCAGCCATAGTGGCACTGATCACCTGACAGCAAAGCTCTTACTATCTTCCATATTGGTAAACTGCTTGGGGGTGGGAGGAATGTTGTGAATTTTTTTTTTTTTTTGAGACATCTCAACATACTGATTTTATTTCCTTTGAATATAGACTTAGAAGTGGAATTTCTCAATAATATTGTAGTTCTATTTTTAGGTTTTTGAATAAACTCCATGCTTAATTTCTGCTTTCATGGACATGATGTGAACAAGAAATTCCTCTCTTAATCCCCCCATGTGGTGCCATACAAGGTCTGATTATGCCTACAGGTTGCCAGCCAGCACAATTAGAGCATGATGTTCCAAGAAAGGGTCCATTAATTTGGCCTGCAGGAAGGGCCACCTTTCTTGGAGAACTTGATGTGCTGAGATCTACTGAGGCATGAATGTGCTCTTGACGTTCTCATGTGCCCATGTACTTTATTTTTTCAAATGAAGATGATGTCTCATAGACAGAAATACACTTTCAGATTTGAAAGACCACTTAAAATATAAACCATGATTCCTCATCACATTTTAAATAAATTCTAAAGTCCTTTTTTTTTCTTATTAAATAATAGCTGTGCACATTAATGCAATCATGGGGTACAGTGTGGTGTTTTCATATACAATTTAAAATATTTTCATCAAACTGGTTAACATAGCCTTTAAGTCATTTTCTTAGTTATTGTGTTAAGACGTTTATATTCTACTTTTAGAAAGATTCACGTGTACCTTTGTAAGATAAACCATAGAGGTGTCCCCACCAATCACCCTCCCTCCACCTATTCACCCCCCTCCCCTCCCCTTTCCCTACTCCCTCCCTAAAGTCCTTAATAAGATCTGACGTGTTGTAGCTCACCCTGCCTCTGTGATTTTAGTTTCTTTTATTCATTCACTCACTCTACTCCAGCCACACTAGACTTCTCATTCTTCCTGGAATACCTACCACTTCTACTTCAGGGGCTTTGCTCTTGCTGTTCTCTTACCCTGGAAGATTCTAGACACCTATTTGGCTTAGTTCCTCAGTACAGCTGGTGCTACTCTATGTCACTTCATCAGAGAGTTCTTCTTTGACTATCCTGCTCAAAAAGCCATTACTCCCCTACACACAGAGACACACTATCACATCATATTTTTCCCTGTTCCTTTTACTCTGCTTTATTTTTCTTTATAGCACTTGTCACCATCTGACATGATATGCTTGTTGTTGCTCTCCCTAACCGGAGATTAGGAGGAGACAGCAGGACTTTGCATTCTTCTCTTGGACTCACTGCCTAGAGTTGTGCCAGTACCTCCAGAACCATATTCAGTCAATTCACCAGTCCCCCTGCAGAACCTAAGGGGAACAGTTATGCTGACTGAGTTTGCAGCATTAGGACACTGGGAGCCACCACCTCTCAAAGCAGTCCAATAATGGTCCAGATGGTTCCAATCATCAGAGGTCTTTCTGATGAATCTAATCTTGCTCCCTGCAATTTCTAACCCAGCCTATTAGTTCTGCCCTCTGGGCCAACACAGAACTTATCTTTCAGATACTTGAAAACAGCAAGGGTGACTGTCCTCAGCTCATCACTGCTTTTCAGTTAAACAGGCTTTCCCTTCCATCATTACTCAGGCATAATCCCCTGAGATGACAGAAAGATGACATGTGCTTTGAGGACAGGTAACTAGACTTGAATCCAACCTCACTGTGTAGCCTGGAGCAAATCACACCTACCTCTCAGGGTTGGTTTATGGAGGAGGTTCATGTAGGTAAAGTTATCATAGTTGCCACAGGGAGTGAATTCAGTGGGTGGAATTCCTAAAGAAAGTCTTTCCCAGATCTGAAGACAAAACAAATTTCCTGAACCCCTCAGGCCATGCCTGTGACTGCCTACAGGAATAGGAGCATTGGACCCATCAAGAGGTGTTAGAGGATGAGACAGAGGCCTCGCAGGTGGCTTTCCTGATGGAGCCTGGGCAGTGCCTACATCTATATCCTCTTTGCTGAGGAACCTTTAGGGAATATTTTGCTCTATGATTTGATTTCAGGAGAGGCCTAGAAATGGCTACTATTAAGGATCTGGAGAAGGAAAATAGGACAAAGAACTGGACGACTAGTTGGGTTATGGGGGTGGGGGTCTCACTTGATTCTTTCTTGCTCATGGTAGAACTCCAGAAAGTTCTTTTCTACTGTCTGATTCTGCCTTTTCTTAGCTGAGAAATGCCAATTCTAAGACTTACCAGGATACAAGTAAATGCCAACATGCGTACATGCTATTCATTCAATGTGCTTCAACACATGTCACTGCACACTCTGGACATACAGAAATGATAGGTTATCCCTACCCCCCAGAGTCTCACTGTCTAGTAAAACTTTCCTTTGAGGGTATCAGTCTGGTAGGAAGGATGATCTAGGAAAACACCTACGTCTGAGGCACCACGATGAACATTCAGAGAGAAAGAAGCAGAGAGGCCGTGAGAACATACGGACGGACATATGTGGAATGAACTCCAACAGGGAGAAACAGGAAAGCCTCCTTGGGGAGAGGGTTTGTCCTCTCCACAATGCCACAGGCTTGTGGAGAACATGTACCTCCTTCGCTAAGGTCCTTCGCCCTCCCAGAGGATGTCTAGAGCAGGACACTGAGCACTGGATGATGCAGTTCTGATGATACAGAACTTACAGTGCTGAGCTGCAGGCTGAGGCTCTGGGTGATGTAACACTCTGCCCTTCTCTAATTTGTTGTCTGTGACTCAACCCTACCTGGGTCAATAAAATGCAGAGTGCAGAGCCAGCTTTCCCAGCATGTTCAGTATGCAAGCTTTTCAGTCCTCACCCTTCTCAGGAGACATTAAACTCTTGTTCCTGGCCTTAGCTGTCCTTGTTGTCCTGGCTGAGACTTCCTCAGGTAAACAGAACTGTGGAGAGGAGGGGAAAGGGAGCGAGAACGGGGTCCTACCCATGGAATCATTGGAAAACTGAACACATGGAGGAAAGAGAACAGCCCATGGGGCTAGATGAGATCTGACAAAAAGCCATGTAATAATGGGCGGTGCCTGTGGCTCAAAGCAGTAGGGCGCAGGCCCCATATGCTGGAGGTGGCAGGTTCAAACCCAGCCCCAGCCAAAAACTGCAAAAAAGAAAAAAAAAAGCCATGTAATAATTATGCCCTCATAAAAGGGGCAGTCTGCCACCCCAGACCTTTGATGGTGCTTCTCCCTGGGAACCTGGAGAATATCCACAGAGGCCAAAGTGTTTTATCTGATGTCCCTTCTAATGCAGAAGCAGCCTCAGCACCCCCAGAGTCCTTAACACTTCTGGCCCAAATGTCAACACTTTCATCCCAGGTGCCTGTCTCTTCACCCCCACTCTCCAGTTGACACCACCTCTTGCAGTAAATAGTCTCATGATTTCATCTCTCCTTTGCTGTTTGTCTTTGAAACCTCCTTTAAAGCAAGCAGAGGAGGCATTTTACTTTTCTTGGAATACGTGGTGAAAAATTTGTAGGTGGATGTCACGTATCTACAGGTTTGTAAAAAGTGAGTTCAAAATATGGAGCTGGGGTCACACTAAAAGATTCTGATTTCACATTGAACATGGCCAAAGGTCTCTAACTATGAGTCTTCATGGCCAGGTGGTGAATAAGTTTCCAATGAAAAAATTTTCCCCTAAGGCTTCCTAGAGACTCTAAAACTTATTGTTTTTAATTATGTGATTACTTTTCAGGTTACTGTTGTTGGAAGTCACATTTTCTCTTGGATCAGCTTTTCAAGCTGATAGTCTTTGCCCATTACTCAGCAGTTGTTCCAGAAACAAAAAGGGTTTTTGGGCTAACCCTGAGTCGTGGTTTGAGCTTCCCTTGAACTCTGATGAGGGCAGAGGAATAGAGGAGGAAGTCATATACCTGTGTGAGTGACACTTTGGAGAAAGGATCTGCATATTGACTCATGAGTAGATTAGAAAAGTAAGAGTCAATCAATATGGGGTGATTTTTCTGGTCTGAACAGCCCGGAGAGAAGGCAATTAGGGATTATCTCCCAGAAGGGGATTTAGAGGAAAAGGCAAGTAGAAAAAATCTGTAATTTAAACTAAGACTTCATAATCTCTCCACTGAACCCAATGTGCTGGGGAGCTAGGTCTGCGGTCTACATTGACCCAGGTAGGGCTGAGTCCCAGACAATGAATCAGAGAAGGACAGAGTATTACACCACCCTGAACATCGGCCTGCAACTCAGCATTGCATATTGACCATCCAACGTTTAGGGTCCTGCTCTACAGAACAGCGCCTGGGATATAGTACATGCTCGACTAATTCCTATGGGATAAATAACGAGTGGAGAGAGGGGAAGCAGATGGCTGAGAGCTTTGGTGCACTTCTTGGCAAATACCTAGATTTAGAGAGGAGATAGAACCCAAGTTAGTGAGATTGTGAAAAATGACGGATGAAAACATCACAAGCACAGGATAAAACTCAACTGGAGCTGGTTAGAGGATAGGAGTTAACTCTCCGTATCCACACATGTCATCACCAGCAGGAAGCATTCTGCATACAGTGATTTATAGCCTTCCAAAGAATGCCATTAAGGGTCAAAATCAATTATTCCTCGCTAACCATTTTTACTACTGCTATCACCAACATTCTTAGTATATAACAGTATTGATTTTTCCAAGTATTTATATACTCATCTCTGTTTATTTTGGTAGATGGATGGGCCAGAAAGTGCTCATATGGAATGGGCAGATGCAGGAAAACATGCAAAGAACTTGAGAGGAAGAAAGAAAAATGTGGGGGAAGGTATTTTTGCTGCATCCCTGGAAACTTTAGACTATCAGACTTTTGCAAGGATAAAGATGCAGTGGGTGAGCTACGTATCTATTTGAGACTTCTAACTTTCAAATTTTAGTAGTCATTTTGAGTCAATGAAATGGATATCTGGGATACTTCCATGGAGCTTAGATCCCTATCGAGTCTTCACAGGGTCCAGTAAAGAAAATATACTCATTCCTCTTATTAATATATCTCTCTAGCTTTCTATAGCCCAGCAATCTCTACATTGTCCCAGATGACTGATAATGGATGTCCCATGGTAAGGAAATTTTATAGCTCTCACAGTAAGGACATTTGATAGGATTTAGATCTTGAATTCCTCAGCCTCTGAGCAGGTGCTAGTAGGTCTCCAAATGTAGACATTTTCCAGGTTAATAACCAAGAGTCTTTAAAATTTTTTATTTTTATTTTTGGTGTGTCATTTCATTTATTATTTTTTTTTATTGCAGAGTGATACGAGGGTACACATGTGTAGGTTACGTTCTTTTCATTTCTAAGGTGAAGTTCAAGTTGCAGTTGAACCCTTCACCCAGGGGGCCTGCTGAACAGCCTCACACTGTGCACATTAATGAAATCCCACCAATCACCCTCCTCCTTTCCCCTCTCCTCTCTTTCCTCTACCTTCCCCCTCGCTAGAATATACTTCTGTTTGTCTTTTATGTGGGCTTATAGTTGTTTATATGTTGGTTTCACATTAGAATTGAGTACACTGGATACTTGTTTTTCCAGTCTTGTGATAGTTGACTAAGAAGAATGTATTTTCAACTCAGTCCAGGTAAACATGAAAGATGTAAAGTCTGCATCTTTTCTTATGGCTGAATAATATACATATACAACACTTTATTAATCCATTCATGGATTGATTCCATGTCTTAGGAATTGTGAACTGAGTTACGATAAACATTCTATTGCAAATGATGGCAAAATGTGGTAAAATGATTTTTTTTTTCCTGGATAGATACCTAATAACGGGGATTGCAGGATCAAATGGAAGGTCAAGTTTCAGTTCTTTGAAAAGTCTCTATACTTCTTTCCATAGAGGTTGTTTGCAATCCCACCAGCAGTGCAAAAGTGTTTCCTTTTCTCCACATCCATGCCAGCATCTGTTGTTATCAGCCTTTGTTAGATTTATAGCATGCAAATAACTTCTCTCATTCTGAAGATTGTCTGTTTGCTTTAGTTGTGGTCTCCTTAGCTGTGCAGAAGCTTTTTAGCTTGACCATGTCCCATTTATTTATTTTCCGTTTAGTAGCCAAGATTCTTATCTAATGTCTCACCCTGGAGAAATGAAATAAAATAATGGGACCCTGAAGGCTTCCTTTTGCCTTTCGGTTCAAGGCTCTGACTTATAATCTCACTCTGGAAATCAGTCTCTTACTTCAAGTTCCTAATCACACTAGACTGTCCAAGGATTGCAGTGCCCTTTGACCAGGGGACAACTACTCCTGCCCCTACCAAATGGAAGGGAAAAATCAGGTTTTTTTTTTTTTAATTATTTGTTTTGTTTTTTAAAAAGCCTAACATTTCCTTAGAACTCATCCTAGGTACTTTACACAAATAACCTCATTTGTCCTAACAATAGCTCTGTGAGATAGAAACTATGTCAGATTATATCCCCTTTGCCAGAAAGGGAAACTAAGTCATGAGAGTTTAAACAACTTGCCCTAAATGGCACAGTTAAGTTCAGCATCAGGACTTTGAACCCACAATGTCTGGGTTCAGACACGGTGCTTCCTCAGAATGGAAAAAGATTGCTCCAGTAAGCAAAGTTTGACTTTACTCTTCCCACCTACAACTAAACTCCTAAATGGGGAAGGTGTGGTGAAAGGAATATCTTTATGTGCCCTCTTATGGTAAAATATATAATGAACCCAGCTCTGACTGGTAACTAAGTACAAATAGAGATTATCCTAGGGTGCACTTGTAGGAGAAGCAGTTCCAATTTTGCAGACAGTCTCAGTTCAGAGGTGGATGCCAGTGAAGTCTAAAGTTAAAAATTATCCCTAGCCTCTGGAGAACACATCATAAACTAAAGGCAAGGTACAGGGATCATCACCATAATGGCAGCCACTAACTCTTCAAGCCATTTCTCAAGGGACATTCATATCACTTCTTTCGTTTTCCCTTAGTGTAATTCTATGAGGCAACATTCATGTCCTGACCTTAAAAGATGTCCTTGGGGTATCTGGAAGATGGATCAGAAACTGAGTCTCAGATTCGCTATGCACAGTGATTCCAATCAGTACTTCAACTTCAACCCAGACCGCATTGATCGATGACTGCAGAAAATCCTTAGAAGGTAAGCATTCCTGAATTAAGAGCTTGTAGTACATATATTTTTGGTTACAGAAATTATGCCCACAGATGGACCTAGGAGTCTTAGAGAGTTTTGTAAACATGATCCCAGGCCCATAATCCTAGAGAAGTGAGAGGGTACAGAGAAAATTCAGATGCACAAATAGGATAGGGCTAAGTCTTCCTACTACTCTGGGCCACAGTTTGACCATCTTCAAAATGGAAATGTTGGGCTGGATTATAAAGTTCTTATGCCTTTAACCCTTGAGGCCCTCTTCATTCTTTAAGTTATGGTGAAAATCCACTCTCTACCTATGACTTCACAAGATGCTCAGAGAACAAAAGCATGGAGGATAAAGAGAGAGACTGGGAAATAGGGAAGGTGGCCTCCATCTGAGTACATAAACTATAGTCCGAAAATACACCTTAGACACCTTCTTGTTCCACAGCCCTCTACACTACTCACACATCATGTCAGCCACACAGACCTTCTGAATCTGCATCTGTAGCACCTGCTCTCCATCCCTGCCTCTACTAGTTCTATTCAGCCACACCCTTTCCTTGCCCATTGATATGAAAGGAATTTTGTTGCCCTCCCCTGACCCCAAATATGTTGAAATCAGAACCCTGATGACCTCAAAAAGTGATTGTATTTGGAGACAGGATCTTTAAAGAGGTAAGTAAATTAAAATGAGGTCATTAAAGTGGGTCTTAATCCAATGTGACTGATGTCTGTGCAAAAAAAGATTAGGACCTAACCATTTTGCATATAATTATGATGCACAGGAAGAAGAACCATATGAAGACCCAGGGAGAAGATGGCCAAGGAGAGAAAGTTCAGAAGAAACCAATTCTATTGACCCCTTGAGCTTAGATTTTTAGCCTCCAGAATTGTGAGAAAATAAATTTCTCTCGTCTAGCTACCTGCTGTTGGCTCTTTGTTATGATGGCCCTGGAAGACTGATGCAGATCTACTGTAGCATGCACACCACACCCCATTGGTCTCTTTTTCTCTCTTCCCAGCTTCAACTCACTCCAGTCTTTCCATACGGTTGTCAGAGGAACATCTCTGAAGTTCAAATTTGACAGTTTTCTTTTTCTTCTCAAGCCCTTCAAAAGCTATCCAACCCTTACAGGATTTAGTTCTAAACTTCCCATATGAAAATCCCCCACCCACCTCATAGTTGCCTCTATGGCTCCTCCTCCCTTTCAATCCCCACCATAGACCTCACTACCAACCTGTGTTCTTGGTAATTGATTAATCTATCTTCTTGCCCTTCTTTTATAAGCTATCCCTTCTGCCTGGAAGGTTCTTCTTGCAAACCAGACCACCTCAGACCCCTCTGATGAGAGATTAAGTAAGGAAGAAAAGTCACCATAACAAAGAATATTTATTAATAAAAACAAACACCTATAAAATGAATTTCCACTCAAATATCTCACTCTCTTATTAGCCATGCCTCTCCCAAACCCAGAGGTCAATGTCTTCCTTGGTCTGATTATTTAAATCCAAAAAGGCACTGCAAATTATTTTGCAAAGTGACATTTGACTCTTGCTCAATAAGTAGGATTTTCTCTAGATGCTGACCAACATAAAATTGCTCTAATAATACACAAAGCCATTGATAAATGAGGATCCATGAAAGTTACATTAGCTGAAAATTGAAAAGAAAATCGACAAGAACGATGATGTAATAGGTACTTTAAAAAATATTGTTTGATGAATAAAGCATAAGGAAAAGCCCCAAGGAAAACTGATTGGAACCTGAAATGTTTTTGCAAATAACTATGATTGAGATGTGAAAAAAGGCAAACCTCCAGTGAAGTATTCTGTATCATAGTATCCTAGACTTTTTTAGAAAATTAAGAACATAGCCCACAAATGAACAATTCCATTCCTTGGTGAACTTATTATCTTAAGACAGTCATGTAAAAAAGTGCATGAATCTTAAATATAAAGATTCATGAAATTTCAAAATGTCACATCCCTATAACCAAGAAAAAGAACATTACCAGCAGTATGAAGCCCCCTCTTGCTTCATACCTAAAAGGTTACTATGATCCTGACTTCTATCAACCTAGTTTTTGTCTTAAAACAAAAACGAACCCATATCCCCAAAACCTATAACCCCCAAATCTCTTTTTGTTAATTAAAAGAAAATTAATAGCTTTAGAGATATAATTGTCCATTACTATGAACGATTATACAATACAAATCGGATAACCTAGAATAAACAGATAAATTGCTAGACATCAAAACCTACCAACACTGAATCATGAAGAACTAAAAAATCTGAACAGACCAATAAGGAGTAAAGAGATTGAATCAATAATAAAAGCTCCAATCAAAAAAAAGAAAAACCTCAGGACCTGATGGCTTCCTGTTGAATTCTACCAAACTTTCAAATAAAAACTAATACCAATCCTTCTGAAACTCTTCCAAACAGTTGAAGAGGAGGGAATACTTTGAAATTCATTTACAAAACTAAAATTACTCTAATACTAAAGCCAAAGAAATTACAAAAAAAATGACATTGAATATCTCTGATGAACATAGACTCAAAATTTATCCTCCCCAAATTCTAACAGCAGACCAAATTCAACAGCATATTAAAAAGGTCGTTCATCATGATCAAGAAGGCTACATCATTGAGATGCAAGAATGGTTCAACATTCCCAATTGAGTAAATATGATAAACTGTATTAATAGAATGAAGGACAGAAACCATACAATTTTCTCAACATACACAGAAAAAATGACTGGATAAAATTCAGCATCTCTTCATGATAAAAACCTCTTTAAAAACTAAGCATATAAACACAAAGGAGGTAAAGTCTCCATCTTTCTTTAGGGCTGCATAGTATTCCATGGTGTACATATACCACAGTTTATTGATCCATTTGTGGATCGATGGGCACTTGGGCTTCTTCCATGACCTGGCAATTATGAATTGGGCTGCAATAAACATTCTGATATCTTTATTGTAATGTGGAAAATGTTCTTCTTAGCAAAGTATCACAAGAATGGAAGAAAAAGTATCCAATGTACACATCCCTATTATGAAACTAATTTATAGTTCTCATATGAAAGCTATAACCTAATTATAGCCCAAGAATATGAGGAGGGGGAGGGGAGAAAGGCAGATGGGAGGAGGGGGGGTGATTGGAAAGATCACCTCTATGGTTTGTCTTACAAGGGTACCAGTGACTCTTTCTAAAAGTAGAGTATAAATGTCTTAACACAATAACTAAGTAAATATCATAAAGTCTATGTTAACCAGTTTGATGAAAATATTTCAAATTGTATATGAAAACACTACACTGTACCCCAGGATTGCATTAATGTACACAGCTATCATCTAATAAAAAATAAATAAATAAATAAATAAAAAGGAAAAAAAAACTAAGCATAGAAGAAACACACCTCAAAATAATGACTATAGATGACCAATCCACAGCCAAGATCATACATAATGGGGGAAAGTTGAAAGTATTTCTCAGACAGAATATGGCTGTGAGGTGGTGGTACCGGCTGCGGGAGTGAGATATTAAATATATCTAAGAAAACAGCTTCATGTTTTGTGAACTTCTCCAGACAACAGCAGATGACAGATATACAAGCTGAAATCTACCAGAAAAACCTGGAAATTGAACTCCTGAAACTAGCAAAAGACACGGAAGATGTTGTTCATTCTTTCTTTTTGGCTCCGAAGTGTCATACCCTGCAAAGCATGAATAATCATTTGGAAACAGTGTTAAAAGAGACGAGATCCCTCAGGCAAAGACTACTGAAACCCATGTGCCAGGAGAACTTACCTATTGAAGCCATTTATCAAAGATCTATGGTACATTTGCTGGAGTTGCCTGTGACTTTCATTGAGAAATTAGAAACTTATCTGGAAACAATTAGAAATGTACCTCATTTAGATGCAAATCTAAAGAAAATGAGCCAGGCTTTAGCAAAGATGGATGTTTTGGTGACGGAGACAGAAGAACTAGCAGAGCATATACTCAAGTGGCGAAAACAACGAAAGGAAGTTTCCTCATGTATCCCCAAACTATTAGCTGAAGAAAATGTTCTTCATAAACATGATATTATTACGTCTCCTTCACCTTCTACTTCTAAAGTTCATGCCCAAACTATTAATGCCAAATGATCTTCAACTTTATTTTTACTTAATTATATATACTCACATGAAGTCAAAAAAAAAAAAAAAAGTATTTCTCCTGGGCAGCGCCTGTGGCTCAGTGGGGAGGGCACCAACCCCATATACTTAGGGTGGCGGGTTCAAATCCGGCTGCGGCCAAACTGCAAGAACAACAACAAAATAGCCGGGTGTTGTGTCGGGCGCCTGTAGTCCCTGCTACTCAGGAGGCTAAGGCAAGAGAATCGCCTAAACCCAGGAGTTGGAGGTTGCTGTGAGCTGTGTGACGCCATGGCACTCTACTGAGGGCAACAAAGTGAGACTCTGCCTCTACAAAAAAACAAAACAAAACTATTTCTTCTAAGAACTGGAAAAGGACAAGAATGCCCACTTTCACCTCTCCTAGTCATCATAATACTAGAAGTCCTAGCCAGAGCAGACAGGCAGAAGAAAGAATAAAAGGCATCTAAATTGGAAAGAGCAATTCAAATTATCACTGTTCACTGATGATATGATCTTATATCCAGGAGAGCTGTAAAGACTCCACCAAAAATCTCTTTTATTTTATGAATGAGTTCAGTAACATTTCAGGACATAAAATCCGTGGACAAAAATTAGTAGTGTTTCTTTATGCGAATTATTATCTGTCTGAGAACCAAATCAAGAAAATCCTATTTACAGTAGCTACAGAGAAAATACATAGGAATAAATTTAACCAAGGCAGTGAAAAATCTCTACAAGAAAAATACAAAACAATGATGAAAGAAATTGAAGAGGACACAAACAAATGGCAAAACATCTCCTGCTCATGGATCATAATAACTAATATCACTAAAATGACCATGTTGCCTACCACAACCTATAGATTCAATGTACCAATACTACCAATACTAACATTTTTCATAGAATTAGAAAAACCATCTTAAAAATCACTTAAAAAGATTGCGAATAGCCAGTCAATCCTAAATCAAAAAGAATAAAACCTGAGGCATCACATTACCTGACTTCAACTTACACTACAAGGCTATGGTAACAAAAACAGCGTAGTACAGGTATAAAAATAGGCGCATAGATCAATGGAACAGCATAGAGAGCCTAGAAATAAAGCCACATCTTTATAACTAACTGATCTTTGGCAAAGTTGACAAAAACATAAGGAAATTACACTCTTTTCAAAAAAAATGGTATTGGGAAAATTGGGTTGCCATATGCAGAAGAATGAAACTCAACCCTCTCTCTCTGACCATAGACAAAAATCAACCCAAGATGAATGAAAGACTTGAACATAAATCAAGCACAGTAGCTTGTGCTTGTGGTCCCAGCTACTGAGCATGCTGAGGTGGGAGGATCACTTGAGCTCAGGAGTTTGAGTCTGCAGTGATCTCTGATCACGCCTCTGCACTCCAGCCTGGGTGGCAGAGTGAGACCCCTGCTCTGTAAAAAAATACTTTAATGTAAAACCTGAAACTATAAAAATACTAGAATAATGCCTGAATATTGGTCTAGGCAAAGAATTCGTGACTAAGACCCCAAAAGCACAGACCACAAAAACAAAAATAGACAAAGGAGACTTAATTAAACTAAAAATCCTTTGCATGTCAAAAGAAATAATCAACAGATGGAAAAGACAACCTGCAGAATGGGAGAAAATGTTTCCAAACTATGCACCCGACAAGGAACTAATGCCTAGAATATACGAAGAACTTAACAAAAACAACCAAATACTCCCCATCAAAAAGCAGGAATAGGAATGAATAGACATTTTTCAAAAGAAGCTATACAAAGGGCCCACAGGCATCACTAATCACCAGAGAAATGCAAATTCAAACCACAATGAGACATCTCTTACACTGGTCAGAATGACCATTGTTGAAAAGACAAAAAATAACAGACGTTGACAAGGATAGGGAGAAAAGGGAGCTCTCCTACACTGTTGGGTGGGAACGTAAATTAGTACAACCCCTATGGAAAACAGTATGGAGATTTCTCAAAGAACTAAAAGTAAAAATACTATTTACTCCAGCAACCCCATTACTGGGTATCTATCCCCCAAAAGGAAATCATTATATCAAAAAGATACCTGTGCTTGCTTGTTTGTCATAGCACTACTCACATAGCAAAGGTGTGGAATCAGACTAAGTATCTATCAGTGGATAATTAGATAAAGAAAATATGGGAGCTATATACATATATACACATCTACATACATACACACATATATACACACGTAAGTCATAGTATGTGTGAAATACTATTTAGCAATAAAAAAGGAATGAAATCATATCTTTTGCAGCAACATGGATAGAATTGGAGGTCATTATCTTAAGTAAAACAAGTCAGACAGAAAGACAAATACCATGTGCTATCACTGATAAGCTAAATGATGTGTAACCTGGACATAGAGTGTGAAATGATGGACTTGAAGACTCAGAAAGATAAGAGAGTGGAAGTGGGTGGATGATGAGAAATTACTTAATAAGTTCAAACATGTATTATTTTGGGTGATAGATACCTTAAACCCTTGAGTTCACCAGTGCACAATATATGCCTGTAACAAAATTATACTCGCATGCCCTAAACTTAGAGAAATTTTTTCAAAAGAGAAAATATTAATTAATTAATTAAATCCTGTGGAATTAACACAATAAACATTTTATTTTCTCAATAGTGTTGCAGACCCATATGGTACACAAGGATTTCTGGAAGTCTTTCTTCTGAGCTGTGATTCAGTGGTCTGATTCCCATCCATCATGTGACTCCACCATCTTAGAAAAATGTTCTTTACTCAGGGAAGAAGCCTGATCTTCAAGAAGCGGGCATCACTTCTCTCCACATCCCACTGGTCAGAATTTGCCATGTTGCCCCCATGTCGCTGCAAGAGAGGCTAGGATATGGAGTTTTAGGTACTCAGAGGAACAAATGAGATCGGTGAGGAATGACTGTCGTACTCTGCTGCCATTCTTAGGGCTCTCTAAAGGCTCTGACCACATCCTACTACCATGTACCTATAACTCAAAGAATACTTACCTGAAATGAATTACAAGGATATAGAACAAAGTTCCAATAATGCCGGTCATGACTCTTTGATAACTATGAAATATGGAAAGATGATGTATTTCTAAGATTTTTTTTCGTTTTCTCAGTGCCCCTGCTCTGCCAGCACCCCAATTACAGACTTCTAATGCTCACTGAATATTCCAGCACTGTCACATCAGTGTCTTCTTTCTCTATATTCAATAAATATTAGGTATCCCTAACAACCACAGAGAGCTAGATTTGGAACCTTCCTGCCTCCTGGTGGAAACATGTAGCCAGGACCAGAATCTTGAACCCTCATTTTCCAACCAGAATTTACTAGACTACTATGCTATTAATAGTTACCTTCTGCATAAGAGACCACATAAATCTTAGAGGCTTGAATCCATGATTTTATTTAGCTCATGATTCTGTGGATTGACTCAGCGATTCTCCAGGTCTGATCGAGTTTGGCTAATCTCTCTGGATTCCCTCAGCTGGCAGCCAAGTGGTGTTTGAGTGACCCAGGACAACCTCATTCTGTATCTGGGATTTAAACACATGTCATTTAGGGCACTGTCGGTTTTTTCTACATGGTTTCTCAACTTCCAGCAGGCTGGGTTGGATTCATGTACATGATGAGAAACAGGGATGTGGAGAAAAGGGAACTCGTATGCACTGTTGGTGGGAATATAAATGAGTACAACCCCTATGGAAAACAGTATGGAGATTTTAGGGTCACCGGGGCAGCAATTAGGTGTCACAGGTCACAGGTGCAGCTATTAGATAAAGCCCAAAGCATAGTAACTTTCCAAGTTTATGCTTGCAACATTTTTGCTAACACCCTGTCAGCCTAAGTTAGTCACCTGGTATATTAATTGGTTTAGTGTCACTATAACATAATACCCAGGGCTTGGTAATTAATAAAGGAAAAAGGTTTGTTTAGCTCATAGTTCTGTAGGCTGGGAAGTTCAAGGCCATGGTGCTGGCTTCTGGCAAGGTCACAGGGGGAGCAGGCATGTGTGAAAAAGGGACCAAACAGGAAGAGGAATCTCACTTCTTATAACAACCCACTCTTGTGGGAACTAATCCATTACCGTGTATGAGAACTCACTCACTCCTTTGAGATAACACTAATCTATTCAGAGAGGATCCAGCCCCATGACCCAAACACTTCCCACTAGGCCCTGTACCCTCAACACTGCTGTACCGGCAATTAAACTTCAACATGAGTTTTGGCAGGGATGAGCCACGTGCAAACCATAGCATTTGGCAAAAGCCACAGTGAAGTAGCAGCAAAAAGTTTTGTTGGGTTTTTTTTTGGCTGGGGCTGGGTTTGAGCCCACTACCTCCAGCATATGGGCCAGCACCCTACCCTTTTGAGCCATAGACACCACCCTGGCAAAAAGTTCTAAATGGAACTTAATGGAAAGATCAGCAACAGCCCAGGCAAGGGCATTGGTGCAGAGAGGGAAAGAACTGTCAGCCTTTTACAGTTTTTGATATTCACAGAGGATTTTCTTTATAGATCACCTTTACTTCAATAAATGCATTATTTTTATTAATAACTAATTTTATAACATATCAACTTCTGAATTACAATTGAATCTTTCTGTGATGATACATTAAGATTTCAAAGTATGTTCCTCACCATAGCCTGGCTCAACTTGAAAGATGCAACAGAAAGCCTCCCTCTGGATAGAATGTCTAACTCTTACTCTGATAAGTTTCAGAAAAATTATGCTTTCAAAGAATAAGGCTACAACAATTGGAGATCAACACATTGTGTGCAGTCTTGTGGAGTATCCTGGCCTTAGCTCTTAGTCTCTCAGGTCTTTTTTAAAAAAATGATCATCTAATTAAAGCATTAATATAACACATCTAAAGAATGGCACACAACCCTAAGTGTATAGTCTTATGAATTATCCCAAAATGAACAAGCCCATGTAACTATTACTCAAGTCAAGAAATAGAACTTTGGGCCGGGCACAGTGGCTCACACCTGTAATCCTAGCACTCTGGGAGGCTGAGGTGGGTGGATTGCTTGAGCTCACAAGTTCGAAACCAGCCTGAGCAAAAGCGAGACCCAATCTCTACTAGAAATAAAATACTGAGGCAAGAGGACTGCTTTAGCCCAAGTTGGAGGTTGTTGTAAGCTATGATGCCACGGCACTCTACCCAGGGTGACAGCTTGAGACTCTGTCTCAAAAAAAAAAAAAAAAAAAGAAATAGAACTTTGGGCTGGGCACAGTGGCTCATACCTGTAATCCTAGCAATCTGGGAAACCCAGACAGGAGGATCCCTTGAGCTCAGGAGTTCAAGTCCAGCCTGAGCAAAAGCAAGACCTTGTCTCTATTAAAAATAGAAAAATTATCTGGGTATTGTGGTGGGTGCCTGTAGTCCTGCTCAGGAGTCTGAGGCAGAAGGATTACTTGAACACAAGAGTGTGAGGTTGCCAGTGAACTAGGCTGAGGCCATGGTCCTTTTGCCTTAACAACAGAGTGAGACTGTCTAAAAAAAAGAAGAAGAAAAGAAATAGAACTTTGCCAGTATTGTACAACTTCATTTCTCTTTGTAAAAGTTATCACTTTCTCGACTTCTAATGTCATGTAACTTTTTTTTTTCTTTTTAAACTTTATATAAAAGGGAATTGTGTTTTTCTTTATTCATTGTATGGAGAAATAGTCTATTGATTTTCATTGCAACTGCAATGTAATATACTTAGACTGGTTGATGTACTTTAGCTCTAAGATAAATTATACTTTTATGAGCGTTCTTGACCATGTCTTTTGCTAAATATATGTATTCATTTTTTATGCCCATGAGTGGATTTGGTGAGACATAGGGAACACATATATTCAATTTTTTTATTTACATACCTATCTGCAGTATTTAAGGGTTCAGGTTGGTACACCTCCTTGGCAATGTACTGAATCATCATTGTTCAGTTACTTTGGGTTTAAATCTGCTTTTTCTTGGTAGCTGATAAGTATGGACACCCTGTCAAATATTTAGTGGTCATTTAGACACCCAGTTTTTTGAAGGGCCTGTTCACATCATTTTCACTTTCTGTGATAAGAAATCTGGAAAATATAATCTACTTTCCTTCAATCAGTAAAATATAATTTATAATCTAAAATATAAAAAGCACCGTCTTGGCTTTTTTGGTTGGAGTATTTTTCCAAATTTCATGGTTTCCACCCAAGTTCTCTCCTCCAACTATGAGTCTTTATAGAATAAAGGACAAATGCAGAATGTTGAAATACTCTTTTATAGTGGAAGGATTCAAGATAAAAGATTTCCAGAAGCAGAAAAGTTCGGTAATCTTCAGTAATAGGGTAAGAGTGAGGGGGTTGGCATTGTTTCCCGGCTGATATTCTCTGTTCTATTATAAACAAGTTTCACAGATGAACTCACGCAGCAACTTTTACCATTCGCACAGTAGTGTACTTCCTGTTCAGATTTTCTGCATTTCGATCTGCACCTTCCTTGATCCTCCTCGCATGTGACTCCACGCCTCATGTTCTGTCCTGAGGGCTTCATACCTCCTGGGAAATACATGGCTTTGGTTAGATTTATGCAATTATGACAACAGAAGCTGTAGAATGTTAAGTGCATAGGAACTGGGGTCAAATTCACTCAGATGGATGCAGGCACATGTGCACAATGCAGTTTATTCAGAGAGTCATAGCCTCAGGTGACCAGATTTTAACATTGGTGAAGTGGGACACCATTGACGGGGGATGGGGGGATAGTGGGAGGGGTAGTGAGGTGGGGTTCTTAATTAAAAATCTGATCTATATGGAGCAACAAAAATTTTCATAGAATGCAAAAATAGTATTGTAATACATATTTTTTAATTTCAATGTAAGTACAGTTTACAAATATAATACATTTAAAAAATTACATATAGTATTATTTTATTCTTTGGCATATTTGTCATTTGAGTGAATTTTTTTTAGTAGATTGTTGTCATTGTTTAAAAGGTCATGAAAATTTTCACAAGAATTTGTTAAATTATATTTCACACATAAAATGGCTTTCAAAGTCGCAACACTTAATTGTGATTTTTCTGATGTCCACACTTTATTTACTGTAGACAAAACACGTTCAGTGGCAGCATTAGTTCCTGGTAAGGACAGCACATATCCCACAATTTTTAGCTCATTATTGTATGGAACACGGTTTGTTTCAAAATGATGAAATATTTCTAACCATTTGTTCTCTATTGTGATTTTTGCTGATGCCCAAGATTAAACCTTTTCCTTATCAATATATTTTTTAAATAATGATACCTTGTAAATCGTTAAGTGTCACTTTCAAGGCCAGTGCTAGACTTTTTGCCGCCACTATAAAATATAAATAATACGAGTACTGTCTGCTAAATTCATGAAATAAATAAATTACTTACCTAAATTATCTGAATAGCTGATTTGTTAACATCACTTGTTTAACTAGCACTAGCACACAGTATGATGTGTATCGTCTGTGTACACATTTTGTAACAAAATGTGTAGACTGATGAAAGAAATGACTCATATCGAGTCAAAATGTATTTTTGACTCATATTGAGTCAAAAAAGACCCCAGATAGCCAAAGCAATGTTAAGTAAAATGTTTTTGTCATTTTGCTTAACAAGCGAAATGTTACAAAATGTTTTTGTCATTGCCAATGCCCAAAAATGCCATTGTTCATTAAGTCCAAACAATGGTGGTCGAATTCTAACAACTGATCAACAATGCGAACTTTGATACGCAGTTCTCGATAATCAGTTCTCAACAATTATTTGTTATTATTAAAGTTTAACATTATAAAATTAACAAAAATAATACAAAACTCATATCCTGGCAAAATAGCCACATGGCAGCTGAAAACCGTATATTTCCTTCCTGTTCTCCTGCTGTTCCCTAGCTTGTCGTGCATTCTTTCCAAAAATCGGGACTTTTTAAAAACGCTGTGGGACATGGGACAAATTGTTAAAAATCGGGACTGTCCCACCAAAAGCGGGACGTCTGGTCACCTTCTCATAGCCATACACTAAGTGAATATGGACACATGTCCTCATAGTAAATACTCAGAGGCGTGTGTTTGTAACAGTGGTGCATTGCCTGAGCCAGAGAGAGGCCATGTCTCTAAGAATAGCTGGGCATTGTGGCAGGCACCTGTAGTCCCAGCTACTCAGGAGGCTGAGGCAAGAGAATCACTTGAGCCCAAGAGTCCAAGAGTCTGAGGTTGCTGTGAGCTATGATGCCACAGCACTCTACTGAGGGCAACAAAATGAGACTCTGTCTCCAAAAAATAAAAATAAAAAAACCAAAAAACTAGAAACAAGTCACTCAGGATTGTACATGTTTACACAAGCACTTTGCCTAAAAATACTTTATACAGTTGCTGGCATAGAGCTATCATTCTAAAAGACATTAATCATTAGTAATATTTAGGTTTTTCTTTTTTTTTTTTTTTGAGACCGAGCCTCAAGCTATCCCCCTGGGTAGAGTGCCATGGCATCACGCTCATAACAACCTCCAACTCCTGGGCTCAAGAGAGTCTCCTGCCTCAGCCTCCCAAGTAGCTGGGACTATAGGTGCCCGCCACAACACCTGGCCATTTTTTGGTTGCAGCCATCATTGTTGTTTGGTGAGCCCAGGCCAGGGATTCGAACCCGCCACCTTAGGTGTATGTGGCTGGCGCCTTAGCTGCTTGAGCCACAGGCGCCAAGCCAATATTTAGGTTTTTCTATAAAAGAAGAAGAGCTACCCCCCCCCCCAAAGAAGAAGAGTCCTTTGGAAAGAAAACAGTAACCACTATCAAACATTTAGCACCACTCATGCCAAGAATTTTTTCTGTTACTTCAGTGAAAACTTAGAACAATCTGTCATAATCTCATTGTTCAAATAAGAAAACTGAGGCACATAGAGATACCACATTCTTCCCCTAAGTCCCCAGATGGTAAGAAGGAGATTCAAGATTTAATTTCTGGTCTATGTGACTTGCAATTCTGGAGCTCTGTTGTGGACTAGGACACTCCAAGGCCTCACTTGCCCACAGAAACACTAGATCAGCATCAACATCAGGACCAAAGTGGCTTGTGGGTGTTCAAGAAACCAGTTACAAAGCTGCAGCAACCAGGCAAAAACTTAACTCAGAAAAGCCACATTCAAAGCAATAGAAATTTTGTGGCATTTTTGTTCACTCTTGTCCCACCCTCTATTCTGGGCCATGTGGCACAGTCAAGAGGAAGCCACTGAATTCCCAGTTTCTCCTTTAGGATGGAAAAAAAAAAAGTGGAACTTGCTTATAGCAGTCTGGCCTGTCTGAGAGATGGGCTGATGTCTTGCTTGGCGCAAAGCATTGCCAGGAACTGTAGCATAGTTTGGACTTCAAGTTGGAGGCTGCCGAAAGCAGTAGTGGCCACCATGGCACGTGAGAGCTCCAGGGGAAATGCAGGCCCATTGGAGCCTGAGTGCAAGAGATAACAGGGAGAGAAAAAATATACCACACAATGTCTTGAGAATAAATGTGAGATTTTAAAAGAAGCTATTGAAAAGCAGCCACATTTGCAGAGAAATTGGAGGGAGGGAAAGCACATGAACAGGGCCAAGAACGACACATTTCTAGAAAAGACATGAGAAGACCTTGAGCTTTTATACCAGGCTGGCTAATGAAAACTGTGTAGAGCCAATTTTCAAAAACTAGGAGACGTGATTATTTTTGAAAATCTCCAACTTTCAACAAAATATCACAAAGCATGCAAAGAACAGGGAAACATGATCCATTCAAAGGAGCAAAAGTATTTTCAGAAACAGACATTAATGAGACACAGGCTTCAGACTTCCTTGATAGACTTGAAAACAACTGTCTCAAATGTAGTCATTGAGCTAAAAGAGAATATGGAGAAACAGCTAAATGAAATCAGGAGAATGACAAAATGTGATGCCTCCAGCTGTGCTCTTTTCACTTAACATTGCTTCGGCTATCTGGGGTCTTTTTTGACTCGATATGAATTTTAGGATCGTTTTTTCTAATTCTGTGAAGAATCATGTTGATATTTTGATAGGGGTTGCATTGGCTATGTAGATTGCTTGGACAACATGATTATTTTGGTGATATTTATTGATTCTTCCAATCCATGAGTGTGGGATGTTTTTCCACTTGTTTATGTCAGCTATGATTTCTTTCATCAGTGTTTTGTATTTTCCTTGTAGACATCTTTTACCTCTGTGGCTAAATGTATTCCTAGGTGCTTTATATTATTGTAAATGGGTCTTCTTGGTTTTGTTTTCCGCTTGATAGTTATTTGTGTATAGGAATGCTGCTGGTTTTTGTATGTTTATTTTGTATCATGAAACTTTACCGAAGTCCTTTATGTAGAATGAGTAAAAGTTGAAAACATTAATCATAAGAAATAGAACAAGGTAAGGATGCCCACTCTCACCCTTCCTATTCAATGTACTACTGGAAGTCCTAGCCATCGTGATCAGGGAAGACAAAGAAATAAAAGACATCCAAATTGGAAAAGAGGAAGTCAAATTTTGTCTGCTTACCTGGGTGATGATATAATCTAAAAACCTGGGTGAAGTTCATCTCTCAATGTATCTGTCAGGAGTACTCTGATCTTCTTGTATTTGGGGGTATTTTTAAGATATAAAAGCATAATTTTATTTTTATATACTTATAAAATAGGAATAATAGAGAGGGAAGAAAGTAGGGGGATGAAATATGAAATATGAAAGAGAGAGAAGAGAAGCTTTCTTTTCTTTTTTGAAACAGTCTCACTCTGTCACCCTGGGTAGAGTGCTGTGAAATCGTAGCTCACAGCAACTTCAAACTCTTGGACTCAAGTGATCCTCTTGCCTCAGCCTTCCAAGTAGCTGGAGAGCTAATTTCTCTATTTTTGGTAGAGGAGGTCTCTCTCTGGCTCAGACTGGTCTCAAAATCCTGAGTTCAAGTGATTCACCCACCTTGGTCTCCCCAAAATGCTAGGATTACAGGCATGAGCCACCGTGGATGCCCCAGTAAATTTATTGTTCATATCCTGAATTGATTTTTCTAGTTTCTTTGTGTTTATCTTCAACATTCTCTTGGATCTCACTGTGCTGCCATACAATCCATATTTTTAATTCTTTATCTGACATTTCAAAATTTTCCTTTTGGTTATTATCCATTGCTAGAGAGCTGCTGTGATGCTTTGGGGGCAATATAACAACTTGTGTTTTTACACTGGTTCCTCTTCACTTGCAGAAGATGTCACTTTTTATTTTTGACTTTACTTTTATTTGGATGGCACTTCCCCCACCACCCTTGAGGAAGTGACTGTAATGTGTAATCACTGGGCATCAATTCTGAGTGCTTTCAAGGAACCACGGCTCTGTATGAGTTCCTCGGTTATAGCTCCCCTTTGTGTAGTGCCTTTCTCAAATCTGGTTGTAGTAGGGATATACTGGGCATATGAGCAGGCTCACTGTCTCCTGTGGGACCAGGATTGCAGAGGTCTCAGGAAACTTACCTCATTTCCCAATACTGAGCACTTCTGCCAGCAGGTATTTTTCACTGGGTTGCGCAGTTCAACCTCCAAGCCTGTCAGTAGCATTTACTGCTAAGAGACGATTGCATCAGAAGCAGTTTGGTATGTGTTTGATTTTTGTTTACTGGGAGAGCTCTCTGTTGTGTTAGGCAATGGGCCAATCTGTGCAATGTCCAGTGCCCTGAGTTCCCTGCTCAGCCTTGGACTGGGGGACAAAGCTGGACATGGGTGCAGTGCCACATTTGCATACTGATACCCCAAAGATGAACACAGGTTCCACACCTGATGCGGGTGGCAAGTTCCTGGTGAATTGCACCCAGTTCTCCACAGTGGGGGTGCTGCACCAGCTCCACATTCTAGACTGGCAGAAACATGATGCACTTTCCTATCACACCCCTGTCCCAGAGCTTGTGACTCTCAACTGTGACTTTCAGTTCAATCGGATATTCGTTTAGCTCCAAGTCACAATGCCACTGAGAGCTGCATAAAACACCTGTCCTACAGCTCTCTGCTTAAATTATTGGGGGTGGAACCTCTTCCCTTAACTCAAAACAGAGAGCTTTGTGGCTTGACTGCTCTTCTCCACAGGAGTGCTGCTGCTCTTTGTAGATGGGGGAGCAGCCCCAGCTTTTGGCTCATATAGGTGGGTAACAGACATTGTGGTTCCAGCGAGTTTGGGTTGGCCCAACCTCAGACTCCAGGAAGAGTGTTCCTTAGCCAGTGGTGGTGGACTATGTTAGGCGATTCCCAACCCCCAGGCTCCTGGTGGAACCTCAGGTGAGGGCAGGTGGTTGTACCATGGACCTGCTGCCAGGGAGGCCAGGCCAACCTCAGTGGAGGCAGACAGCTGTTGCATGAGTAGCCTGCTTGCACCTCTACCCCTCAGCAGCAGTAGTACCTGTCCTCAGAGCACTCAGAAGTGCCTGTCCTTCCTCTTCCCTGTGTCCTAGTGGCAGAAGAACCTGAGGCAGCCTAGAGCATGACAGATACCTCTAGGACTGGGCTCTCTGAATGGCACAGAGGTGCAGCTGCTCAGGGCTCAAAAGCCTGTGGGACTCCACATGAGTTTAAACAATGGTCCTACACAATCTTTGCGCAGTCTCCTGTGTTAGTTTAGGAGCCCATGAGGTTTCAGGGGCTTTCCAGCACCTAGGATTTTAAAAGGCCTTAGTGGAAGTGCAGAGTCCTGATCTCTCACTCTGGCTTTCTCTGCATCAGGGACCTTCTCCCATCTTCCTGCTGATCCAGGCCACGCGGGTGGCCTGCCTTCCTCTCTTTTGCTTTTCCCTTCTTCCTATTGCTTCTCTGTTGAATGCCAGCATTTTCTCTTAGTTGAGAACAATAATATCTACTCATTCTTTTGATTCCTCTCTCTGGGAGAGGTGTGCTCTAGCCTCATCTATTCAGCCATATTGAACCAGAACTGCTCAGTTTTTAATTGAGTTGTTTTCTTCCTATCAAGTTGTTTGAGATCCACGTATGTTTTGATATCCACCTCTGATAGGATGTACAGCTGGCAAATATGTTCTCCCATTCCAAGATTTCTTCAATCTATTGTTGTTTCCTTTACTATGCACGAGTGTTTTAGTTTTAAATAATTCCATTTGTCTGTTTCTGCTTTTACTTTTAGGTCATATCAAAAAATATCAAAAATCCTAAACATCCCAAGGTCATGGAGTTTTTCCCTGTTTTCTTCTAGTTTTTTAACAGTATCAGGGCTTACATTTAAGTCTTTAGCCCATTTTGAGTTGATTTTGCCCATGATGTGAGATGAGAAGAGGAGTTAATGTTATTCTTCTGTATGTATATGCCAACTTCTCCCAGTATGATTTATTGAAAGGACTTTCTTGATTTACTGTGTAGTATGTGCATCTTTATTAAAAAATCAGTTGACTTTAAAAGCATGAGTTTATTTCTGGGCTCCCCATTCTGTCCCCTTGTTCTACCTGTCTATTTTTATGCCAGTACCATGGTATGATACTTACTTTGTAATATATACATTTTGAAGTCAGGTATAATATGTCTGGCTTTGTTTTTTGTTTTTTTTTTTTCTCAAGTCTGTTTTGGCTATTTGGGGTCTCTTGTGATTCCAAACAAATATTAAAACTGTTTTTTTTTTCTATTTCTTTGAAAAATGTTATTGGAATTTTGATAGGGATTTATAGATGGCTTTGGGTAGTATGGACATTTTAAGAATATAAATTTTGCTGATCCATGAATATGGCATATCTTTTCATTTATTTATGACTCTTTATCTCTATTTTATTAACATTTTATAGTTTTTAATGTGTAAGTTTTTCACCTTCTTCATTAAATTAATTTCTAAGAACTTTATATTTTTGTAGCTATCGTGAATGTGATAATTCTCTTGAGTTTTGGGGCAAGTTTACTGTTATGTATTAAAAATACTGCTGGTTTTTGTATATTTATTTTGTATCCTGCATCTTTACTAATTTGATAGTTCTAACTTTTGTGTGTATAGTCTTTAGAAGTTTCTGTATATAAAAATCATATCATCTGTAAACAGTGGCATTTTTACTTCTTTCTTTCTGATTTGGATATCTCTTATTTCCTTTTCTAGCCTAATTATTCTGGCTAGAATTTCCAATAGATAGAAATAGTAACAGTAGGCATATTTGTTCTTAATCTTATAGGAAACATTTTCAACTTCTCATTATTGAGTATGATGAAAGCTGTGGCTTATCATACATGACATTTATTATGTTGTGAAATATTGCTTCTGTATCTAATTTCTTAAGAGTTTTTAATCATGAAAGGATGATAGGGCCAGATGTGGTGGCTCATGCCTGTAATCCTAGCACTCTAGGAGGCTGAAGTGGGTGGATTGCTTGAGATCACAAGTTCAAGACCAGCCAAGCAAGACTCCATCTCTAAAAATAGCCAGGCACTGTGATGCATGCTTATAGTCCCAGCTACTCTGGAGGCTGAGGCAAAAGAATCACTTGAGCCCAAGAGTTTGAGGTTGCTGTGAGCTATGACACCATAGCATTCTACCCAGGGTGACAAAGTGTAACTGTCTCAGAAAAAAAAAAAAAATGGATGATGGATTTTATCAAATCCTTTTTCTACCTCAATTGAGATGATTGTATAGTTTGAGATCTTGACACTGTTAGTGTGGTATATCACATTTATTGATTTGCATATATTGAACCATTCTTCTGTTCTTGGAATAAATGCCATTTGATTATGGAAAATGATCTTTTTAATGCTCTATTGAATTCAACTTTCTAGTAAAAGGCTACTAATGTTTACATCTATGTTCGTGAGAGATAATGAATAGCCTATAGTTTCTTTCTCATGTCATATTATTATTTCCTTAAACACAATTTCTACACCTTTGGCCCTTTCTTCTTCATTTTGATATTTGCTCTTTTGATGTAGTCTTATACATCTTGTAAGCTTCCTTTGTTACTTTTTAATATTTTTTCTCCTCTGACAATATATTTTTATATCACTTACCTTTGACTTCATAAACTCTTTCTTCTCTTTGGTCAATTTTGCTGTCAATGCTTTCTGTTGCATTTTTTCATGTCATTCATTGTATTTTTCAGCTCTAGAATTCTTGTTTTGATAATTAATTATTTTCTGATACCATTGAATTGTTTCTCTGTATTTTCTTGATGTTCATTGAACTTCTTTAAAATAATTATTTTGAACTCTTTGTCAGGCATTTTGCACATCTCTATTTTTGGGGTGTTAGCTATTGAGAGATTACCGTGTTCTTTTGGTGGTGTTATATCTCCTTGGTTTTTCATGTTTCTTGTTGCCTTATGTTGATATCTGCACTTTTTTAAAAAGTAAGAAGAGCAAGGAAAGGAAAAGTAGAGCATTAAAAAGATCATTTTCTGCAATCAAATGACTCTTCTCCAGTCAACCTGTATAGAGATTTTGGGTATGCTGTCTGGCATGATCCATATGTGGGCTTGCCACAGGAGCCCTCAGGGAGGCTTGGTCAATTGGGTCAGCAGTTGGGAGGCCTAAGTAGCTAGGTCCACAGGGTTGAGGTTGGAGCCTGGATCCACTGGGGTAGACCTGATTGGGTCTATGGAGCTGGGCCTAGAACCCTGGTCCATTAGGGTGATTTTGGAGCATGTATCCATGGGGCTGGCCTGAAGCCTGTCTCAAAAGGGGCTGACCTGGCACTAGGATGGCCACTTTGGGGATGAGCCTGGCACCTAGATCCACTGGAATGGTCCTAGAGCCTAAGCCCATGGGGACTGGCCTGCTATGGCTTCAGTGATGATGTCTCCTTCAAGATTTATGTTAAAAACTGATACCCAATGCTACAATATAAAGAGATTTTACTTTTGAGAGGTAATTAAGTCATGAGGGTTCCACCCTCATGAATGAGATTATAAAAGGGCTCATAGTTGAAGGGAACACTCTCTAGTCCTGTGGTGCTTTCTGTCATGTGAGTACACAGTGTTCTTCCCTTCTAGAGAATGCAGTAACAAGAGGCCATATTGGAAGCAGACAACAGCTCTAACCATACCCCAAATTTTCTGGTGCCTTGGATTTTCCAGCCAAACCATGATAAGTCAATTCAAATTATTTATGAAATACTCAGTCTTTAGTATTTTGTTATAACAGCACAAACTGACTAAAAGAAGTTCTGAATCCTAGATCCTACAGCCTCAAGTCCATTGAAGCTAGCCTGGCACTAGGATCTATTGGGACAGTCCATGGCTAGACCTTGGGTCTGCTGGAGTGTGGGCCACAGGAGTCAGCCAGGAATGTGGGACCTCAAGGACAGGACTGTCACTGGGCAGGCATGAAGGCTACATTTGTATGTGCTAGCCTGGTCCCTGAGGCCAGCTGTGCTGACCCAGCACTGGGGTGACCCAAAAGCCTGGGCTTATGTGGACCAATATGGATCTGGGCTGGTCTGAAACATAGAACAGTCTCAGAGCCTGGGTCACAGGAGCTGAATTGATGACAGGCTACAGGGGTTGGTCTAGTACTGGGACAAGCCTGAAGATTGGGAATGTAGGGGCCATTCTCTACATTCTGTGGGCTATGGGCTGCATCTGCTGAAGTTAGCCTATGGTAGGGTGGAGCCCAAGACCAAGCCCACTGGGCAGACCTGGAGTCTGGTGCTTTAGGCATCAACATGGAGCTGGGGCTGCTGGGGTCTGCCTAGTAGTGGGGAGGTCTAGAGACCAGGTCTAGATGGGCTGGGGGATCCCATTTGGTGCCAGGAGAGGGACTGGAGGCGTAGTCTACAAGTTTAGCCTGCAGTCTGGGTCTTTAGGAGCCTGCCTTGCACTGGGTTTAGTGGGGTGGGCCTGGTGTCAGGGTTCAAGGCAATGACTGGTGCTTATTTCCCTTTTTTTCATCAAGCAGAACGTATCCCCTTGCTGTGCTGCCTAGGTTTGGGACAAGGTAATAGAGGTAATGTAAAAGGTTCTTCATACACTCTTCAGTGTGTCTTTTTTTTATGTTTGCTACACTCAGGTCTATAGTCTTTCATCTGGTTTCCTTAGCTTTTTTGAAGGTATTTCTGCATGTAGAATGTTGTTCAAATTGATGTTTCTGCAGTGGGACAAGCACTAGAATGTTTATTCTGCCATCTCATTGATGTCAGTCCCAAAAACACTCTTTTAAACAATAAATTGGTCAAGAAAGAAATTATAAGGAAAATTGAAAACTATCTTGAGAAAAAAATGAAAATACAGCAGTGCTAAAACTTAAAAGATTCAATAAAAACAATGCTAAGAGGTAAATTTATATAAACAGTTTACATTAAGGAAGAAGAAAGATCTCAAATCAATAACCACCTAACTTTACACTATACAGAATTTAAAAAAAAGAAACCCAAGACTAACAGAGGAAGGAAATAATAAAGACTAGAGTAGAAATATACAACAGAAAACAAATAAACAATATGTAAAATCAATGAAACAAAGAGTTTGTGTTTCCAAAAGTTCAATAAAACTGAAAAACCTTTAGCTAGACTAAATTAGAAAAAAGGCATGAATAACTAAAATCAGAAACAAAAGAGGGACATTACTACTAATTTTATAGAAATGAAAAAGATTATAAGCAAATACTCTGTGAACAACTACATACAACAAATTTGATAACCTAGATAAAAGTGGTAAATACCTGGAAACACAAAACCTACTAAGACTGAATCAGGAAGAAATAGAAAATGTGAAGAAATATTTAATAACCAAAGAGATTGGACCAGTAATCAAAAACCTTCCAATAACAGCAAAAACAATAGCCTAGCATCAAACAGCTACCCTGGTAAAGTCTACCAAACATTTAAAGAAGAATTAACTCTAATCCTTTTTAAACTTTTCCAAAAAATTAAAGAGGAGGGAATACTTGGAAACTCATTTTACAAGGCCAGCATTAAATACCGAAGCCAGACAAAAAACACAGACACAATTAGGTAAGAAAACTATAAGCCAATATCCTTGATGTACATTAACATAAAAATCTTCCCCCAAATACTGGCAAACAGAATTCAGGAACAAATTCAAAGGATTATACACTGTGACCAAATGGGATTTATTCCTTAAACACAGGACATTTCAACATTTGGAAATCAATCAATGTAAAACACCAGTTAACAGAATTAAGGGGGGAAACACATGCTTATCACAATTATGGGAAAAAATTGACAAAATCCAACATTTTTTCATGATGAAAAGCACTCAACAAACTAGATGAAAAGGAATTTACATCATCATAATTCAATGTATGAAAAGCCCACAGATAACATCATACTTGATGGTGAAAACTGAAAGCTTATCTCAAGATCAGGAAAAAGACGAGTATGCCCACACTCACCACTTGTGTTCAGCATTACCCTGCAAGTCCTAGCCACAGCAATTAGTCAATAAAAGAAATAAAAGGTATCCAAATTGGAAAGGAAGAAGTAAAATTATCTTTGTTACAGATGACATAATCTTATTGTAAAAAATCCTAAAGATTCCTCCCAAAAAATTAGAACTAATATGTTTATTCAGCAAATTTACAGGATACGAAATCAATATACGTGATTCATAGTACATATTCTATCTTGTCTGTTACACTGCCTCTCTGGTAGGGTTGCTGGGAGAGGTTGGTATCTCTTTAAATAATGTTGACAGGGCACAGGGAGCTCCCACTGCCATTGTCATAAAATCTACATTCTCTTCTAGACTGTTCTTCAGCTTATGCTACCATAATCCACCCATCTCCTCATTGAACACCTGTTTATCATTACCCAATCTGTACCAGGCTAAGGATACAGAAGTCTCCAATGCCCACTCCCACTAATAAAAATTAGCCCAAGGAAATTATAAAGTGTGTCCTCACTCTCGATTGTGATTTTCTTTATAAGGAATCTCCATCCTTTACTGAACAAAAAATGTAAATTTGTTTTAGAATGGATGAGGTGAGGAGACAGAAAAGGAGGGAAGTGAAGTGAATGAGTTTGGATGCCGTTGCACATATGAACAGAACTCCAGAGAAGGTGCTCAACTGCTGTGATATCAGCCACCTTGCTGGTCAACCAGAGGAAGGAGGTTGAATGGGGCACAGGCTCCACCACACTCTAGTATCACAGCACCACTGTCTTTTCTACCTCAGTCCTCACACTCATCATGATTTCTCTCCTGGCACCATCCTACTTATAAGAGGGAGAATATCCAAAGGGGGCTTCTTCAGAGTGGTGCCTACATCCTCCTGGCTAATTCCTGATCTGGAAGACTTTTCCTCTCTCTGGAACACACTAAAAGGAAGTTGGGAAACCCATCACTTCCTATTTATAGTCACCAGCGGGATGAGTATAACAAGAATTGGGGGAAATAGTGCATTTCCTCACTGTCTTCACATGTCGAGTACCCTGAGACTGCCCCAGGAGGAAGGTTTGTACAATGGCACCCAAAGAAGCCTCCAAATATTTCACTGAAGGCCTTTGTTACTCCTCTCTCCTGAACCACTTCCCTGACTTTATATTGTCCTGAATCACTGTGTATTGAATCACCCACAATGAATTAATGTTACCTTCAAACAAAGGAGACCTGGAGACCTGCTTTCAAATCCCAGCATGGCCTCTAACAATGATTTTATACCTTAACTATCTCAGAAATGAGCTTAGGAGAATTTCCATCAGATATCAAGTCTGTATAGAGAAAGTGGTTATAAAGGCAAGAACACACTGAAATAATCTAGGGAAATTTTTTTAAATTCTCATGCTAAATTTTCCTTTCCAAAGATTCAGTAGACCTGAGTAGGAGCCAGGGTAATGGTGTATTAAATGAGTGTCCCCCCTCCCATTATGATAAAACCCCTGCTTGTTGTGAGTTCCTCAACTCTTCCTAATCCTGACCTTCTAACACTCACATTTATATATTTCCCAGACCATCTTCCCTTACAATGTAATCTATATTTTAATATCATAAATAAAGTAACAATTGTAACCATCATCAAGAACTTGTACTCTTTTTACAAGTTCCATTTCTAGCCTAAATATACTTGATACATTTATCTTCTGACAATTGGGCACCCCAAAATATATCCTCCCTAAACTTCAAAGATCTTGCCCACCCATTTATATCTGTTTGTGGGATACTATGTTTGTTTATTTAGTTCTAAATCATTTATATATTAATTTATTTCATAGACATTTACTAAGAAAGCAAATAAATAAATCACTCAGCTTTAACAACAGAAATACAGAGTTATAAGCCATTCTTGGCTTTCAGGTAGATTGATCGCATATGTGTGTGCTTGAGATGATGAAAGAAAAGAATGGCTTTGATTTTCTTATTAGAAGAGATTGTTCAAAACACTTCCTGGTTATGGATTCTGCCAGGTGAACATGTTAAATAATCATTAAGGAAGCAGAACTTAATATAACTATTGAAGCATAAAGTTCTGTCTTCATTTGTAAACTCCCTTGCAGTGACCATCACTATTTTAACATTTTACTGAGTGTGGGAACAGGTATACCTCAAGTAAAAGGGTAAAAGATGTCAAGAAAAAGGGGATTTGGAGGATGGAAAGTAAGAGGAAAAGAGGGTAAAGAAAAAGGGTTGGTGGAACAACAAAAGCCGAAGAAAGGGTAGGAAGAAAGGATGTCTAGATATAATAACTCTGAACTCACTCCCACGAAAGGAGAAATAACTTTTGATGTTGATATGGATTGTTAAAGCTCCTCCTATATTTCTTATTTCTTTTTTGTATTCTGGTGTGTGTGTGTGTGTGTGTGTGTGTGTATGTGTGTATGTGTGTGTGTGTTTACTAGAAATGCCCAGGTTTGAAGGATGCATCTGGAAACATTCTAGCCTCCTGATTTCATTTACCTGCGGAGTATGTATATCTAAGGAGAGTCACACTCAAGGAAGGTGTTGAAGGATGGGAAAGGATGCCAGATACATTTATCCATAGCTGATTGGTTGTCATTCTTCTAAGACCCTTCCGTGACACACTAGGATGACTTGTTCAAGTCTAACCAGCCTTTTCCCTGTCTTATCCAAGTCCAACCAGCTTTTGTCCCAGACTAACCACGTCAACCCTGCATTCACCACCTTTAAACCAAACTCCTGACAAAATGTAATGCCAACCCCAGCTCTGCCTCCATACTATGCCCTTCCAAGCCCCAATAACAAGACAAATACAACACTAGTCAAGCCATCCAACACCAATACCCAGTTTCAACCCAACAACCAACTCATCCACAAACTCCAAATCACAGCTTCATCCGATTTCACTGCCAGATCCATTCAACCACAAATATAATTCCCAACCCAGTCTATCTCAAACCATTAGCCCAACCTAATTCCATAAATACAATCCTTCACTTTCAGCCCACCACTGTTTTTGTTTCTACCATTACCCCAACCCAAAGGTTCCATCCTCTCTACACCATAACTCACCTCTCTGCACCTCCAAAGAAACCTTTTGATTCATTTTATAAATCCTCAGCTTGAGTTCAATTTCTCACCCCTAATCCATATCCCGACCTCTCATCTTAAGGACACTGCTACCCTAAATTGCTCTATGCCAATCCTCTCCACTACTCTACCACCAAAAGCACCATATTCTTAATTTTATCTTAGAAGTACAAAGCCAGTAAGAGATCCTGATGTGTTAAGAACCTGAGGGTAGGGCAGCACCTGTGGCTCAAGGAATAGGGCATTGGCCCCAGATACCAGAGGTGGCAGGTTCAAATCCAGCCCCGGCCAAAACTGCAAAAAAAAAAAAAAAAAAAAAATAGAACCTGAGAGTAAAATGCCTACACTGTCTGACATGAAATCATCATGACAGAAATACCACATGCAGGACCCCAGTGCCTTTGAGAGAGTTTGAGTTACCTGAAGTCTTATGAATGAGGATCAGAAAGATGACAAAGGTCGTTAAATAGGGCTTCATGACTAACAGGTCTTGAAAATGAAGGGCACACACAGAGAACTGAGTAGAGCTCTGTACAGCAGGGAAGCACTCTGCCTTTATTAGTTTCAGAAGTAGGCCAGTGCTGTGGGTAGTGAACTATGAGGAGTGAGACATACCTGAGGTCAGCCAGGCAGAAGGATAACATGTATTACTTATCTCAGCCGGGCACTCTGTGTGAGTGTAGGTGCTTTTCCAGTACCCACGCTAACGTGGCCCTTCCTTCCCAGTAAGACACAAAGTAAAATTGGAGACAGTTTATATTTTGCCTAAGACCAAGTAATATGGATGAGTGAATCAACCAATCAACTAAACAATGAACAAAGCGGTAGATAACCAGAAGAAATAAAGTAGCTTAAAAAAAAATTGTTTTCATTCTTCTATCAAGAGTATATCCCATTAATCAGTAGTGCTTACTCTACAGCTAGCCCTTTACTATGTTATGATGAATACAAGAAAGGAAAAAAATGGGGGGAAATAAAAAGAGGGGGATTGGAGAAAGGAAGAAAAGATAGAATGTAACTAACAAAAAACAATTAATATTTCACCCTGGCTTTACTGTGGATCTGTCTGTATTAAATACGAAAGAACAGACAATTTAATCTTCACTAATGCTCTGTGGATTTACATAGTATCATAGCCGTACAAGGACAAGAGAGGGGAATTGACTTTTCTATGGTGATACAGTAGGTGAAGGAAGATGCATTTCACGGATATTCATTCTTATTGTATGAGTGGGAGCAAAAGATCATACAGATGTGTGATTGTAGATGTAAAAGGGGAAGTGTGTACAGTCTGAGAATTCTTGACCTTATCCTATGAACAATGAAATTAGTAGAATCTTTCTCAGGAATTCTACTAGTCCTTCTCTAGAAAGATCACTCTAACAAATATATACAGAATGAATGAGTCAGGAGAAGATTTGAAACTTAGAATAAGGTAGACCAAAGTTGACCACCAAAGGTGACCTTCCAAAGTTGACTACCTCCCAACATTGACCACCTCCTTAAGTTGATGCAATTTTCATAGATGAAGGATCCACCACATGTATGTATCAGTACAGTAGGCTTAGTCAACCACCTCTGTATGTCAACCAGTTTGCTACAGTCCCTTGGGTGGTTAACTTACAGAGGTTCTGCTATATTATAAAAGACAATTCTATGGGATAAGTCATTACAAAGATCTGAATTGTGGATGATATATTGTTGTCTCAGTCCATTTAGGCTGAAATAATGAAGTATCATAGACCAGGTAATTTATAAATAATATTTATTTCTCACAGTTCTGGAGGCTGAAAAGACCAAGATCAAGATACCAGCAGATTTGGTGCCTGATCAGGGGGACGATCTCTGCTTGCAAGTCTTGTTGCTGCATTTTCACGTGGTGCAAGGACAGAAGAGATAAACACTGTGTCCTCACATAGGAAGGAGATGGAAGGAAAAAGGGACACAAACTGGGTCCCTTAAGCTTTGATAAGGGCAATAACATCCATGAAAGTAGAGTCTTCATGACATAATCACAACCTAAAGGCCTCACCTCTTAATATTGCTGCATTGAACCCTAAGTTTCAACATGAATGTTGGAGAGACACAAACGTTCTAATTATAGCAATTGTTAACATGAATAAAATGAAAGAAGAAATTCTTAGAATCTATGGATAAGGTGATTTTATCTACACACAATATTGCATTTGATTTGATTATTTGGATATTTTATTCCTATTTTATATTATTCTGTCTTTATTTTTAAACTCAGTATGCAAACAGTTGATGCATTAATCATACCCAACACGTTACGGCTTATTATTGTCATTGTTCCAGGAAAGTTTCCCTCTTGCAATAATTATTTATTTATTTTCACTTTGCTTCTAACATATTTCCATTCTCTTTGCTCACTACAATCTGTCTAATGTAGTCAATGCTCATTATTTTATTTGTATATGTTCTCATACAGTAAGTGTTATTGATTTATATTTATATGTTTTTAATCTTTAAAATCTACAGGAGGATGTACCAAGATGAAAGAATAAGAAGCCCTGGACTCTCCTACCCCTTCCCTGTGGACACACTAATTCAACAACAAAGACAAATTCCTGAGTGAGAAATCCAGAAATTAATTGAAAGGTTCCTATATCCTGGATGAGCATGGAATCAGTCACATTGAAGCTGATGGGAAAATGTAAAGCATCTTCTCAACAAAAGTTCTACCTCTGACATGGTCCCATATAATCAAAAGGAAACCCCTAGCTCTCATTTTCTCTCTGGAGAGGGAAGGAAAGGACTGGACCGTGTTTAACATTCTTGCTTTTCTATGCTCCCTGAGGCACTGGCTTCAGTCTCATCTATTTTGAAGCACTGATGGGATCCAGCATACTCTAATGTCTGAGGACCATTGAGAATGAAGACAGTGATTTGAATGAGTGAGCTACCACTAACTACAGCCCCACCCTGTGGCTCAGTGCGGAGTGAATGGACCAAAACCCCAGCAAGAGAAAAGCAATTTGTATAGTATGAAATAAGGATCAAATTTCATTATTCTTCCTATGGATATCCAGTTTTCCCAATGCTGTTTATTAAAGAGACTGTCCTTTCTCCAGTGTGTGCTCTTGGTACCTTAGTCAAAAATCAATTGACCATAAAAACTGGATTTATTTTTGAGCTTTCTATTCTGTTCCATTGGCCTACATGTCCATTTTCATGCCAATATCATGCATTTTGATTATTATAATTTCTTTTCTTTCCCAAAATTTTCTTAGCATTTTATTAGTATTTAACCATCAACAGGGGCATTGTACATTACTGGCATCTCTGTGATCGGTGATGGTCTGTGATTATGTATATTTAAGTAAACCTTACTTATCAAAACTCAAAGTCAAAAGAAGCCATGCACAGGAGTTATATATGAAATGAATTTTAAAAGAAAGCCCAAATGTTTGAGTAATCACTTACTTCCATAAAGAAATAAAATACAAAAACTTAAGAAAGAGGGAAACTTTTAAGATATAACTGGCATGAAAAAATGTTTTCAGCTAATGCACTACCCAAAATTAGTTAGTGTAATGCTTCCAGCTTTGGTTTTTTAAACTCAAGATTGCTTTGGCTATTTGGGGTATTTTTTTGTTCCATATGAATTTTAGAATTATTTTTTCTCTTTCTGGGAAAAATAATCTTGGATTTTGATAGAAACTGCATTGAACCTGTAGATAGTTATGGGTAGAATGGACATTTAAACAGCACTGATTCTTCCTGTTCATGAACATGGAATGTCTTTCCATTTATTTGTATATTTTTCAATATCTCTCATTCATGTTTTATAGATTTCAATGTCTAGATCTTTTACCTCCTTGATTAAATTTATGCTATTATAAATAAGATTGTTTTTAATTTTTTAAAATAATTTATTGCTATTGTATAGACATACTAATGATTATTGTATGTTGATTTTGTAACTTGTAACTTTACTGAATTTGTTTATAAATTCTAGCAGTATTTTTGTAGAACCCTTCAGCTTTTCTACATATAAGATAATGTCATCAGCCAACAAGACAATTTCACTGCTTTCTTTCCTATATTGATACATTTTTTAAATTTCTATTGCCTACGTGCTCTGAGGACTTTCAGTACTCTGCTGAATAGAAGCAACAAGAGTGGGCAGTCCTGATCTTAGAGGAAAAGCTTTCAACTTTTCACCACTGATTAGGATGTTAGCTGTGAACTTGTTATATATGGATTTATGGTGTTGAGGTATATGCTTTCTATGCCTATTTTTGAGAGTTTTTTAACATGAATAATGTTGAATATTGTCAAATGTTGTTTTCTGCATCTATTGAAATGATCATGTGGTTTTGTCCTTCTCACTATGGTGTATCATGTTTATTTATTTATGTATGTTGAACTATTCTTGCATCTCTGAGATAAGTATCACTTGACCATGATGAAGGATCTTTTTAATATGCTGTTGAATTTGGTTTGTTAGTGTTTTGTTGAGGATTTTTACATCTGTGTTTAAGAATTGGAAAAAGAACAGACTTTTCCAGAAAGACAAAACCAAAGAAGGGAAATAATAAAGATTAAAGCAGAAATAGATGAAATTGAAAATAAAAAACAGAAAAAAATTAATGAGACAGAGTTGGTTTTTTGAAAAGAAATACATAATTTACAAATTTTTAGCTAAGAAAATAAATAAAATCATAAATGAAAGAAACACAACATTACAACTGATGCCACAGACATAAAAAAAGATCAGTTGGAAGTTCAAGATGGCTGACTAGAAGGATTTTGTGCCTGCCTCCTCCATTTAGAACAGCAGTTCTCAACCTGTGAGTCTCAACATCTTTGGGGGTCAAACGACCCTTTCACAGAGGTCTCTTAAGACCATCGGAAATATGTGTTTTCCGGTGGTCTTAGGAACCGAGACACCACTCCTCTATCTGTCTCCAGGTGGGTCCGCCCCCATGCAGATATGCCCACATACGAGTACCTTGTGAGATGACATCATTGTGCCAACCCTATCACATACACCCCATACAAATACAGGTGTATGTGACAGGGTTGGTGCCATTGTGTGCTTATGTGGACCAGTCACACATGTGTAGAGAGCAGCTACTGTATAGAAAGAAGCTGCTGTGTTGAAAGCAGCTACTCTGTTAAAAGCAGCTACTGTGTTGAAAGCAGCAGTATTGGAGGTAAAATGACACTTTGTGAATTATAATTACTGGGTAAATGTAGAATCATGTACTATAAAATCATCCATTGCTGCAAAAAATATCTATCTGTACCCTGAGAACTTAATCTGGATGCTGATCAGTCTTTTTATATTCAGCTGTGGTTGATGTGACTGCTTCCCCCTTGTGATAGTAACAGGTATCCAAAAAAAAACAACACAGAGAATGGTAAATCATAGGAAACTTTGATGTACTGTGTTGACTGAACTATGCCACGTATCATCTTTTGTGTTATTAAAGCTTTTGTTATAAATTATTTTCATTAGCAAACCATCCCATGACAATGGATTATGGAGAGAAGAACGTTAAGAAAAGAAAATATAGTGAGGATTTTTTACAGGATGGTTTTACCTCAATAATTACAGCTGGAATTGAGAAACTGCAATGTGTTATTTGTTGTGAGCTTCTATCAGCCGAATCTATGAAGCCGAGCCAACTAAAACACCACTTTGATAGCAAGCATCTGAGCTTTGCCGGCAAGGATACCAACTATTTTAGAAGCAAAGCTGATGGATTCAAAAGAGCCAGACTTGACACTGGCAGCAAGTACCACAAACAAAACGTAGCAGCCATTGAAGCTTCATCTTTGGTGGCACTGGGAATCACCAGAGCTATGAAACCTCACACCATTGCTGAGGATTTACCATTGCCAGCGGCCAAAGACGTTGTTCAAGTTATGATCAGAGACGAATTAGTTATAAATTGAGTGCAATTTCCTTATCTATAGACACTGTCCTCGGAAGAATAGATGACATGTCTGCTGATATTCTTGATCAGGCAATCCAGAAAATTAAATCTGCCCCACTTCCAATATTTAGTATCCAGCTTGATGAATCTACAGACGTTGCAAACTGCTCACAGTTACTGGTTTACGTGAGCTATATTAATGACGGTGACTTTAAAGATGAGTTTCTTTTTTGCAAACCTCTTGAAACGACAACTACTGCACGTGATGTATTTGACACAGTTGGTTCATTTCTGAAAGAGCATAAGCTGTCTTGGGAAAAGGTTTGTGGTGTTTGCACAGATGGTGCTCCAGCTATGCTAGGATGTCTGTCTGGATTTCAATGTTTGGTACTGAGTGAGTCACCAAAAGTCATTAGAACTCACTGTATGATTCACCAGCAAATATTAGCAATGAAAACACTGCCACAAGAGGTAGAAGAAGTAATGAAACACATCATAAGTGCTGTCAATTTTGTAAAGGCGAGCACTTTAAACAGTCGACTGTTATCGCAACTGTGCAATGAGTTGGATGCGCCAAGCAATGCTCTGCTATTTCACACTGAAGTGAGATGGTTGTCGAGAGGAAAAGTTTTAAAACATGTTTTTGAGCTTCGTGATGAACTCAAAACGTTTTTCAATCAGAAAGCAAGATTGCAGTTCAAAGCCCTTTTCAGCAATAAAAGTGAACTGCAGAAAATAGCTTCCTTGGTTGACATCTTGGCCATCTTGAATGAGTTAAATTTATCACTGCAAGGACCAAATGCAACATGCCTCGATTTGTCTGAAAAGATCCCATCATTCCAAATGAAACTTCAGCTTTGGCCAAAAAAAAAAATGGACGAAAATAAAATTTACATGTTGTCTACCTTATCTGCTCTCTTTGAGGAACATAACGTTGAGCCAGACAAAAGGATTAAGATGATAATTTCTGTGGAAGAACACTTGCACATGCTTGCAGACAAAATTTCATTGTACTTTCCAAATCTACCCGACACCCCATTTGCACTTACCAGAAGCCCAGTCGCAGTCAAAGTTGAAGAGTTTCTGAAACAGCACAAGAGGAGTTCATTGAACTTATTAACAGCAATGCAGCAAGAACTGATTTCTCTACAATACCAGTTACAAAATTCTGGATCAAGTGTTTTCAGTCATATCCTGTTCTGTCTGAGACTGTATTGTGCCTTCTTCTTCCATTTCCAACAACATATCTTTGTGAAGCAGGTTGTTGGTTACCAAGTCTAAATACAGATGTAGACTTGTTGTGGAAGATGATCTTCGTTGTGCTCTTACAAAGAATGCCCGGGGATTTCTGAGCTGGTGAGAAAGATGCAATTTCAACCTTCGCACTGACATTGACTTTTTACACATACTGTCGCAAAATGTAGCAATGTAGTTTCCTGTTGTTATATTCAGACAACATGTTACCCATGCTACACCATGCTTCAAGACAAAATTTCTTTTATTTGTAATCAGGAATAAATATTTTACAATATATAATTATGTATTGTTTTGTGATTAATCACTATGCTTTAATTATATTCAATTCGTAACAATGAAAACACATCCTGCATATCAGATATTTGTATTGTGATTCATAACAGTAGCAAAATTACAGTTATGAAGTAGCAATGAAAATAATTTTGTGGTTGGGGGTCAACACAACATGGAGGAACTATATTAAAAGGTTGCAGCCTTAGGAAGATTGAGAACCACTGACTTAGAAGAACCAGAACAGTGTATAAGGAGTCACATTTCAAATACATTACTAAGAGAGAACAGTGAAATTCAATAAAGAAGTGACAGGAAACATATAAGCCGGGAAGGAGAAGGAGCAGAGGCAGCCTCCCTGGCCAGAATTGGCTGGGAGTGACCACAATGCAGAGAATGCATGAGTACGAGACTTGCAATGGCCCACATCCCCACCGTGGAATTGTGCAGTCCTGACTGTAGGAGAACCACTGAACCATCTCAAGGCCTGAAACTAGCATAGGGAGCTGCCAGGAGCCTGTGGGAAGGAACTGTTCCAGAGAGGGAGCTCGTACCGGCTCCCACACACTTTCTGAGACCTCAGAGTCTATAATAAAGTAATGTTTTACTACCTAGCCAGGACAGGCATGCTGTCCTGAAGCCCAATGGTGCTAGGACTGTGGCTGCTGGGACAAGGGATGCAGCAGCTTGTTCTGAAAAGCAAGTGCTGTTGAGAACAGAGGTGGGACACAAACGGGGTGCAAGTTGCCTCTGGGACTTGGTTAGGAGCTGGTAGGCGCTCCTACAGCTGGGGCAGTGGCACTGCTAGGCACAGGCTACTGCCGCCAGGATTGAGGGGCAAGCCCTGCTCAGAATGAGGCATGAAAGAGACACACATTGCCCACTTGCTGACCTAGGGTATAGCCACTGAGGATGGCCCAATTGTCATCCATGGCATGGCCTTGGCACAGCTGCTACTACCTTTCAGCAGAGCACTCTGTTCAGGACCTGAGAACTGCCCCACCTCCACTGACCACAGCTAGTGACTGCTCTAACCACTGGGGAGGCTGAGTAAGAAATTGCCCAAGCCAACCTCTTCTCTCCCTCCAAGACAGATCACATGGTGTGGACTCCTGAGGATTGCCCAACCCAGTCTACCACCGTGCACCTGGACACCTGGGTACTCTTCTCAGGCCTCAAGGTAGGCCAACACGCTAAGCTGCTCTCACCTCACTAGCACCTACCTGCAAGATCCACCTTTAGGCTGCAGCCACTGCCAACATCAAAGTGCACCATTTGGGATGTAGAGATTGGGTCCACCACTCTATTGCCATCACACATGTACACCAGCTTCCCAGGGCCCTGAGAGCCCTCCCACCCACCGAGATCATGGCTGCCACTTCCAGCATCTGAGCCAGCCACCAAAGGCCCAAGGATTGGCCCACTGGTAACTACCAACAAATGTGCCAGTGTAAATCTCCCTGGGCACAAAGATGGGCCTGCTCATCCCACCACTGCCACTACTGGTGCCTGAAGACTGACCCACCTGGCGTCCCCGGTCCCAGCACAACTTCATCACAGCCTCCACTAATAATTGCACGCACCGAAGGAATCACAGGAATATAAACCAATATATCCCTTAAGAGCAACGCTTCACTATTTGCTAATTCAGTACTCATGGTAACTTTATAGAATATAACTACCACAAAAAAATGAGAATCAATTGTGTTTGGATTTCATTTTTTATTCTTAAAAAAGTAAAAGTATACTGGGTGGGCATGATGGCTCACTCCTGTAATCCAAGCACTCTGGGAGGCCAGACTGGGTGGATTTCCTGAGCTGGTGGTTTAAAACCAGCCAGAGCAAGAGTGAGACTCCATCTCTAAAAACAGCCAGGTTCTGTGGCAAGTGCCTCTAGTCCCAGCTACTTGGGAGGCTGAGGCAAGAGAATCACTTGAGCCCAAGAGTTTGAGGTTGCTGTGAGCTATGATGCCACAGTACTCTACTGAGGGCAATAAAGTGAAACTCTGTCTCAAAAAAAAAAAAAGTAAAACTATACCACTTGTGTTCATCATATTGACCTTTTTATTTCATGTATGGAAGATATTCTTTTATATCAGATTTCCTTTCTTAGTTTTTAAGGCTGCAAATTATATCATTGTAGGAATAAGCTGAAATTGCTATTTAACAGTCAAAATTGACCGTCATTTGATTCATTTACAAATTTTCAGTATCACCAAAACTCAGCAAGGAATGGGCTTGTACATATATCTTTGTGTACTGGGGGAAATTTTCCTATGGAAATGTTTGCTAGAATTCAAATACTTAAATATGGATAAATACACAATTCTTTCTCTTCATATTTTCTTTTTCTTCATGTCCTTTTATTTATTACTGACAGAATTCATCTCCCTCTCACAGCTAACACATCTTTAAAAGTTCCTATTTTTTGTTCCATATATAAGATAGAAACATGAACATTTCAGAATATTCCCTGGGGCTTGTCTGGGTCTCACCTACACTTAAATAGAAAGCTTTGAGATTAGACAACAAAGGAACATACTGGGCAACAGCCTAGAAAAGTAACCAATGGGACAAATTAATTGCAAATGTGTTACCAATTACAGACAACGTAAAGAAAGAAACATTTTTAATGATTCTCAAGGTTTGAAACATTTTGAGAGATTGCAACTTGGGAATCAATCTCAAGGAGATGGGAAGAAAAACGTCTGAGAGGAAGCAAGGAGAAGCAGTTTCAAAAGGGAAAAAAGCCATGAAAATTTATAAATGCGGGGAAGCGGCGGCGCTGCTGCAAAGATGGTTCCGGGAGCCCCAGGGCTTTGCCGGGCGGCGCCGCCTCCCGCTGCGCCTCCGCCTCCCCCTCTTCTCCTCCGCCGCCCGCTTCCTCTTTCTCCGCGATCCTCCCGCGTACCCACCGGCTTCGTTATGGCGACCCGCAGCCCCAGCGTCGTGATTAGCGATGATGAACCAGGTTATGACCTCGATTTATTCTGCATACCTAATCATTATGCTGAGGTTTTGGAAAAGGTGTTTATTCCTCATGGGCTCATTATGGACAGGACTGAACGGCTCGCTCGAGATGTGATGGAGGAGATGGGAGGCCATCACATTGTAGCCCTTTGTGTGCTCAAGGGGGGTTATAAATTCTTTGCTGACCTGCTGGATTACATCAAAGTGCTGAATAGAAATAGTGAGAGATCTATTCCTATGAGTGTAGATTTTATCAGACTGAAGAGCTACTGTAATGAGCAGTCAACAGGGGACATAAAAGTGATTGGTGGGGACGATCTCTCCACTTTAACTGGAAAGAATGTCTTGATTGTTGAAGATATAATTGACACGGGCAAGACAATGCAAACCTTGCTTTCCTTGGTCAAGCAGTATAAGCCAAAGATGGTCAAGGTCGCAAGCTTGTTGGTGAAAAGGACCCCTCGAAGTGTTGGATACAGGCCAGACTTTGTTGGATTTGAAATTCCAGACAAGTTCGTCGTAGGATATGCCCTTGACTATAATGAATACTTCAGGGATTTGAACCATATTTGTGTCATTAGTGAAACCAGAAAAGCAAAATACAAAGCCTAAGATGGAAGTTCAAGTAGAGTTTGGAAACATCTGGAGTCCTACTGACATCAACAGTAAAATTATCAAACATTCTAGTTCTGTGGCCATCCGCTTAGTAGAGCTTTTGGCATGTATCTCTAAGAAATTTATCAGTTTTGTACTTTACCAACGTCACTTGCTACATTCCTGAACTCTTTTATTTGTACTACGAGCCTGTAGTCTATCGGTTGGTTCCCTTTGGGTGGATTGTTGTTTAACTTGTGAATGAAAAAAGTCTCTTCAATCATACCACAATCGAACAAAATGTTGAAATTGTATCTGTAAGAAACACTTAAAGAGAAGACATATTAGTTTTTAAATTGGTATTTTAATTTTTTATAAAGACAGAGATGATTGAATATTGCTAATTATACCACCACGTGTTCAGAAAGTGAAGCAACCTCCAGTTTGGATCAGTGACAGCATCTAAGAGGTTTTGTTCTTTGACACAAATCAATGTCCTGGCGTTATTTTAGCAATCTTTCCGTAGCGTTGACTGTATTTTCCCCACTTCTTCATATTATTACCAGTGAATCTTTGTTGGCAGTTACTTTCAAAGGCAAATCAATAAATTTTTTTAAAAGTTACCACTTTTTGAATCCTTCACTGTAAAATCTTTAAAATAAGGGCTGTCTCTTTAAAAGAAATCATGCGTGCCTATTTTTTCTCTACAAATTAACCTACTAGAGTTTTCTGTTGCTTATGTTTTCCTAGTTTGTTAAGTATCAGCAGTGAGTTTAATTGTAATCTTTACCAAACACAGCAAATAATGAGTATGTGGTGGAATGGGTTGGTGGAGTTAGCAAAATGTTCACCTGTTTCAAAGACATTGAATTTCAGACATATGGTACACTTAATTACATTATATTATGCTAAAATAGTATGGCTTTCTCTTGGAATTCCCTAAAATTGTTTGGATTGTATTTTCTGCTGCATCTCAACAGCTTGTTTTCAGACATGTCCTATGAGTTTTTTCTGTAAATAATGCTTTGTTGACCAAAGAACAGCAAAACCTTTTGTTTCCTGGGGGCAAGAGAGAAGTTTTAAACCAAAATCTTAATTGCTTCTCTGCTCCAAGTAAGGTATGAACAGTAACTTTCTAAGATGGTTTATTCTTCCATTTCTAACGTTACAGGTTTATACATTTAAGTTCAAAGTGAAGACCATGTTAATCCTTATCTTAAACGACAATCGGCAGAACCCACAACCCATAGTAGGTCTAACTATTTGAATCAGTCTAACTCCTGATTCAAAATAACATTCCAATTCAAAAGTTAATCTCCTCAATCAATCCACCTAAACTACTCAAGATAGGCATCTTTAGGGTGAGAGGTGAATTTACAAAATAGTAAGAATGGGAGACAGGGGTAAAAGGCAGGATCTAAACTGGCCAGACCAGCTGTGTCGTGTCTGTCCTAGCCTGACAGACTTCATGTTATTCTTACTATATGTGCTTTCAAAAGTGGGCTAACATGCACTATTATTTCTGGGGTGTCTCCTTCTAAACCCCAACAAATTTTAAGAAGAATGGTGTGAGGGTTTATTCTTACATTGAGGCAATTTAATGGAGTTTCTGGAATGTCTGTACAAAATCTGAAGGGATATAGAAACTCTGGTACTAGTGTTGCAGGAAAACAAGGCCCAGTGGGGAGAAGGAACACCCAAATACCATATTTAAGAAAAAGAAGGCTTTTATTCAGCCAGCGGAGAGACGTGAAAAAATTCAAAATGGCCGTGCTCCCCACTGACTTGGTCTTTCCCTTTTTATCCTCAGTCAAAAAGTGCCAGCCCAGGCTCGGCGCCTATGGCTCAACCGGCTAGGGCGCCAGCCACGTACACCTAAGCTGTCGGGTTCGAATCCCCAGCCCGGACCCGCCAAACAACGATGATGGCTGCAACCAAAAAATAGCCGGGCGTTGTGGCGGGCGCCTGTGGTCCCAGCTACTTG
>NW_003852646.1:306024-372897 GCF_000181295.1 Otolemur garnettii | reverse complement strand
TCAAGTGAGTCTCCTGCCTCCGCCTCCCAAGTAGCTGGGACTACAGGTGCCCGCCACAACACCTGGCTATTTTTTGGTTGCAGCCATCATTGTCGTTTGGCGGCCTGGGCTGGATTCAAACCCGCCACCTTAAGTGTATGTGGCTGGCGCCTTAGCCATTTGAGCCACAGGTGCCAAGCCACTATGTTAGTTTTTAAGCTTGAAAATAAATGCAAATGTTTTTGTGATTTTTTTTTTTGGTCTTTTTCCCTGTAAGCATATTACATATATCTGAAAAGAATTCTGAGAGATTTTTTTGTTTCCTTTGAGGTTTATTGATAATGCTTTTCAACCTTTCATAGGCCTATCTGTGAAGGAGAGAATTTAGAACTTAGAATTTTAGAGTTTAGAATTTTAGGCTTTCCTTTGTAAGCCCCTTCTTTCCACGAACACTTTGTTAGCTTTCTGGCCAAACTGAGATACTTCCAGATTTTTCTCTTAGATATTTTGGGACATCCAGCCTTCAAGATACAGCAGGGGAAAAAGAGACTAGTTTACAAGTAATATTTGGTAACCAATTCCAAATTACATCAAGTGATACCACAGTAGTTTAAAACAATCAGGGGTGAGACTGTTACCAGACGAAGAGGGTCTGGCTGCCTGTCACTGTGGGCCAATATCCAGAGATGGGGATAGGTCCACCAAACTTTAGTTGTCAGGCCAGCAATTCTGGAGAACAGCGGGAGGAGCCTCTCCAAGACAGTTCTGTTCTTCCATTTCCAAAATCACAGTTTTATACATAAAAGTTCAAAGCAAAGACCACTGTTAACCCTTATTTTAAATAATAATCAGTATAACTCAGTGACCTATGGCAACATTCCAGTTCAGGAGTTAATCTCCTTAACCGAAACTACTCAAGATAGGCATCTTTCAGATGGGAGCTAAATGTACAAAGTAGTAGGAATGGGAGATGGGGTGAAGGTCAGGCAGGACCTAAACTGACCAGCCCCACGGTGTCCCATTGGCCTTGGCCCGCCTGACTCCATCTTATTCTCACCACATGTGCTTTCCAGACTTCTTCTTAACCACTTGACTGAGGACCCCACAGAGTAGGGTCTAACCTATAAAATAGTCATCTTATTTTTCTCAGGTAAAGGTTCATAGACAGGCAGAAAATGCAGTTTTCAGTTTATAATCTTTACCTGAAATACAGAGCACTTCTGAGCCCAGGAGCCGTGGTGTCTTTGGGCAGCAGAAGGGAGATACGGACGAAGATTTGAAAATAACAGGTGTGAATTCAGTCCACAGCCTGTATTCTATCTTCTTCTTTCTTTCTTTCTTTCTTTCTTTCTTTCTCTCTTTCTTTTTTTTTTTTTTTTTTGAGACAGAATCTCATTACATTGCCCTCGGTGGAGTGCTGTGCCATCACAGCTCACAGCAACCTCAAACTTTTGGGCTTAAGCAATTCTCTTGCCTCAGCCTCCCAAGTAGCTGGGACTACAGGCGCCTGCCACAACATCTCGCTATTTTTGTTGTTGTTGTTGTCATTGTTGTTTAGCAGGCCCAGGCCAGGTTCGAACCTGTCAGCCCCGGGGTACGTGGCTAGTGCCTTAACCACTGGGTACAGGTGCACAGCCTACCTCCATTTTTCTTAGTATCTTACAAACTATGCCAAAAATTTTTGTAACAATGACCAGACACAAAAATCTTAAGTATTTTTGATTTATTGGAACTTTTTTTCAGGAAGGAAAAGGGACAGGGAACCACTTCACCTCCATTGATTAATGCATCAAATGACAGGCTTTAGGGCAGTGCCTGTGACTCAAAGGAGTAGGGTGAGGCCCCATATGCCGGAGGTGGAGGGTTCAAACCCAGCCCTGGCCAAAAACTGCCAAAAAAAAAAAAATTTACAGGCTTTATAACTTAATGTAGTCAAAAATCCCTATAAGATTTATGCTGACAAGCAGAGAAGAAAGTGAAACTTGAAAAGGAAAAAAATGAGAGAAACTGATGCCGTGCGGGGCAGAAGAAGGTGGACTTTAGCAAACTGCAAAGATGCTATTTGATGGAAATACTAATTACAATAAAAAATAAACGTAGAAAATATACATTTTACGACAAAGGGAATCACAATTATTTATTGAGAAAAACAAAGACGAAGATCCCTAAAAGTGTCAAAATATACTTTTAGGGAATAAAACCTTAATTCATTAAAAGCATTCGCTTTAAGAACAGTAAACCCTCTGCTTTTAATTTCACACATGCTGATTTCATCCTTAAATCGAGATCAATCCAAGAGTTGGAACTAAAAGTACATTGTAATGGCTCAGGGGTGACTTGAGATGAACAGAGGAAACAAGAACGCCTCCTACCTTGCTGAATTGAGCAACAGGATGAATTGCAGGTGCTAATTACAGAGGAGAGGAAGACAAAGGACAGGCCAGGCGAACAGATTTGCGTTTGGTTGGGGAGCATTTTAAGTCTGAGATGGCTGAGAAATCTAAGAAACTACCACAAATATGAAATTCAATATGTGAGGGGGAGATGTGGGCTGGCGGAAGGCATGAATACTAAGTTTGCCCAACATCAGAGAGCTGCTGAGCAGCCATGGGGAACAAGGGACGAGTCCTTCTGATTCCATCTTCATGTTTCCCTAAGACATGTGGACACCAGGGAAATAGGAGTTGGCACCCTAAACCACTTTCCTCTCCAAATACTGCCAGGGTTCAAAGTCTAGAAACATTGTATCTCTACGACTATGCTGAAGCCGGGACCAACACTGTCTTCCAAATACTAAAATCTAGGGGTTTTTTATTATGCTGCTTATGCCAGCAAATTTCTGCATCCCTCCTTGATGCCTGGCTTCTACGAAAATCCCACCCCCTTTCTAACAAACATAAAATGTCAGAGAGAGATACAAACGTTCAACTTTCGCACCAGACTTCTAAGCCCCATGTCCGTTAAAAGGCAACAATAAATCAGGCATTTAGTTTATGGCCTTTGATCCGTTGGTTGGGATTGGGTTGTCCTCTGTGTAAGAAATAATGAGAGAGAGCAGGGGAGGTCTGTATGATGAAGAGAGGGAGAAGTGAAAATGGTAAAGAAATATTATGGGGCAAATGGCCGAAGAAAAAACTCCCCCAACACCCAGGAACCAGAAGCCAAGACAAACAAAAATGTTAAGGAAGGGCGGAGAAAGACACGCTGTGAAACACTAGCTAAGGGCAAAGTCAATGGTGAAACGTAAAGAGTGCTTACGTTTTCAATAAGAAGGGCATCGGCCCAAAATCGGGGCCATTGGATGAGCACCAAGCCCAGATTTCTCCTAGCTGAGGAGAAATGAGGAATCGAGAACTTAGAGAACTCAGTGGGGAATGCAAGTTCTAGAAGTTTAGATCCAAAGAGAGAGAGAGAGAGAAATGAGACATGAGCTGTATACAAAGAGTCTAGATAACACGAGGCGATTTTTGTAGCTCGTCAAATATTAGGTGTGAACTAAGTTTATTCCTCAACTCTCAGGAAACTAAAGGCCTCGAGTAGAATGCAAAATACCTTTCTGACACCATAACCTACCACACCTCCAGCTCACATCCAGAAGTGGTCCTCCAGCTCCACTGAGAAGGCCCAGTGACAAGTCTGTTTATTCCACTTTCTAACAGTTACACCACTTGGAAAGTTTTGCCCTAATTTGTCCAACAAATGCCAATACTCAATTCCATCCATCCATCTGGACTGGTTCTTCTGAAGATACTGCATCATGCTGAACAGACTAGGCTAGCTAGTTCTCTGGATATCAAAGGCAGCCCTACTGTCTCTATCCTGAACCTACAATGTTTTTAATGATATCTTCTGCATGTTCACTGGATCATCCAGACTCAATCCAGTGGTCACCTTCCCAGTGCAGCCTCCAGCATGGTGCCAGAGCACAGCAGAAAGGTGATCTCCCCCTTCCTTGACATCCTTTCCACATACTGAGCTGTGGCAGTATCTAACTTGCTTTCTGAGCCAATGCCCTTGCCTGTCCTCCATGGCTTCCCAGCTCCCAGCCTAACCTCTCCTATCCAAGGATGACTGCTCACAGATGAAAGACACACACATGAAAAAGAATGCATTTTTATGGGAAAAGCATTCCAGAATGGAGGGGGAGTCACTACAAGAGGTGATGTTGGTGATATTCAGATTTGACAGTGGCTATCGTGATATGTTGGTAGCAGACCAGTCGAATTTGGAGTCTTAATTCTTTCCGTTGTTATAACTGAGTTTCTTGCCAGAAAATTTCAGGCAGCACTTTTGACCAGTTGGGCAGTTTAAATGTTGAATTTCATATCTCCTGCAGTTGAATCTGCACTTGGCATCATACAGCTCACAGGGGTTCCATTTGCCATTCTGGGATCGGAACAGGTCACCTGGGAAAGACATAGCCATGTTTAGTTTCCGTGCAGCAGTGGTAATAGCAGTGAGAAAACACGACATAAAGAGGACGTGCCCTAAGAAATATTAAGGGCACAGGATCTGGAATCGAAGGTACCTGGATTCAAATCTGAGCTCTGTTGTTTCCTAACTCTCCCTCCTCAAACAAATTATTTCAGCTCTCCCGTCCTCCACTCCATCACCTCCACAGTGGCCATAATAATAGAGCTAAGTTTTTGTAATGGCTAAATTAGCTCAGAGAAGCATTCAGCAAGTAATTGAATATTGGATGGTGGTACTGAGATGACAGTCTCCTGAGAGTCTAGGCGGTCACTATGAGCACAAAGTGGACATGTCCCCAAGTGTTCAGGGATGCATGCTCCTCACACAACACTCATCAGAGACAGCCAGGACCCATATTAGAACCTGTGTGCATGCATGTCTTTATGCTTGGAAACATAGGGGCAAGCATGTACCACACATATCTCTCTCTGTACACTGGCTGCCCAGAAACCAGCACTGTGCAAACCAGCAGCACACTGGCACATACACAGAGAGGCGTGCACAACTGCTTGTATTCACAGGTACATACATTGAGCACACTCATGTGTGTTCACTGTAAAAACCTCACCACACACCTTCCAAGTGTGGCTAAAGCCCATCTTGATAGCTGTGAGTATGGATCAGTCATCTAGGTGTGTGCATATCTATATATAGGCTCTTTGCCTGAGAATATCTGGTGACAGTCAGAAGTCTATATATATTAGTCATCAACACTATTAGCCACCTATGGGATAGTTTCAAAGAAAAAGGCGCCATGAAAAGAAAACAGTATTAACAATAACGTCTGTCTATTATGGTATGGTCCAGCATTACTACATACCAGGCATTTTACAAACGATAGTTCACTGAAAGGTCAGGAAAACCTGCTATTATCTCCATTCTTTAGAAGAAGACACTGAGGCACAAAGAGGTACCTTATTGTACCCATTTTCCCACAGCTTGTACTTGACCAAGCCAGCATTCAATTTCTGGTCCACATGATGCAGCCCATGCTTTTTCCCCTTTGTGTCACATGGCCTCTTTGTGTTAAAATTTCCGGGAGAGAATGGCACTATTCTGCCTCATGTCTCCAGGCAAAGGACTTTCTTCAGCTTTCAACTGATAGTCCAAAATCCTTAGCTTGGCATTTAAGGAACTTTTCAACCACTCACCCATCCCCTCATTCCACATCCATTCATCAACACTCTGTGCCAGGCCATATCCTCGGTGATAAGCAGGAAAAGGTGTATAATTAATAAATACAATGAACTCATTATTGAAAAGATCAATGAGTGCATTCCATATGGGCTCTGGATCAAACTACCTGAGTTCAAATCCTTGGCGGTGCCAAGAACAGTATGGACAGGGGAATGACCAAGACCATGTCTTCATCCTCTTGGGGCAGGATCATTTGTTGATATTCTAATTTGTATCAGATTGTCATATTTTTCTTTCCCTCATTCTAAGCCACCCATCTTCAAGAGATCATGTTGATCTGGATGGTGAGAATGATTTTATACAAATAAAATAAAGACATGGCCAGGTGCAGTAGCTCACACCTGTAATCCTAGCACTCTAGGAGGCTGAGGCAGGTGGATTGCCTGAGCTCACGAGTTCAAGACCAGACTAAGCAAAAAGCAAGACCCCCCCATCTCAGCTCGGCGCCTGTGGCTCAAGCCAATAAGGCCCCAGCCACATACACCTGAGCTGGCGGGTTCAAATCCAGCCTGGGCCCGCCAAACAACAATGACGGCTGCAGCCAAAAAATAGCCAGGCATTGTGGCGGTTGCCTATAGTCCCAGCTCCTTGGGAGGCGGAGGCAGGAGAATCGCTTGAGCCCAGGAGTTGGAGGTTGCTATGAGCTGTAATGCCACAGCACTCTACCCAGGGCAACAGCTTGAGGCTCTGTCAAAAAAAAAAAAAAAAACAAAAAAAACTATCTCTATTGAAAATAGAAAAACTGAGGGCGGAGCCTGTGGCTCAAAGGAGTAGGGTGCCAGCCCCATATACCAGAGGTGGCAGGTTTCAAACCTGGCCCTGACCAAAAAACTGCAAAAAAAAAAAGAAAAACTTGAGCCCGAGAGTTGGAGGTTACCATGAGCTATGACCACATGGCACTCTACCCAGGGTGACAGTTTGAGACTGTGTGTCCAAAACAAACAAACAAACAAAACACTTGACCTCCTTGCAAAAAAAAAATTAATACATTATTAACATTAATGAGAATGGGAAAAGCAAATTTGATTGGTTTCTTTTTGAGACAGAGTCTCACATTGTTGCCCTCAATAGAGTGCTATGGCGTTATAGCTCATACCAACCTAAAACTCTTGGGCTCAAGCGATTCTCTTGCCTCAGCCTCCCTAGTAGCTGGGACTATAGGCACCCACCACAACACCCGGCTATTTTTGTTTGTTTAGCAGGATGGAACCCACCAGCCCTGGAGCACGTGGCTGGAGCATGTGGCCAAAGCACGTGGCCAGTACCCTAACCACTGAGCTACGTGTGCCCAGCCTTGATGTTATTTTTCACATGGAAAAAGAAAGGAAAGCTTTGCCAACTTTTTGACAAGAGAAAGTAAAGTTTTCCAAGTTTCTGTGAAGTTGAAGAATGGGAGAGGAAATAAAGAAGCATGGAAAAATGCCTCCGTGGCTGACATGGCATCTAGGTACTGGTGTTTGTACTTACGAGCTGCCCCAGAAGCCCAGAGAAAGCACTCACCTGCTGCAGCACCAGCCGGCCTGCTGTCAACCAGAGGAAGGGGGTCAAAAATGGCTCCCAGTCACACCTGCTCCAGCATCGGGGCACCACTGTGTTCCCCACCTCTACCTTCACCCTCATCATGAGACCTGCTCTCTCTCTCTCTCTCTCTCTCTCTCACCGTTCCACTTACAGGAGGAGGAGATCTGCAGAAGGGCCTTCCAGAGGGACAGTCATACTCTTCCAGCTAACACCTGACCTGAAGGGTTTCTCCTTTCTCCCAGACGCACTGGATGGCAGTCAGGGGACCCAAGAGCTCTTGTCTGCACTCACCAGAGGAACGGATAGGAACACAGATACCAAGAATGAGTGACAGGCAAGCTGCCTTTTCCTATTCTCTCCACATGGGAAGTCAGGCAAGGCTGTCCCAAGAGGATTCTGTCTATAATTTTTTAATTTTCAAAATTAAAAACAAAGATTTTGTCTTAGATACATGCAGCTTCCCCTTCCTTCAGCTTTCTGACCTTATCTGCGCCTTAGCCCCGCATGGCCACAAATGTTAACATTCACAACAAAAGAACGTTACCTTTGATGATCCCTCCGTCTTCCAACTGAAATCAAAGGGAGCCTGCTTTTGGAGCCCAGCACAGACTCTGCCCTCTGCACAACGCTATGGTTTCACTCTCTGGACCTAGTCTCCCCACGCAAGAAATGGGAATGGGGAGTTTGCTTCAAATCAGAAAATCTCAACTGTGTTTATGAAGGAGGAGGTTAATAAAAGGTCATATTTTGTAGTAACCTGGGAGATTTTAAAGTGTATTCACACCAATTCTCGAGAATCTCTGATTCAATATATCTAGGGAGAGGCCAGGGCACAGGTACTATGCAATAGTTACCCAGAAAATACTTATGAGCCCGGTCTTCTCATATTCAACTATAGACATTGTCCAGCTCCTTTTCCCACATTGGAAGTCTTTTCAGAGAAAAATTAAAATATTATAAGCAAAAAAAAAACCAAAAGATATGCTCTGGATTCTTTCTAACAATTTTACGCAGAGCCAAAATCAATGTGACACTTCATTGCTATGTCACTTGTCCCCCCAAACGTGATCCTCCCCAATGCAACTTCTAGGATTCTTCTTACCCATATACATACATTAGCCATAGTCATTTATATAGTCATTCATCCAATAAACACCTGCTAAAACCTACTCTAAGCAAAGCACTTAGATCAATACCAGAAATACACAGTTTTAAAAGACAGAATATTGACTTTCAAATAGCTCAATTTCAGATGCATAAGTTTGGGGCGATGAAATGAAAAAATGACTTTGTCCTAGTAGACCATGTTCTCTGGAACAGTTCCTGCCCAGAAATTCTGCCAGGTAAGTTATTAAATCGGTATAAGGAAGCCACATCACGCACAATTTTTGAAGCATATTATACAGTCCTCATTTTTTGTGGTTATTTTTTGCAAATCCACCTGTGGTTTCTATTCCAACATGGGAACAGAGCTTTTTCCCTCCTGTAAAATGGAGAAAGCAGGTGAGAAATAAGAGGGATGGAGAATGGGAAGTAGGAGGGAGACCAGTCAGAAAGGAAGGAGGAGAGAGAGGTGGGAAAGAAGAAAACTCCAGGCATGACCGCTCTGAACACAGTCTTGGTCTTCATAAGGCTGGCTTGAGGCTGCTCCCATGTCTCTCTGCACTTGACAAAGTGTGATGGGAGACACTTGAGACTGTTCCAGTCTCCCGATTATCAGGCTTAAGAAACCTCTTGAAGAATTTGAAAATAAAACTGGATATTTCCATTTCTATCCATTTCTTTTTAAAACTCCTTTATTAAGATATGATTGGCATGCAAAAGGTGTACACATTTAATTTATACATCCTGTTTAATTTGGAGATAGGTAGCGACCTATGAAACCATCACCACAATCTATGCCATAAACCTATCCAGCACCTCTACAAGGTTTCCCCCATTTTCTCATTTAACTATGATTTTTCTTCATCAAGCCTTATGTTAAGAACATGTAACATAAGATTTACCCTCTGAGCAAGTTCTTTTACTTTCTTTCTTTCTTTTTTTTTTTTTTTCTCTGTTGTCCAGGCCTGGGTGCTGTGGCATCAACCTATCAGCAACCTCTCAAACTCCTGGGTGATCCTCCTGCCTCAGCCTCTTTAGTAGCTGAGGTGCCATTATGCCAGGCTAATTTTTCTATCTTTAGCAGACATGGGGTCTTTCTCTTATTCAGGCTGGTCTTGAACTCCTGAGCTTAAGCAACCCACCCATCTCAGCTTCCCAGGGTGCTAGGATTACAAGCGTGAGCCACAGTGTCTACCTCCTCTGAGTAATTTTTAAAATATATAGTATAATATTGTTCACAATTTGAACAATTCTGTGTGGCAGATCTCTAGGACTGTTGCATGAGAGGAGGTCTCTTTAACAAATGGTATTGGGAAGACTGGATATCCACATGCAAAAGGCTGGAATTGGATCCTTATTTTATACCACACCTGAAAATAAACTCAAAATGAATTAAAGACTTAAACCTAAGACCTGAAACCATAAAACTCATAGAAGAAAACATACAGAAAAAGTTTATTAGCATTATTCTTAGAAATAACTTCTTGGATATGACACCAAAAGCACAGGCAATAAAAGCAGAAATAGGCAAGTGGAATTACGTCATTCTAAAAAGCTTTTGCACAGCAGAGGAAACAGTTGACAAAATGAAAAGACAACCTACAGAAGGGGAGAAAGCCTTTCCAAGTAATATATCTGATAAAGGGTTAACATTCTATTTCAATAGCCACAGCCCTGTTGTGATGAATCCAGTGGTCTTATTCACCCCTAGTCCAGGCTCAGTCAACCCTTGCCCGAATATACTGCCCATAAACCTCATTTTACTCCCTTAAGATGCCCACTTGACTCAAACACCTAACTCTAACACGAACCCTGTCTCTTCTGATAACTACCCAAAGCCTAGTTACAAAACATAACACAAGCTTAACACTATCCAAGCCACCTGAACCCAATTCACAGCATCAATTCAAAATAAAGCCCAACTACAAACTTCTCTCTACCACAACTCCCAGTTCTACACAGCTCCACCCCCAGTTCCATTCAACAAAAAACACCATTCCCTCTCTATGCTACACCAAAACATCAATCCAGCCCAATTCTCCAAATACAGGCATTTACCTCCTGCTCATCCCCATTCATTTTCCCCATATTACGCTTTCTCTAAGGTATTGCAGCCTCCCCACCACACAACTCTCAATCCACCTCCAAACTGCCCATTATTCCTCCTCCATCTCCCCAAATGAAAGTCAATTTCTCACACCTACCCCAGGAGTCAAGCTCCCATCCCAATGACATCACTACCAAAAATGCTTCATCCTTTGACTCTTCACCATGCCAGCAACAACCACCTCTTGACTTTGGCAGAACAGAAGGAGGGGAGCTCGCGAATGAAATGAACCCTGGGGCGGTAACATCCACAACCTACCTGAGACCAGAAAAGACTTTAGGTGTTGCCTACTAGATGTGAGTGGGACTCATCTCAGAGATCACTAGGATACCAGTACCACATGCAAGACGCCAGAACCTTTGAGGGAGGCCTGAGTTACCTGGCGTCTTTTGAACCAGGATCAGAAAGATGGCAATGGTCATGAAACAGGGCTTCATGACTGATGTGTTCCCAGGAAACGGAGGGCTGTGCTGCAGGTGAAGATCACCGCAGCAGGAAAGTGCTCTCTGCCTTTATTCGTTTTGGAAATGGGCCAGTGTGTGTAGTGAACTAAAAGAGATGGGAGACACCTGAGGTCAGTCAGGAAGGAGGACAACGGGTGTCACGTATCTCAGCCGGGTGCTATGCGTAAGTGTGGGAGCTCTGCCAGGAGCAGATGCCAAGGGAGACTTTTCCTTCAAGTAAGACATAAAGAGCCAGTTGGCATTTTTTGCTGGACAAATTTGAATGAATTAATTAATCAAGCGGGGCAATCAGAAAATCAATACATAATTACAAGAAATAATTATTTATCACAGTAGTCACCGTGCTGAGCAAAATAAACTTTCCAGAACTTAGTCCTCCTAACCAGAACTTTGTATACATTGGCAAAAATCTCCCTTTCTCCATCCACCCGCACCTCCAACCTCTGGTAACCACCATGATACTGTATTTCTGAGTTCACCTTTTCTAGATTCTACATTTAAGTAACATCATTATTTGTCTCTCTGGGCCTGGCTTATTTCACTTCACATAATGTCTTCTGGGTTCATTCATGTTGTTGTAAATGACAGGAGTTCCTGGATTTTTTAAGGTTAAGTAATATCCCATGGTCTCTAGTTCAGCGGTTCTCAACCCTAGGGGTCGCGACCCCCAGGAACTGCATTAAAGGGCCATGGCATTAGGAAGGTTGAGAACCACAGCTCCAATTAATAATAATGTAAATAGCTAAAACAGAGCTTTTAAATGTTTTAAGTTCTGTTTTAAACAGGACTTTTAAATGTTCTCACCACAAAGAAATGCTAAAGATTTGAGTTGGTGGACACACTAATGAGACTGATTGGATCATTCCACAATGTATACATGCACTGAAGTATCCCATTATACCCCACAAATATATACATTATCTGTCAATTAAAAATAAAACTTTTTTAGTAATCCCTTTTAGACAGTACAAGGCTCCCTCTGTTGGTAACACTGAATACACAGTCTCGTACTAGGCATCACGGATTAACAACAAGGACAAAAACAGGACAGGGAAGAAAATGTGAAGGAGAAGGATAGCTGGAGGAATGGAGGGCAAGACATAAGATAAAAATAACGGCAACTCCTATTTACCATGACTCAACCATGTGTCCATTTCCGCAGAGTCTACGGTGGTAGAGATGTGAACACTTACTACAACCCTGTAAAGCTAGGCAGTATTTATAACACTCCCCTTCAAACAGATATTGTGACATTCCTACGCCACACATCTATTGAGGCATAGAGTTTAGATGAGAACTTGTATCTGTCTGACAGTATGTGTTTGGGGAGGATTTTCGTTCTTCCTGTGAGTTAAAGGGCAGAGAATAATAAATGAGGCAAAGATGTAATAAAATTGCTCAGAATTAAAGATGAATCATTTTTTAAGACAATACACGCACTCTGAGGAACTCATGCTCATCGTTGGGAAACAGAAGTAAAAGGATGTTTTCGAGGAGGCCTTAATTTTTTTCCTCCAGTGAATTGTGTGGAAGATGGATGAAGGGGGTGCAGTCATCTGAAGGGAAGTCTGAGAATGAGGAAAAAGACTCTTTCAAAAGTCTAAGATAGGTGATATCCCATAAATGTATGCCATTATGATTTTAATGAAAAATTAATGAAAAAATTAAAAAGAGGGAACATTAAAAAAAAAGTCCAGGATAGAATTTTCATGCCTTTCAGGGTAAAAGGAATTGGATTCACCTGCTCACTGTACGCAACTATAAAACTGGATAAAATATAGAGAATAACTTGTTCAGCCATCAGAGCAGGCCCAGGATTTATAAATAAGGAATGCAAGCAAGATAAATCCTGAAATTTCTCCAGATTGCTGCCTCCAGACACAGACTGCGGTGCAGGAAGGGGGAGCTCAAACAAGACCTACAGGCATTGCTCTGCTGAATAGATAAAGATCAGAGTTTAGATTAGGTTTACTGAGATGGCTGGAATTTTTAGCAAAGAGACAGCAAGGATATTGGGAAGAGAAGAAGCACCAAAAATCTGCATTGAGGTCCCCTTAAATCTTCGGCCAAAAATTAAGTTGCTTATAAGCAAAGCAAGACTCCAGGAGGCCTGGCAAGGAACAACTGACAAGAAAAAGAACAAGAAGTGGTGACCAGTAAGAAATTGTATACTCCAGTCGTATACTGGATGGCTTTTCATGCCATCCCCCCAGCCCTATCACTTAAAGAAAAGAAATACACTGAAAATCTTGGAATTTTATCATTCCTGTAATAGCACAAAATAATTCAGTAAACAATACAAGCCTATGCTGTCTGTCAGAAAATTTCCTAACGGGAAACCAGTAAGGTAAGCCAAGCACTGAGGTCAATGCTTCCTAGGACCCCGTGACAAATGAAAATTATGGAGCTTCTGCCATCAGGAGTTAAGAAATGCCATTTATTATGGCCAGAGGGTTCGCTTTGGCTATGCTCAAATGATGATCAAAGCCTCATTAAATTATATCATCCCAATTTTTGGAATTCCTGAACATCTAGAATCTGATAGGGGCAGTCACTTTGTTTCTGTGGTAAATCAGAGGCTCTCTGAAACCCCACAAATCCCAATAATTTCCATTTCCTATCATCACCAGTTTTCCAGACAAATGAATCTTACTTTGAAGAATTCTTTGGCTAAATCAAGCCACTGGCTTCCGATGACAAAGAGCCTCACCGTTGGTTCCGTGAAAATTAACGTTATCCTTTAGCAAGCGTGATATTTCTCCCTTGGAGTTCATGTTCAGGAGCACTGTGTGTTCAGCAGTTAAGCCTCGCCTCCTACCCGATGAAAGGAAAACGCCATCAGGTGAATGGGTAGCGCTTACCTCACTGGGCTCATCACGCCACCGTGTGGCCAAATAATGAAAGAATCTCCCTGGGGTGTGTCATTGACATACTATGAGATGAATCTACGGTTTTCCAATGTCCGCCTGGATTGGCATCCTGCTGGGGAAATGCCACCAGGTGTTGCTGATAACTCACACCACTATCAAAGCACACATACTTCACATGTGAGACCAGAATCTGTGGCTGAATGGGTGTACCTCCCGTTAAGAGTCTTCACACAGTTTGACCCATCATTGTATGTGAGACTCATCTGTGTTACTGGGCGTAACTGTTAATTCATTTTTATTCTTGCATAGTATTCATTACCATAATTAATTCATTCATACTACTGATCGTGAATATCAGGTTCTCTGTTAGGTCCTCAGTGTAGGGTCCTCATCAATAATTCTATTATAAAAATTCTTTTTCGTGCCTTTTAATGCACAGATGTAGACATTTCTATTGGGGAAATTGATAGTTCATAGGTATTGATAGGTCGCAACTTTCGTACCTACTATCAAATAATTTACCAAAATGGTTGTACCATTTTAATTCACCCCACACACACACACTGATACTTGATATTGTTAGTCTTCACTAATTTTAGCTACCTGTGCGTTTGTAATGGCAGCTCATTATGGTTTTAATTTGTATTTCCTTAATGACCCGTGAGGTTAAGAGCCTTTCAGAATGTTTATTAATCATCTAGAGGATTTAGTCAAAATTCTGGCTTCTTTATGCTTGGGGTGTGTATCTGAGGGTTTTTTTAATGATGTGTAAGAATTGTTTATGTATTCAAGATACAAGATCTTTGTAGGTTATATGTTTTGAAAGTAGCTTCTGCAATTTTATCACTTGTCTCTCTTGGTGGCATCTTTTATTCAACAGATATTCCTTGTTTTAATGAAGTCCAGTTTATCGATCTCTTCCTTTATAGTTGGTATATTCTGTGTCATGATTAAGAGCTCTTTACTAACCCCCAAGATCGTAAACATAGTCTCCCATTTTTGTTTCAGAAACTTTGTTATTTTGCCACCACAGTTAACATCTCTTATCTACACGAAACTGATTTTAGGTGTGAAAGAAAGGCCAACCGATAAAAAATCCTTTCTTGAAAATGCGATCCTTCCTCCATTACCCCATGGTGCCACTTTTCTCAATTATCATGTACAGCTGTATCTATTTCTAGACTTTCCGTTTTATTCCCTTAGTTTATCTTTGCACCAGTAGCACATCTTCCTAATTACTATGGCTTTATAGTAAGTCTTAATATCCAGGAATTTAAATTCTCTAATGTTGTTCTTCAGAATTACCTTGGCTATTTCTTGCCCATTTATTTCTATAAATCTTTGACTTTGCCTGTCAATTTCCACAAGCTATAAAACTAGCTCCTACTTTTCAGTCTTTGCACTTATTTCTTATTTTTTCCTAATAACATGGACCAGGCCCTCCACTGCAATAAATATTTGAAATATTAGTAAGAGTCTTTGTTTTCTTTCCAATTTTATTTATTCATTTATTTATTTATTTATTTTTGTTGTTGTTACAGTTGTCATTGTTGTTTAGCAGGCCCAGGCCAGGTCTAAACCTGCCACCCTTGGTGCATGTGGCCAACGCCATAACCACTGTGCCATGGGCACCAAGCCTATTTATTTATTTATTTTGAGACAGAGTCTCAAGCTGTTGCCCTGGGTAAAGTGCCATAGCGTCATAGCTCACAGCAACCTCCAACTCTTGGACTCAAGCAATCCTCTTGCCTCAGTTTTTCTATTTTTAGTAGAGACAGGGTCTTGCTTTTGCTGAGGCTGGTCTTGAACTCGTGAGCTCAAGCAATCCACCTTTCTCAGCCTCCCAGAGTGCTAGAATTACAGGCGTGAGCCACCGCACCCAGCCTCTTTCCAATTTTAAAAGGAATATACCTAAAGTTCCTTGAATAAACCTCTCATTTGGTATAAGATTTTGGCATTTAATCTTCAGCATATTTGGTGGTTCTCACCTTTTTCTAATTAGCTAAGATGTTCTACTATAGTTTTTGATATTTACAAAATACTTTCTCTGTATCATTTAAGATAATCATATGATTCTTTACCTTTTGTCTATTAAACAAAACAGAGAATCTTATACTGTAAGATTTTCCAATATTATATTACCCTCACGTTTTTCAGATATAGCCTAACTGATTATATAGGTAATATTTTTAAACATACAATCAGATTCTGTTATCTATAATTTTATTGGATTTTGGCATATATGTATACAGGAAATACAGCCTACTGTTTTTGATTCTTTACCGTTCTTATCTGTCTCTGAAATCAAAATAACCAACCTCCTAAAATCATTTGGGCAGCTTTTACATTTCCTCTATTTTCTGGAACAATTTGTGTAATACAGGAATTAATTGTTCCTTCAAAGTTTGCCATCTCTAAGGTTATCACGCAATTCATCTATAATTTATATAGCCAGGACTCATTTGAAAATAAAAGGGGAGCATTATTAATAATTATTCTAAGACAAAAGAGTGTGGACTATTTTAAGCAAAACAAGCCAGAACTCAATGTTAATACTTCATGAGCCTAAGACTTTCAGTGGGAGGGGAGGCCTCTCAGGACCATTTCAATGTCTTTATACTTGGTTGATCTTTTCAGGTTTGTATTTCTTCCAGTGCTCCTCTTGATAGGTTGTTCTTCTTTGAAGTATTTTTCAAATTTATTATGTGTATTTGCTCATTAGAGAGTTTTATTGTTCTTAATCTCTATCATGTCTACAGGTATTTCTAGCTTTTCAGCTGTTTTTAATTATTTCCACTTTCATTTTTTTTCTTACCAAAAATCTGTTGATCTTGTTTCTCTTTTGCCAGAATGAAGATTCTGGTCTGGACATTCATATTCTAGGGTATTTGTTGTTACTATAGTTCATTTCTGTTCCACTGATTTGAATTGGATTAAAGTCAAGTGCCTGAACTTAATTATGTCTTTTCTCTGGATTTCTCTAGATTTTCTCTTTTCTTTTTCTAATATCTAAAATTGAATGCTTAGCTAATTTGAAACTAATATTATTACAATAGCAATATATTTCATTGCATATTAAAATACAGATAAGCAGGTGGCGCCTGTAGCTCAGTGGGTAGGGTGCTGGCCACATACACTGATGCTGGCAGGTTCAAACCCAGCATGGGCCAGCTAAAACAACAATGACAACTGCAACAACAACAACAAAAAATAGCTGGGCATTGGGGGCACCTGTAGTCCCAGCTACTTGGGAGGCTGAGGCAAGAGAATCACTTAAGCCCAGGAGTTTGAGATGCTGTGAGCTGTGACACCCTGGTGACATGTCTACCCAGGGAAACAGCTTGAGACTCTGTCTCAAAAGAAAAAAAAAAAAAGCAAAAAAGAAACAATAAAAACACCCCATCACCATCATCCAGAGATTGCCACACTCATGCCTTATTTTATATTAGTGATCTTTTCCACATATAAATTATTTAAAAATAAAATCTTACTACCTATCCTGTTTCATAATCTGCTTTGTTTAATAATCTTCACCTTTTGATTTTTATGTATTTTCATCTTATTTAGTACCCAGACTATATTGAAATTTCTATAATTACACATAAAATCTTCTGTAAAGGGTATGCTTCAACCACTGTATGTGATTTTTATATCCCTCAATCTCTCTCCATCTAGCACAGTCCCCATTTTGTCACACACTGATTTGTCAAAGACATTGAGCCACTTGTTCTTTTTTTTTTTTGCAGTTTTTGGCCGGGGCTGGGTTTGACCCACCACCTCTGGCACGTGGGGCCGGTGCCCTACTTCTTTGAGCCACAGGTGCCATCATCATGTGAGATTTTTCTAATTACCTAAATCTCTGGGTATCATTAGGTAATCATGTCTTTTCATTGATTTGATGTACTCCAATCCATTATATTTGGTATTATTTTTGATTCTCAATTTCTTAGAACTTTATCAAGGAGAGAGTTCTTCCAACATCCCTTTATATGACCCTTTTAAAGCTTTCATGATTTCTGCACAGGAAAAGTCTTCCACCATTCCACCACTGCAAAAGCAATCTCCCAAACCAATCTTGGCAGAAAAGAGCTGGAAAGAGATGCTAACATGAAATGAACATGGGAGTTGCTTCACCCGATTCCTGAAAACAGGCCTCAATTGCTGGTTACCCTATATCAGGTCAGAATCCTGAAAGAATATTGGAACCCCAGTACACTTGACAGTTCTGTATTATTTGAGTTCCATGGACCAGGTTACAAATATTGACAAAGACCAGGATATGAAACTTCATGGCTGTAGGGTCCCAGGAGAGTAAATGGCTGATTCAATAGAGCAGGAGATCAGATACTGGCCAAAAACCATAATCAAAGTGGGTTCTCCCTTCTAGTAAGAGAGAGTTATATTAAATATCATTTGTCATTTCAGAAAGTGAGTAAATAACCAGCTGAAGTAAGTCCTCACTATAATAATTACTCTAAAGTGACTGAATTAACTACCCAAACAAAACACAGAGAATACATGCATGGGTAAAAGAAAAAACTCAAGAGCCAATGATATGCTGTCTGTAAGAGATTTACTTTAGACTTAAGAACACACATAGGCTGAAAGTGAAACAATGGAAAAAATATCCTATGTAAAAGGTAACTAAAAGAAAGCAGTGGCGACTATACTTATGCCAAAAATAGACTTAAAGTCAAATATATCTCTAAGGACAAAGAAGGCCATTATATAATGATAAAGGATCAATTCAAAAGGAAGATACAACACTTATCAATAAAATGTACCCAACATCAGAGCACATAATTATATAGAGCAAATATTGGCATATTTGAAGGGAGAAGTTGCCAATAATGCAATAATAGTGGGAGACTTCAATACCACTTTGTCAATAATAAACAAAGCATCCAGATAATAGAATCAATAAAGGAGCACCTGACTTGACCAATTAACAGACATATACAGAACTTTCCATCCAGCAGCAGAAGACACACTCTTCTCAAGTGCACATAGAACATTCTCCAGAAGAAATCATGGTGAGTCACAAAACAAGTCTTCAGAAATTTAAGGGGATTGAAATCTTATCAACTATTTACAAAAAAAAAAAAAAAATAGATGCAGAGGAACTTACCTCAACTCAATAGAGCCCAAAATGAATCTCAACACCAAGAAGCTCACAGATAACATCATAATCAATAGGAAGAAACTGAAAGTATTTTCTCTAATATCTAGGATGAGGCAATATGCCCATTCTCACCTCTTCTAGCTAATACTACACTGGCAGTCCTAGCCAGAGCATACAAACAAGAAAAGAAAATGTATCCAAATGGAAAAGGAAGAAGTAAAATTATCTCTGTTTGTAGATGACATGATTATATGTGTAGAAAACCATATAGAGACAAGAACAATGAAAATTTGTTAAACTAATAAACCAATTCAGTAAAATTGCTGGTTACAAAAATAAACATAAAAAAATCAGTAGTGATTTCAACAATCTGAAAGAGAAATTAAGACACCAGTCTCATTACAATGATAACAACAACAACAACAACAACAAAACCCCAAATACAGTACATAAGAATAAACTTAATTAAAAAGCTGAAAAATTTTCATGGTGTATAAAACATTGATAAAGAAAATTAAAGAAGGCACAGATAGAAACATGTCTTATGTTCATGAGTTGGAAGGATGAATAGTGTTAAAATATCCATACTACCCAAAGTGATCTACAGATTCTATATACAATTCCCTATTAAAATCCCAATGACTTATTTTTTCACAGAAATAGAAAAAAGGAAAATTAAAATGGAACCACAGAAGTACCCAACTAGCCAAAAAAATCTTGAACAAAAAGGAAAAAAAGCACTCTAGCTTTTTTCTCATTTCATGATTGAAAAATATATTACAAATCTATAGAACCAAATCACTAAGTATAAAAACAGTCAGATAAACCAATGGAAGAGAATAGAGATCCCAGAAATAAATCCATACACCCATCAACTGATTTTCAGCAGAGGTGGCACAAACACACCTTTGGGTAATGGATAGTTTCCTCAGCAAATGATGTTGGAAAAACTGGATATCCATCCACATGCTAGAGAAAGAAATTAGACCCTTATCTTATACTATACACAAAAGTCAACTCAAAGGCGATTAAGGGTTACAACACAAGAAAAAGTACTGGAAGAAAACACAGGGGGAACTCTTCTTGATATTAATCTGGACCACGATTTTTTGTTTTTTGTTTTTTTCTTATTAAATCATAGCTGTGTACATTAATGCAGTCATGGGGTACGGTGTGCTGGTTTTATAGGGGCCGTAGGGCCATGATTTTTTGTATATGATATCAAAAACATAGGCACAAAAACAAAAATAAAGAGGTGGAATTGCACCAAACTAAAAAGCTTCTGCCCAGCAAGGAAAACAATCAGTAAGTAGCAACCTTCCAAATGGCTCAAACATATTTGCAAACCATATATTAGATAATGGGTTAATATACAAAACATATAAGGAATTCACATAACTCAATAGCAAAAGAACAAACAACCAGATTTTTTTTAATTGACAAAGGACCTCAATAGACATCTCAAAAGGAGCCATACACATGGCCAACAGGTATGTGAAAAATTGCTTGACATCACTGATCATCAGGCAAATGCAAATCAAAACCACAGTGAAATATTCCTTTATACCTTTTTAAATGACTATTATCAAAAAGATGAAAGGCAACAAGTGTTAGCAAGGATATGCAGAAAAAGGAATCCTTATGTATTGTTAGTTGGGATGTAAATTGGTATCTCCATCATGTAAAACAGTATGAAGATTACCAAAAAATTAAACACAGAACTGGCATATAACCAGCAGTTCCACTTCTAGGGATATATCCAAAGAAAATGAAGTCACTATCTTGGGTAATAGTGCACTTCCATGTTCATGGCAGCGTTATGTACAATGACCAAGATATGGAAACATCCTAAAAAGCCATCAGTGGATGAATGAATAAAGAAAATGTGGTATATTGTGGCTCATAACAATAGAATATTATTCTGCCTCAAAAATATTATTCCTGGCTGGGTGCAGTGGCTCATGCCTGTAAACCTAGCATTTGGGGAGACTGAGGCAGAAGGATCCCTTGAGCCCAAGAGTTTGAGATTAGCCTGAGTAATATAGCAAGATCTGATCTGTATAAGAAAAGTAGAAAACTTAGGCAGGTGTGGTAGTTTTAGCATCTTGGGAGGCTAAGACAGGAGGATCGTTTGAGCCTAGGAGTTTGAGGTTGCAGTGATGACACCAGGGCACTCTAGCACAGGCAACAGAGACTCTGTCTCAAAAAAGAAAAGAAAAAAGAAAGCCTGCCATGAAAGAAGAAGGAAATCCTGACATTTCTGACAACACAGATGAACCTGGATGATGATGACTTGTGCTCAGTGAAATAAGCCAGACGCAGAAAGGCAAAAACTACATAATCTCACTTATATGTGAAATCAAAGATTGTCAAACTCATAAAAGCAGAAAGTAAAATGGTGGTAGCCAGAGGTGGGGGGTTGGGGATAAATGAGGAGATGCTGGTCACAGAATACAAAATATGAATACATTCTAAAGATCAAATATTAAGTACCGTGCTTGGCATTGGCTAGTAGACTGTAATTGTTCTCACCACAAGGAAGAAAAGAAAATGGGAGCTAGGTGGGGTGACAGATACGGTAGTTAGCACCAAGTTGTACAGCCTAAAACTTTATTTGTCAATTATATTCTCCATAAGGTTGAAAAAATAAATTCCCCTGTCACCCTAAAACCCCACTTATCCTTTTGTGTAAGACACAAATAATAATAGAAAGTTATTTAAGAGAAACATTAAAACAATAAACTGTTCTCACTCCCCATCCATTCAGCCTTATGCTGGGCACCAAAGGAACAAAGACAAAGGCAGAGAGGTGGAAATAAAAACTGAGGGTAGTAGAGCTGGGCGCCTGTGGCTCAGTGGTTAGCATGCTGGCCCTGTGCACCAGGGGTGGTAGGTTCAAACTCGGTCCCCAAAAATAAAAATAAATCGAGGGTATCACGGTGTGTTGTAAGAGAGACTTTGCCTAACACATGCAATCAGTGTAACCTGGTTCTCTGTACTCCCAATGAATCCTCAATAATTAAAATAAATAAATACAAAAAGTAAACAAATAAATTGAGGGTAGCTGAAAGAGAGGGAAAGAGGGAAGGTGACACAAGCAATTATTTGTGGTAGGCTATTTTCTAGCCTCATGTGCAGTAATGACAGACACAGAAACAAAAGTTCCACAAGGGATGTCAACTCTCCTAAAGTTGTGCAGCTCCTGAGAACAAGGATGTAAAGGATTTATCTGAAGTCTCCAAACAAGGACAAAGACTCCAACAGAGTGCCTTTCCTTCACGCAGACAGGGTGGCGTGGAGACCAGCAGGAGAGATAATTATAAACGATAATGTTGTATCAGTATTCTCTTCCTAGCTGTTATTAATTGAAATGTGTCCGATGTTTGAGTGAGATAAGAAACCTCTGGGATCATTTTGCTTGCTTGTTCTGGTTTTATGGGAGGAATTGGACGCTCCGATGGTCCCTTTCTGGATTTTTATCTTGGAGAAAAGATAAAATATGACAAATATGACAAACATGATAGCCAGCTGGAACTATCTGCCTCCTGGAGGGTAAGGTTAATTTCACAGGACATTGTGACAGCGCATGTAGTAAGAATAAGACGGAGTCAGGCTAGGGCTGAGACGGGCCAGTTTAGGTCCTGTGTGACTTTATCTCACGTCTCCCACTCTTGTTGTTCTGTAAACTCAACTTTAACCTAATAGTGTATATCTTCAGTAGTTTAGGACAATTGATTTCGGAGATTAACTTTCGAATTAGAAAAGTAGTTTGGAGCCATGGGTTATATCAATGATTATTTATTATGGGTCATGGGTTATGGACATTACTGTTGTTTAAGATAAGTGTTAATTACTGTTGTGGAAGATAAGGATTAGTACAGTTCTTGCTTTTAACTTTTAGGTATAGAACTGTGATTTTGGAAATGGAAGAACAGAACTGTCTTGGAGAGGCTCCTCTCACTGTTCTCACAGAATTGCTGGCTTTCTGGCCAAGTTTTGTGGACCTACCCCCATCTCTGCATATTGGCTGACAGTGACAGGCAACCAGACCCTCTTCATCTGGTAACATTTCCATCAAAGTTTGAACTCCAGGTGGTTTACAAAATTTCTTTGTTAATATCTTCTTAAGACCAGTTTTATCAACCCGAATATTATCTCCTTTCCCAGCAGTCTGCATAGGAGGAAAGAACACTGTCTTCTTGTTGAAATTTATTTCACCAACATTGAGTAGGATTTACAGTTTCAGGAATAAGTACTACAATCTTAATGATTAATAAGACGGGGATGAAGATGCAAGTTTAAAACTTAAAATACAGACAAAGATAAAAGAGTTTAAATAAAGAGTCCAAATAAAATGTGGGCTGTGTAATATTGTCCATTCACAACGCCCTTCTCCTTTGCCTCTCAGCAAGTCTTTATCTTAGACTTGAATGTGCAGAAGTCACTTTAGTTCATTTTTTTTCCATATTTTTTCTTCCCTTATGCATTATTCTTTAATATTCATATAAGAACTTTGTTATTTATTAGTAAAGGTTGCTAATTATGCAACATTCCTTTAGTGTCACTGCTAAATATGAATGGTTTCAGCACCATTATAGTACTGTACATTTTCTTTTTTTTTATTTTTTGAGGGAGAGTCTCACTCTGTTGCCCTCGGTAGAGTGCCAAGGCATCACAGCTCACAGTAACCTCAAACTCCTAGGCTTAAGCGATTCTCCCGCCTCAGCCTCCCAAGTAGCTGGGACCATAGGCGCCCACCACAATGCCCAGCTACTTTAGTACTGTACATTTTAAAGGCAAGAAAATACAAATTGAATAAGCATTGGACTTTTTTCAAAGTCACTGGGAACATTTTATTTTAAAAGTTGTAGTTGCTTTGTTTTAGTTTTTATGTTTTTGTTGTTGTATTTGTTGTTGATTATGGATTTATGGCTTTTGCCTGAAGTATGTTATAGTTACTCATCTGTTATTCATCTGTTTTAGGTATCCAAAATCAGCACTGACTTATACAAAACTTCTTTGTTAATATCTTCTTAAGAATAATTTTATCAGCTTGGCACCCGTAGCACAGTGGTAACAGCACTGGCTGGTGGGTTCAAACCTGGCCCAGCCCAGCTAAACAACTGCAACAAAAACAACAACTAAAGAAAAATAGCCAGGCATTATGGAGGGTGCCTATAGTCCCAGCTACTTGGGAGGCTGAGGCAAGAGAAGCTGGTGGGTTCAAACCTGGCCCAGTCCAGCTAAACAACTGTAACAAAAACAACAAAAGAAAAATAGCCAGGCATTATGGAGGGCGCCAATAGTCCCAACAACTGCAACAAAAACAACAACAAAAGAAAAATAGCCAGGCATTATGGAAGGCAAGGGAATCGCCTAAGCTCAGGAGTTGGAGGTTGCTGTGAGCTGTAACACCACAGCACTCTACCGAGGGTAACATAGTGACAAGTGAGACCCTGTCTCAATTTAAAAAAAAAAAAAAGAATAATTTTATCAATCTGGATATTATCCACTTTCCTAGCAGACTGCATGGGAAGAGAGATATTTGAGTAATTCACTGTCATATGAGAAAAAATGAGAGCACATCTCCTCTAGTTCCTGTGTTTTCACTGCTTAAAATTAATTCACCCAACACAGCTCATGTGCTCTCACAAGAAATTGTGAGATAATTGGTCCTATGATCGGCAGTCCCACCAACAGGCAGCTCCCCGAAGGGTCATAAAGTACAGACAAAATCAGTTTACTCCCACAATATGCTCTTTGAAGTGAAAGTAGTAGGAGAATCAGATAAAAAATTAAATATTTGGCATAGTGAAGACTTCGAAGGAAAAAATGAAGCACAGAAAAGAACTTCTAGAACTAAATGGCATGTAAGCAATTTAAAATTGTAGTAAGAAAAATAGACAAAGGATCATTACAATAGCAACTAAATTGGTGATCCATAAAATGAAAGGCAAGAGATATTTCACAATGGGAAACAAAATGTAATGAAATGAAAATTGTTAGTTGGGCTAATGCCTCCTGCATCTTACTTATGCTTTCATGAGAAAAACCTCTAAACACACACAAAGAGGGAAAAGTATTTTAAATGTTTCCATGCCTCTTTACAAATAATGAGCTCAAGAATTAAAAAGAAAACAAGTAGAAGCTATAATTGGAGACATAATAGAAGAAAATTTCTGAGAAGTGAAGAAAAATGTGAGTTTGTAGATTGGAAGGATTCACTAAGTTTCAGGCATATCTACAAGAAAAAGCACATATCTAGACATAAACTGGTTTTTTGAAAGTCTGCATTCACAAGATAAAAAGACAGTATCAAAAGCTTCCAGAGAAAAGATACAAGATACCAATAAAGGAAAAAGAATCAAACTAACACCAGCCTTCTCATCTGCAATTTTGAAAGTAAGAAATGTAGTGTAATAGTTTTTATAGACTATGAAAAGGCTGTAAATGCCGAATCAAATTCACAGCCAGAGTATAATTAATTCCTATGTTAACACAAAGGTTAAAGTGGAATTCAAGGGCAAGACAAGATAGAATATTATATAAAAATAAATGTCACAATCTACAGAGAAGTTATAACAGCCATAAAAACTGGTGCACCATAAAATAAAGCAACAAAATAAATATGTAATGTAAAAACTATTAGAAATATAGGAACTTGATTAGATGTTTAATCATACTTGGTGTGTTTTGGTACTGAGTTTTCTGAGTATTTTTCACTTTTTTTTTTTTAAGAGACAGAGTCTCACTTTATCACCCTTGGTAGAGTGCCGTGATGTCACAGCCCACAGCAACCTCCAACTCTTGGGCTTAGGTGATTCTCTTGCCTCAGCCTCCCAAGTATCTGGGACTACAGGTACCCGCCACAATACCTGGCTATTTTTTTTGTTGCACTTCGGCCAGAGCTGGGTTCAAACCCGCCACCCTTCGTATATGGGGCCAGCACCCTACCCACTGAGCCACAGGTACTGCCTATATTTTTTACTTTAAATAAATAATAAAGGAAAAAGAATATTGGTATTGATAAAGACAGTGGAAATGCTTAATTTTGGGTTTTTTTTTTTTTTTTGAGACAGAGTCTCACTTTATTGCCCTTGGTAGAGTGCTGTGGTGTCACAGCTCACAGCAACCTCCAACTTTTGGGCTTGGGTGATTCTCTTGCCTCAGCCTCCCAAGTAGCTGGGACTACAGGCACCCGCCACAATGTTCAGCTATTTTTTTTGTTGCAGTTTGGCTGGGGGCCAGGTTTGAACCCACCACCCTTGGTATACGGGGGCCAGCCCTACTCACTGAGGCACAGGCACCACCCTGGAAATGCTTAATTTAATAAAGGAGTTTATTAAATTCTCCAGACTAAAGACTATCAAGCCCTAGTTTCTGACCATATTCTATCAAGATCGGAAATTTGTCACCCCCCCAAAAAAAGACCAAAAGAAATTAGCCACTAGGAAACTTATTTAGACGAGAACATTAGTCATCTCCTCTCAAGCTTTATTAGTTCTTCTGAGGCCAAGCATACGTGTGGGAATAAGGTTATATAATTTGTTCTGCAAGGACAACTGTAGGGTGAAACTGAAGCCTCAGAGACACAAGACTGGGGTGGATCGAGGGTGACAGCTGACTCAAAAGTTGGACCTCTATGTTGGGTGTTCACAGCAGTTACTGTGCTCTTCACCAAGATGCTCATGTCAGAAGCAGCACAGCATCCCTATGACACTCCATCTGTCTTGGGCAGAAGGCTTTCAGGCCCTGTCATTAGAGTCCTCACCCCAACTTCACTGCCCACTAGTCACTCCTCCTCTCTTGACCTCAGTGTTCCCAACTGTGAAATAAGGAAATTTGGTCTACTTCATTCCAAAGATCCCCAGGCTGTTATGCATTGTTTAAAAATATGTTCATACACTTTATTAAAATAGTGTTTTCTGAGTCCCCTAACTTTATACCCCTAGCCCTGCAAACCGTAAAGAGAGAGAGCATTTCTGACCACGAGGACTTCTCAGTTGGGCCCAGTGCAAAGTGATGAGTGTTAGAATAGAATGGGAGAAACTGTGAACAGAAATTCCAACATTCCCATGGGAAGTGGAAGTGGGGGACAAGGAAGGCTTCCTGATGGATGTGCATCTTCTCTGTATATACTTCCATGGTATTTTTACCTCCTCCTCCCTTTTTCTGCCTCCCCTCTGAGTACCTAGAACAGCTCTGGGCTCTGGTAGCATTAATTAATAATGACGAAAGTCCCTTTATACCTTTCTGCATCATTACCCATAATTCACCCCCTGGACTCCATCCCACAGAAGCAAATAAAAACTTGAGCCCAGAGTCCCATTGCAGAATGTTCTAACTCCTGGATCTGCCACAGCATTCTTAAAGACCATGAAATTCTTGCTACTGATTCTTATCGTATTTTTGATCCTGTTCCAGATGTTCCCAGGTAAACAGAACCAAGGAAGAAGGAGAAAAGATCTAGGGTGGGAAACTGCCCATGGAAGGTTTAATATGTTTTTCTCCATGAGACAGGCTTTTCAGGGGTGGCTGAAATCTGTTTAACCTTATCAGAATGCTTTCTTCCCAGGACAAACCCAAGACTCCATATTGGGGGAATATATCTGGCCAGGATCCCCAGAGCCATGGAGTAGGGCAGGATGTCTTTTGAGAAGTCCCTTCCCATATTCAGCTGTAACTCCAGCATCCAAAATTGCCCTTGGTACTTTGCACAAATGTTCCAATGACCCAACTTGAGGCGTGGCCTGACTTCAGCTGTTTTTCCAATCTCTACCAAATTGTGGCTTTTGTGGCCTTTCTTAGACACTTCATACGAAGTCCCTGTTCTCCTTGTCTGGGATAAAATTATCTGAAAAGCAATCCTATAGAAGAAGGTACAGGCCTGTCTGCTTCTTTCCAACCATGAAAGTCTGTGATTTTGTTAGTAATTTATGAGATTTCGCAAACAAATGCTTATGAGAGCCTGAATAATTTTTAGACAAGGCCCCATTCTTCTCTTCTGCCTGATATTTTTTCTGTGTATATATAAATTCACATAAATATGTATATACCTATTTGTTTAACCAAAAAAAGGTAACTATACATTACTCCAATGTTCTTAATTCAGCACTATATGCTAGACATCTTCCTTATCACCACATAAAAACCTGCCTCATTGCTTCTGGAAGTCATATACTATTCCATCATATGGATAGATCATAATTTATATATCTAATTGTCATTGGTGTTAAAAAGCAATCTTTCCAGATCTTTGATAAGACAAAACTGCAATTAACTTCCTTCACATATATTTTTACATACTTGGACAAAAATTCTTAAATAAGTTCCCAAACTTCAACTTGTTAGGTAATGTTATAGTCTTGTTTTTATGAGCGCATTTTCTAAGTCTCCTTTGGGTCATACATTGCTAGAAGAAATCATTTGCCTTCCAGGGCAAAAAAAAATGAAAGAAAAGCTTTAAAAAACCCAAACTAACATTCTTTATGCAACCCAAGAAAAATCTTAGTTGTGGTGACTACTCAACTATAACATTGATATGAAACAAAAAATAAATATTTCAAATAGTGAAGGAAAAGAACTTTTGAAACTAGAATTTTATGTCCAGCTACACTAGTCTTCAAATACAGGAACATAACAAAAATATTCTCAAGTATAGACAGACTCAGAATGTTTGCCATATAAAGATCCACTTTGAAAACACTCTTGGAGGAAGAACTCAAGTAAAAACTGAAAAAAAAAAAATCCAGAAGGATGTTGAAAATAATATGAAAGGTAAGAATTAACAATTACTTCTATTTGTATAGTTAGTTTAAAAACTAGACTAGAAAGAGAGAGAAAATGTACACCAAAATTGCCCATAAATTTTCATAATCAACATGGTTAGGGAGAGAAGGGCCAAAACCCAGTGAAGAGAAAGCTGAGGACTATAAAAACATTCCCTTGTTTAGAGGTAAAATATAATTATGGATAAATTTTTAAAATCAATAAGGGTAGATGATCATGGACATGAGCTTTGTAAGATTGCTTATAGCATAACAATAAAAATAAAATGAGTACCTTTTAAACCAGGTGAGGGAACCCTTAAAAAAAACTATAATAAGTAGAAAATACAAAATAAAGTAGCAGGTGGTGCCTGGGGCTCAGTGGGTAGAGTGCTGGCCCCATATACTGAGGGTGGCAGGTTCAAACCCAGCCCCGGACAAACTGCAACAAAAAAATAGCTAGGCGTTGAGGTGGGCGCCTATAGTTCCAGCTACTCAGGAGGCTGAGGCAAGAGAATTGCCTAAGCCCAAGAGCTGGGGGTTGCTGTGAGCTGTGATGCTACAGCACTCTATCCGCTTGAGGCTCTGTCTCAAAATAAATGAATGAATGAATTAATTAATTAAAATAAAATGATATGTGGTATCACTGAAGTTATATAGAGTAGCAAATTTCAGCCATTGTTAGTTAAGCACTGAATCAAGAACTTTTAAGATTAAGAATATAACATCAAAGCATGACAAAATGGACAATTATTTCAAGAACATTTCTCTATTTTTTTCTTAATTAAAGTGTGTGTCAAAAAAATAAAATAGGCTCGGCGCCTATAGCTCAACCGGCTAAGGCGCCAGCCACGTACACCTAAGGTGGCGGGTTCGAATCCCCAGCCCGGACCCGCAAAACAACAATGATGGCTGCAACCTAGCCGGGCGTTGTGGTGGGTGCCTGTGGTCCCAGCTACTTGGGAGGCAGAGGCAGGAGACTCGCTTGAGCCCAGGAGTTGGAGGTTGCTGTGAGCTGTGATGCCATGGCACTCTACCCAGGGGGACAGCTTGAGGCTCTGTCTCAAAAAAAAAAAAAATTAATTAATTAATTAATTTAATTTAATTTAATTTAATATGTGTCATTAGGAAATGCTATTTAGATTCACTTAACAATCAGCAACTAGATTTTTGGGGGGGAGGGGTTGTTTTTTTGAGACAGAGCCTCAAACTGTCCCCCTGGGTAGAGTGCCATGGTATCACAGCTCACACCAACTTCCAACTCCTGGGCTCAAGCAAGTCTCCTGCTTCAGCCTCCCAAGTAGCTGTGACCACAGGTGCCCATCACAATGCCTGGCTATTTTTTTTGTTGTTGTTGTTGTTGTTGCAGCCATCATTGTTGTTTGGTAGGCCCAGGCTGGATTCAAACCAGCCACCTTAGGTGGATGTGGCTGGCGCCTTAGCCCCTTGAGCCATAGGCACCGAGCCAGGAACTACATTTTAAAAGATGTTGTTGAGTCCCTAAGTGATGGTGCCACTAAAAGTAAAAATTGTCAATTGCCTGTACTTAATCCCATGAAACTTGGTAAATTCTATACTTTGATGTTTTCTGTGAAGTGACCAGTAAGCCTTTCACAATAATTAGTCAAAAGCAAAAAATAGATTTCTATCTATTAGTAGGATATTTCATTCTTAAACTAAAGAATCTTAAGATTCAGATAGAACCACAAAAGACTTCAAACAGCAAAAGCAAGCTTGAGCAAAAAGAACAAAACTGGTGGCATCACACTACCTGACTTCAGAACGTAATAAAATTTATAGTAACAAAATATCATGGTACTGACATAAAAACAAACACATAGACCAGCGGAACAGTATAGAAAACCCAGAAATAAATTTCACTCATCTACAGCCAACTGAGTTTTGACAAAGATGTCAAGTACACACAAAGAGAAAAGGATAGCCTTTTCATAAAAGGTGCTGGGAAAACTGGATATCTATATGCAGAAAAGTTAAACTAGATCCTTTCCTCTCTTGATATATAAAAATTAACTCCAAGTGGATTAAAGACTTAAATGTAAGATCTGGATCTATGAAGCTACTAGAAGAAAACATAGGGGAAAAGATCCATGATGTTGGTCTAGCTTATCTTTTTTTTTTTTTTTTTTTTTTTTTTGGATAAAAACCTCAAAAGCTCAGGCAACATAAGCAAATATACACAACTGGGATTATATTTAACTGAAAAGCTTCTGCATAGCAAAGCAAATGATCAACAAAACAAAGAGACAACCTATAGAATAGGAGATTATATTTGCAAAACATACATCTGATAAAGGGCTAGTATCCAAAATATAAAAGGAACTCAAACAACTCAACAACAACAAAACAAATAACCCAATTAAAAATAGACGAAAGACAAGAACAAACATCTCTCAAAAGAAGACATATACATAGCCAGCAGATATAGGGGAAATGTTCAATAACACTAATCACCAGGGAAATGCAAGTCAAAACTGCCATGGGATATCATCTCACTCTAGTCAGAATAACTATTATTAAAATATCAAAAGAAAAGTCTTGGCAAGAATGTGGAGAAAGGGGAACACTTACACACACCGCTGGTTAGACTGTACATTGCTACAGCCCACATGAAAAACAGTATGGAGGTTCCTCAATAAATTAAAAATATAATTACCTTAAGAGCCAATAATCCCATTACTGGAGAGATATATAATCAGTATATTGAAGAGATATCTGCATTTCCGTGTTTATTGCAGCAAAATTCACAATAGCCGTGTTATGGAACCAATCTAGGTATTCACCACCAAATAAATGGATAAAGAAAATATGGTACAAGAATGGAATCCTGTCATTTGAAACAACATGGATGAACCTGGACAATGGTATATTAAGTGATAATCTAGGCACAGAAAGAGACATACCACATTCTCTCTCTCATATGTGGAATCTAAAAAGTTATTCTCATAGAAGTAGAGAGTAGAATACTGAGGCGCAGAGGAGGAGGAGGTTATACAGAAGGGGGGAAGATGAGACATCGGTCAACAAGTATAAAACTATGCTTAGGAGGAATAAGTTCTGGTGGTCTATTGCAGAGTACAGGGACTAGATTTAACGATAATGCATATTTCAAAATAGGAGACATTTTTGAATGTTCTCACCACAAAGAAATAATAAATGTTTAAGGTGTTGGATGTGCAAATTTCCCAATTAGATCATTACACAATTTGCATGTATATTTAAACACCATATTGTGCCCCATAAATGTACAAACTTCATACATTTTTTAAAAATGATTTTATCTCTAGCACAGTGACTCTCAGTGTGGTTCTCCCATCCAGCAGCATCAGCATTACCTAGGAATCTGTTAAAAGTGCAAATTTTTAAGCCACATGAATCCAAAACTCTTGTGGGACCCAGCAGTCTGTGTGTTAACAAGCCAAGAGTGAGAACCAATAAATAATCTGGTTCACTGGCTAAAACACTCGTTTTGTTTCATCGTTGCCTCATAGAGGAATCATTTTTAAAAACACTTTGTGGAAGTATGGTTGACATGCAAAAAAAATACATACTTAATGTATACAACTTGATGAATGTGGAGATAAGTATACACCCATGAAACCATCATCACCATGATCTATTCCATAAATCTGTCCATCACCTCTAAAAGCTTCCTCCTGCCTAGAGCAATCATTTTTAAGACACTTTAAGTGACAGTTGTAGACCCAAAAAGCTGAAATTCCTATACTTGTGGTATAGCAAATGTAAGTAACTTAGCTAAGGTGGAATTAGACCTAATTAGCCTACTTAGTACAGCTAATTTCACATAATCATGCAACTTACTCCCCCAATAACTCCAGTTCCTGCTAGCTAACAAGTTCCTTCTAAGATACTTAGAAATACGGCATATATCCCAAACTTTGGTTTGGTTATATAATTTCTCTTAATGAGAAATTACATGAGAACACAGAGTTGTTGCGAAGATTATAAATACAATGGCTCTAATTGTTAACGACTGTGAGCTTTGATGTCTTGAGTTAGTTACCTTTCCTTACTCTTTTCAGCCTCCAGGAGTGGAAAATCTTGCTGGTTCTTAAAAGGGCATTGTAAGCAAAACTGCAAACCTAGTGAACAGGTGAAAAAGCCATGTAAAAATGGTGACTACTGCTGCATGCCAAGCAAGACAGAGTCTCAACCGCACAGATCACTTCAAGCACCTACCAAGAAAACCCAAACCTTTAATAATGGTTTGAGAGAAAATATCCGAAATCTACCAGTAATCGTCATTCGTGATAATGAGAATTTAGAGTGAAGAAGAAAAAAACTGGGGACTTCTTGGACAAGGGATTTTCAACTCTGGTAACTCCTCCATGGATCCATTAAAGCACATAACTGCCTTTCTGCTGTCACTCATCTCTGTCCTCACAGCACTTGCCTAAGACCTTGAGGTTCCCAAAGCATTAAAAATACCATGATGTCCTATCTCCAGCAAAATTCAATTCCAAACAAAAACAATGATAAACCACTTAAATTGTTAGGAGGAAATCTGGAAAACTTCCACTGTTTCCCAGGAAAAGTCCCTCAGAGAATTTCTTGGAAACATCGAGTATCAAATCACTTTGCCCAAGAAAAACACTTTCCTACTTCTTCTGTGCCTGTTTTGCTGTTGCCCCATATCTCTGGCACTATTCTCTTTATCTGGGCTTCTGATTTCCCAAAAAGAGTTTGGAAAGGCGCTGAGAAATTCCTCGTTTAATACTGCTCTCCTACTTCAACACAAGTAGTGCTTTAATATTTTGTTACCAATAGCTTAGGACTGTGAGTTAGGACCCTAAGCATTTTTTTTTTTTATGAAATAGAAGACACTTCAGATAAGTATGGCTATTTATTACTAACTCTCCTTTGGTCTTAAGCTTCTGTCTGATGTCCTGTCTCAGAATGGGCATGGGCCAGAGATGTAATCTGAGGAATCCTTCTCCCTATCTTTAAAGACTAGACAACAAAGACAACCTGTTGATTTGTTGGTTCCATGGGCTTATTTTCTTGACCCAGGCTCTAATCATATTTGGCAATCCAAGGACCTATAGAGAAGGCAGCTGATCCCTACAGAATGCTTGTCTTGCTCAGGATGTGTGTGTGTTTGCCAAAGAGGACTCAGAAAAGGATAAGGAAAAAAGACTGAAATAAATGTTCCAAGAGAAGCAACATGTGGAGGAAATAACTAAATGTCAGTTTCATTTTACATTTTTTTGTTATCCCTAGTAAGGAGTTCATTCCCAAAGGCCACTTGGGAGTCTTCTAGGGCTTCATATTCGTTTTCATCTTTGTACATCTCTCCCTCCTTGGAAACTCAGCAAGATGAAATCCCCCTCATGGTTTGATTTCACATTGTGGAAAATTTTAAGAGAATTTTTTCCTAAATAGGAAATGCTTATGATGGCAGGTAAGGGTAAGCCCAAGAGTACGAGCCACAGTCTTAACAGAAAGTCCTTGGCCCAACAGCCTTCATCCAATCAGACTTTGTTACTAAGTGATTATGAACTCCCTCTTGATATGATTCTCTCTAAATTATAGATATTGGACTACCAGGAGCTCTATATCTCTTCATGGGGATTTAACAACAACAATTAAACTTGAATTCCAAGAACAAATCACTACTCAAATAGAGTAGGACTCAAAAAAGAAAAAACTGGAACGCAGAGAAACCATGAGCACTTTACAGATGAGAAATCCAAGGTTGGAACAGATTAATTTCACTCGTTTTCATTTAGAAAGAGATACTTTCTAAATACTTACTATATTGACACACCTTGTGCTTGACACTGGGGCACAGTCTATCTTCATGGACTTGAAGATGACAAGCTTGTTGCGTGATCTAATGAAGCATATTGTCTGGCAAAGAAAGTGAAAAATACACAAATGAAGTAAGTTGTGATTGCTACTATAAATGCAATAAGAAAAGGACTGAGACCAAATAGCAGCTTGGATGGGTATGCTACTTTAGATAATATGTTCAGAGAAATTCCTTCTGAGAATGTGACGGTCAAGCTAAAGCCTAAGGGAAATAGCCATGGGAAAAAAAAAATCACAGGTAGAATGTTCTAAGAAAAGGATACAAAGAATATGTGACAAGTGGTGTATTGACAGGATAGGATATATTAGATTACAGTAACAAATCTTGGCATCTCAGTAGCTTAACAGTAATTTATTTTGTTTATCCTAAGTCCAGCATGGATCACATAGATCCCATCCCTCTTGGAGTTATAGCATCTGAAACACGTGACTTCTAAGATTATTATAGCAAGGAGAAAAAGGCCTCGGAGGTCATATAAGATGTCCTTGAGGGCCAAGGCAGGAAATTACTTACATCATTTTTCTACTTATTTCCATTGACCAGAGCCCAGTCACATGACACCAACCTACCTGCAAGAAAGGCTCTAAAATGAGAGAGGTGCACTTGAGTATTTAGTGAGCACCAACAGACTACGACTGTTTGAAATGGCCTTATCCACTTAATCTCTTCTTCCTATGTATAGATCACACTCAATTACTTCTCCAGGGACACAATCCAAAGTCCAACCCAACTCAAAGCCCAGCATTAATGAACAAGGCATGGCCTCACCATCAGGTCCAGATGTGGGTCTCCCCAGTCTGACAACCTGTCAACTCAAAAAACAAATTATCTGTCCACCCACACTTATACATACACCCTGTAAAATGCTGGATCAGGAGTAAAGTAACTGCGACAAATATTCTTCTTTGGAAGGACCAGCAGCCATTGGTCCGTTGCCATGTTGAAATGTCATTAGGCCCATACTGTGAAGTTCTGACTCTGAGCCTAGTAGGGAGTTTTAGCTGAGGCCCTAATTCTGCTCTCTGAGATGAATTGCTTTGCCCTTTGTTCTCTGGACCCTGAATCCATCCCCTCAGAGGGTTCTCCTCAACCCTTGATCATATCTGAAATTGATGTTTGGGAACTTACCTTTGAAGCCTACCTTACGTTGTGGAATTGAAACACCAAAGTTTGTTTTATAGCTCAGATATTCAAAGACTTTATTAGTTAAGGGTTAGTGGTTTCCTTTGCAATATGGTACCTTCAAAGTCATATGCTTCTTAGTAGGGTCCTAAACTATTTTGCTTCCAGACAGTTCCATCCACAACTAACCAAACCAAATGTTCTTTCCTACACTTAACTTGTCTAATTATTTTTATGCTTCCTTGTACTATGTTCATGGATCTCTCACTCTCAATTTCTCTCTCTCCAGCTACCATGAGGCTATCAAGCTTAAATTGGAAGTTCACACCACTAATCTCATCTTTTCTCTCATTCACTTTATCCTAACTGAAATGTTTTGCTAAAATTTCATTGTTCAATGCTTTTTTAAATCCCATCTCTTATTTGAGACCTAGGATCAGTCTTGTTTTCTAACCCTGCAAGGCCCCCAGTGACTGAATTCCTCCTGTTTCAAAGAATAACAGAAATAAAATAACAGAAAAGGAATATTATGTGCATAGCTACTACAATCCCCATGTCTGTAATTTGTAATGAGACTGTGGTCAATATTTATAACTTCCCTCTTTCGCTACACATTGTATACATATTCCCTTTGTCCTTAGTACTTCAAGTAGCTGAGGTGCTTTACCTCCTAAGTTGACTCAAAACTTTATTTCTAAAAGCTGAAGTTTAGCATTAGACATGGAAATTCTCAAAGGCACTCCGGAGACCCTCCTGGATTCAAGACACAGTCCTCTCACTTTGCATAGCAGCATAACTTCTGCTTGGAAATTAGGATCAATCCCTTCAGCCAACACAAGGATCCACTTCTTTGTCTATTAGTTCAATGTCATGAAGAACTCAAAACTACCAGGTAGTGATCTTAAATTCCAATTCAACAAAACTATTTCTCCCACTTGAAATAAGACTTCTAGATCCAGCAACCCCACTTCTCAATATTCATCAAAAGATTTGAAATCAGTATGTGGAAGAGAGATCTTCCCTCCATGCTCATTGCAGTACTATTCATAAAAGTCATGTTATGGAGTTGACTTAAATGTCCATCAACAGATGACTAGATAAAGAAAACATAGTACATCTATAGAATGGAATACTATTCAGTCTTTAAAAAAAAAAGAAATCTTGTCATTTGCAACAACATGGATGGAATTGGAGAACATTGTGCTTGGTGAAATAAGCCAACACAGAAAGACAGACACCACATGTTCTCCCTTCTATATATATGGAATCTAAAACAATAGAACTCTAAAAAGCAGAGAGTAGAAGGAAGGTTACCAGCGGCTGGGACAGGGGAGATGGAGAAATGCTGGTCAAAGCATACAAAACCTCAATTATACAGAAGGAACAAGCTTATTTTCTTTGAGATACATTGCACAGCTTGGTAATTACAAGTAAATAATTACATACATTTCAAACTTGCTCACAAAGTAAATCTCAGGTGGTCTCACTACAAAAAAATTATAAGTAATTAAAGTGATAAATATGTTAATTAGCTTGACTTAATTGTTCCACACTGTATTCATAAATCATAACATCACTTTGTACCCCATAAATATATATAATTTGACAATTTACAATCAGAAATAGAAAAATTGGGGCCCAGTGCAGAGGCTCACACCTGTAATCCTAGCACTTTGGGAGGCCCCAATAGGTGGATTGCTGGAGGTCAGCCATTTAAGACCAGCCTGAGCAAGAGCAAGACCCCATTTCTAAAAAACAAAAACAAAACCTAGCTGGGTATTGTGGCGGGTACCCGTAGTCCCAGCTACTCAGGAGGCTGACACTAGAGGATTGCTTGAGCCCAAAAGTTTAAGGTTGCTGTGAGCTATGACACCATGGCACTCTACTCTGGGCAACAAAGGGAAACTCTGTCTCAAAAAAAAAGAAAAAGAAAGAAAAAATTTTTAAATATTAAAAAGAAATTAAGACCTCTAAACCAGCAAAACGCAAAGGTGTAAGGACAAAAATTCTGTGAGCGGGCTATTAGGTATAACACAAAAAGGAACCAGTCATTTCAATATGTATATGGACATCAAAACATCATGTTTTATACCTTAAATATGTGCAATAAAAGTGAGTTTAAAAACAAAGAAAAGAAAAAGAGCCACTCTCACTCTCACATCTTGATTTCCAGAGCCATGCTTTTTAGTATGGGAGAAAACATCATACACTAGAATTCATTGCCATTCTAGGTTATGCTTATATAAATTAGCAAAATCTCACCATTCTTTCAGAGTATAAATTATCTCTTCCTTCGTCAGACTTTGCCAGTTGTCACTCTTGAGCATGCTGAGATCTGACATTAGTGTAATTTAGCAGTTCTACTGGGTCTTTAAAGCAGATCTTGAGAGAAATGGGCATCACTGACAATTTCACACGTGGAAAGATCTTCAACATCATTAGTAATTAGGGAATTAAAAACTAAGACCCTAATGAGATACCATTCTGGTACATACCAGAATGGATAAAATTAAAAAGACTGACTATACCAAGTATTGGAGACAACATGGAAGAGCTGAAGTTCTCATACATTGTTGGTGGGAATGCAAAATGGTACAACCACATTGAAAAACAGTATAGTCGTCTCCTAATCAGTTAAACTGACACCTTCCATGTAGTCTAGCCATTCTACTCCCAAGTAGTTGCCCAAAAGAACAGAAGGTGTATGTTCCTACAAAGACTCACTCATGAATGTTGGCAGCATCTTTACTTGTGATAGCTGAAAGTAGAAACAAACCAAATATCTGAATGGCTAAACTGTACTCTATTTCATACAAAGGAGTATTACTCAGCAATAACAAGGAGCAACTGTTGAAATTTGTTGCATGGATAAATCTCAAATAATTACTCTGACTTATAGAAGCCTGTTTTTAAAAAAGTCCAAACTATGTGGCTCCATTTATGTAACTTGATATAAATTCTGGAAAATGTAAACTAGGGCATGGTGACATAAAGCAGATCTGAGTTGACCGGGGATGGAGAGAGAGGGCAATGTGAAGTGGGAGGGAAGGATTCCTAAGAGGTATGAAGCATGCTTTGGAGAAATAGATACGTTCATTTTCTTGATTGTGGTGAAGGTTTCACAAGTATATGTGTGTCAAAATCATCAAGTTACATATTTTAAACACTCACGGTTTATAATTTGTATCTCAATAAGGCTGTTTAAAAATAAGAACAGCTTTCAGCAATAGAGAAGTACAATAGGCAAACAACAACTAATATCCCTCCACTGTGTTTCTTAATGGCAAGGGCCTTGATTTATTTATTGATGAGGATGGCTAAAGGAGGGCACTGGGCCAGGGACTAGTTGTGATACCACAGACTATACCCATTAATCTCCTCCCCTATAACAAGCCCTCTCCCTTCAGGATACATTTTTAATAAACAACTCATCTCCAATCCCACTACCACCACCATCTCAGATGTGAGGCCAACTTCTATGAATTGGAGTAGAGGTAATCCAGCTTTTCCTGCTTTTCTGTAGCATAAAAAAAATTTTTTTTCTCAAGTTATTTAGTTCAGAATTGGCCAGGGATCTCTGTCATCAACAGGACATGGATAGGAACCATTCATAAAATGAAAAACGTGGATCATTATGCTTGGAAGGAATTAGAAAAGACATTCTTCAATTTATGTAGATTTCCCTCCTTTTACATCACTTAGCCCCAGCTTTAAAAATCATTTGCAGATCTCCCTCTGCCTCTCTAGGTAGCCATTTCATAGTAAAGGAGTTCAGCCTGTTAGAACATACATATTAATCTAAAATTAACTTTGGAAATCGTCTACCACCCTCCTAGGCTTTCCATAGGGTTCCATCCAGAAGAGAATAGTCTCCCTAAGTGTATGACCTGACCTCCCTGCTAATTCCTATAGGCAAACTATTCTCACAGCTGAGGCCATCAACTCCAGAAAAGGAACATCAACAACCTCCTCTAAATCTTTACGGGGACCTTTAGAGCCAAGCAAACAGGAGGGAGCAAGGGTTGAAAGAGGGTGAAAAGCAACTACAGCAAAGCAGAACCTAAGCTGAGTCCAGGGGTGAGATCGAGGTTCCACATCCCAAAGACAGATCTAAATGCTGAGGTCTTCACAGACAACATGTAGACCTCCCATGGCCCCTATTATTCTCTCGTCAAAAGTAACGTCTTAAGTTATTGTACATCTACCTCAGGGGCTTAGGAAGCATTTTTTGAGAACACTGGGTAGCACCCTCCTTTGAATCTTATAATATAAATGATCTCCCACAAACTCTATGGCAAGTCACTTCCATTGTTTTGGGCAATCATTTTCCTTGGTGGCACATATGTAAGTATGCGGCCTATAGATGGTCATGCATTTGTTATCTTTTAGTTTCACAAACCTTCACTGAGAACACATTTTGTCCCTTGGAGGTTCAAAAATGAAAGACACTGCTGCTACTCTCAGGAATTTCACTGTCTAGCATACAGAGAGCAGGTACAGAGGTAGTTCATGAGTTCACATAAGCCTCCCTACCTAAGGCTTATGCTAGAGTGAGAGGGTCTGGGAGGGAGGACTGGATCCTGACAAGAGGTCTGGGGAAGCCCGGGAAGATGGCCTGGTGTGAGTCCTCCCTCTCCATAACTCCAAACACCTGCTCAAAGCCTGTGACATAACCCTCTGTGTGCTCTCCCTGTGCCTTGTCAGATGCTCAATCAGTGCATCAGCCAACAGAATGAAGTTTCGCATGGGTAAGCTTTTACATGTTTGTCTGCTTCAGTGCCCATCCCCCTTCCCCCACCGCAGAGAGCCCAATAAAACTCCTGTTCAGAGTCACACTGCACACAGTGTTCCGAGCTCCTGGCTGTACCTCCTCTTATTTCCCGAGGACTATGAGACTCCTGCTTCTGGCTCTTCCTACACTTGCACTCCTACCCCAAGTGATTCCAGGTAATGAGAACCCAGGGAAGCTACAAAAATGGGGGCACAATGAGCTCCAGCTCATGAAAATTCTAATGTGTCTCTGTACCCCCAACCTGAGCAGCTCCACAGCTCCCATACTGGGGCTATGTCCCTGGTAGGGGTGGTGAGATCCAAGGGTAGACAAGTTATCCTCAACAGACAGGGGCAATTCCAACTTGGTTCTATAATCCACGTTGCCACCTAAGGGACTTGATAAAAGCTGGATTCACTTCAGCTCCCTTTCCAGCTCCACCAGCACTTCAAAATGATTCCTAAACCCACTTCCCAGTGATTTCTTGGCCCTAAAAGTCCTGTTCTAGCTGTAAATGAAATTCTTTTTGTTTTCTAATATTCTAGAATTCAGTGAATAGGTCAGAAAATACCTGCAGAGGCCAGGTGCAGTGGTTCACGCCTATAATCCTAGCCCTTTGAGAGGCCAAGGTGGGAGGATTGCTTGAGGCCAAGAGTTCAAGATCAGCCTGAGACCCTATTTCTACAAAAAACTTAGAAAAAGTAGTACAGGGTTGAGCCCAGGAGTTTGAGGTTGCAGTGAGCTATAACGACACCACTACCCTGTAGCCCAGGCAACAAAACAAGACCCTGTTTTAAAAAAAGAAAAAGAAAATATCTGCAAAGCCATTGTATGAGAGATAAAGCTAACTTTCCTTCTCCCTTCTATGATGACAGCCTAAGCTTTTAATAATCACTGTTTTTTCAATTAGTTTGCATAAAGTCATGATCAGAACCTTGAAACTGCTGCCAGAGAGAACCTATTTTCTCCTTTGTTGTATAACTTTAAGGATGCATATCAATATATGATCAAACTCACATAAAGCAAATCTGAATATTTCTGTTTTTATAAAATAAACACAGTAGATGCATAGTTATGCAGCCTTCTTTTCTCACCTAATATTTTGTGGCCACCTTTCCATGTCACCATCTAAAGAGCTGCATCATTCCTTGTGAAGTTGTATAGTTCTATTGTAACATAAACCATAATTTGGATATAGTCACTTGGGACATTTTTCTAATTCTCTAACAACATATCAGTGACCATACTGGTACAACCATTTTTACATATTTGGACACCAATTTAAATGGGACAGATTCTTAGAAATCAAACGACCAGATTAAAGGTATGTCTAAAATTATTTATTCTATTAATTCCTCCCTATGTATCTTTCAGGACACTGCCAGCTTTCAGGATTTTGAGTAATACTCCAGTTGCAATTCCAGACACAATCAGGAACAATTCTGTATAATCCACATGGAACCAGTTGTGTCTGCTTCAAGTTCTAGGGGAGATATTGAGACTAGGAAAGAGACCAAAGTGAAAGATTTTGTAAGCAAGATCCATGGGTCATTGAAATTCAGCATGTGGGGAATGAAGGAAATATCGATGTGTTCTGGGTTTTCAAGTCTGAATATTCTGGTAAGATATGTAAATTAGAGGGAAGAATTGAGACAATGAAAAAAGCCTAATGTTTGTATGCTTTATTTTGGACAACCCTTACATTTAAGGAAGAAGAATAAAAATCAGTGACATTTATAGGGACAGGGAGATATCTATACTCTCTCACCAGCACTGCAGCATTATTTTTAACAATGTGCTGGGTACAATCTCACACTGCTGTTTTAATCTGTATTTCTTTTATTATCCTGTAATCACAATGTGTAAATGGCTTCCTCCCAACGGCTTCAAGACTCTATGTGATCTCAGCCTCTATTATATATTCTCTGATGACTCTCCATTTAACTTATTCTACACTCACCATAGTCATCTCATTGTTATTCAAATAACAATTGAACTCTGATACACCGTAGAGTTGGAGATGACAGAGTCTGACTCTGTCACCCTCAGTAGAGTATTGTGGCATCATAGCTCACAGCAACCTCCAACTCTTGAGTTCTGAACACCATAGTCACCTTATTGTTATTCAAATAACAATTTGAACTCTGATGACTCCATTTAACTTATTCTACACTCATCATAGTCACCTTATTGTTATTCAAAAACTTTGAGATAGATCTTTGCCCTTGCTGCTTGTCTGCTTGGTGCACTCTTCCCACAGTTAGTCTCATAGCTCACCCTCTCGCTTCCTTCTCAATACAGTCTTTTTTTTTTGAGATGGAGCCTCAAGCTATCCCCCTGGGTAGAGTGCCATGGCATTACAGCTCACAACAAACTCCAACTCCCGGGCTCAAGCGAGTCTCCTGCCTCTGCCTCCCAAGTAGCTGGGACTACAGGCGCCCGCCGCAAAGCTTGGCCATTTTTTGGTTGCAGCCATCATTGTTGTTTGGCGGGCCCGGGCTGGGGATTCGAACCCGCCACCTTAGGTGTATGTGGCTGGCGCCTTAGCCGATTGAGCCACAGGTGCCGAGCCCTCAATACAGTCTTTACTTGGCCCTCACATGCTTCATATTCCTCTTCCCTGCTTCATTTATCTCCATTTACTTTCTTCTCTTACTCCCTGACTTATTCATTATCTCCCCAAAAGACTGAACTCTCTACGAGAACAGAAAGTTTAATCTAATTTTTAATGAACGCAAACTCTTGCATCTTGATCAGTGCCTGGTATACAGTAGGTACTCAACAAACATTTCTTGAATGAATAAACAAGTGACTGTTAATTGCCTGTCTATATCCTTTGCCCAGTGTTCCATTATTCTAATGAGCAACTGTGAGTTCTTCTTGATGTACAGGAGTTCTTTATTTTTTTATATTGTTCCCTAGTTAGCTTTGGTCACTGGGAATATTATCTCCCAATCTGTCATCTTCCTGTCTATGAAATTTGCCTAGGACATACTTTTGTTAAACAGAAATATAATTTTGATAACCAAAGTCAACAATTTTTTGCCTTGTGCATTGTGCTTGGTGGTTTGGTTAAAGAAGTCCATCCCCATTCTTACATTCTAAAGGGTTTCTCTGAGGTTATCTTTTTTTTCTTTTTAATGAAAAGATGATCATTTTAATTCTTCTCATTTTACTTCAAAGTAAATACTATTTAAATTAAGTGTATTATTATTGAAGTAGAGTATTAAAGATGCAGATATAGAATTTTTGAGGTTATCTTCTAATAACTTTTTAGTTTTGCTTTTCACATTTAAACCTTTGAGTCACCAGATGTGACATAGATGTATTTTATTTTTCCTATGGAGTGATCCATTTTCCCAGCACAACATGGTAAACAATCTGTGCTGTCCCTGTGGATTTGTAGTTTCATTGTCACTGCATATATCTGAGTTCCTTATTCTGCTGTCTTGGTCTGTTTCTTCTTGTCACAATACCATATTTCTCATATCACCAGGGCTTTGTCAGAGTCTATAAGAGCCAGCTTTGTCCTGCTTTTTCAAAAAGTAGTCTTAGCTATCAGTGGTCTTTAATTTTTTTTTTTTTTTTTGAGACAGAGTCTCACTCTGTCACCCTCAGTAGAGTATTGTGGCATCATAGCTCACAGCAACCTCCAACTCTTGGACTTGAGCAATTCTCTTGCCTCAGCCTGCCAAGTAGCTGGGACTACAGGTGCCTGGCACAACACTGGCTATCTTTGGTTGCAGTGGCCACTGCTGTTTTAGCTAGCCGAGGCCGGGTTTGAACCTGCCACCCTCAGTATATGGGGCTGGTGCCCTACCCACTGAGCCACAGGCACCGCCCTCTTTAATTTTTTTTTTTTTTATATATACAGGAGTCTCACACTGTCACCCAGGTTGGAGTGCAGTGGCAAGATCATAGCTCACTGCAGCCTCCAACTCCTTACTCAAGTGATCCTTCCACTTCAGGCTCCCAAGTAGTTGGGACACCACCACATCTAGTTAAATTTTCTTTCTTTTTCTTTTCTTTTCTTTTTTTCTTTGTTTTAGAGACAGAGTCTTGCTGTATTTCCCAGGCTGATCTCAAACTCCTGACCTCAAGCAATCCTCCTGCCTCAACCTCCCAAAGTGCTAGGATTATAGGCATGAACCACCACACCTGGATTTATTCTTTATTATAAAGTTTTAAGTAAAATAATCAAGTATCTCAAAACTTCCACTGAAATCTTGATTAGAATTAAATTAAATTTGTCGATTAATTTAGGGTACAGTTAATCTTTATAAAGCTTAAGTCATCCCATTCAAGATCACATCTAAAATATACCCCTTATAGAAGTCTTGTGTATTTTTAGTTTAAAACAAGATGGTTCATAGGTGTGCCACCTATTTTATTATATTTTCTGATTAGTTATTATGTATATATTTTTTGAGACAGAGTCTCACTTTGTCACCCTCAGTAGAGCGCTGTGGCATCACAGCTCATAGCAACCTCAAACTCCTAGGTTCAAGCGATCCTCTTGCCTCAGCCTCCCAAGTACCTGGAATTATAGATATCAGCCACAATGCCCAGCTATTTTCAGAGACGGGGTCTCACTCTTGCTCAGGCTGGTCTCGAACTCTATAGCTCAAGCAATCCACCCTCCTCAGCCTCCCTGTGTGCTAGGATTACAGGCGTGAGCCATGGTGCCTGGCCTCTAATTAGTTATTATTGATGTTGAAAAGTGCTATTGATTCCTGTAAGTTCATATCCCCTCTGACATAGCTACTGAACTCCTACTAATTATGACAGTTTAAGAATTCTGTTTCATATATATAATCATTGATTGCTAGAATGAAAGGCAATTTTATCTTTTTCTTCTAATCCTTACACTTCAGTTTTGTTTTTGTTTTTGTTTTCTTTTAACATTGGCCAGATCCTCCACTATTATTTTTTACTTTTTTAGAGATAGGATCTCACTATGTTGCCTAGGCCAGTCTTGAACTCTTGGCATCAGGAGATCCTCCCACTTCAGCCTCCCAAGTAGCTGGAATTATAAGCATAAGTCACTGTGCCCAGCTCTCCACCATTATTTTAGATAATCACAATAACAGGGAGTATCATTGTTTTCCCCATCTCAGTGGAAATTAGAGTTTCTTCATCAGATAATGCTAGCTCTGTAATTTGATACATGACCTTCACTAAATTGAGAAAATTCCCTTCTGTTCCTGCTTTTCCTGGAGTTTTCATGAAAAATAAGCAATGAACTTTACCAAATCATGGTTTTTCTTACAGTAAGATAATTCTATGATTTGTCTCCTTAGTTCTGTAAAGGTGGTAAATTTCACTGATAGATTTTCTAATTTTGGATGATTTTTTGCACTTGAGGTTAAACTCTACTTGATCATGATGTATTTTAATACATTGTTGAATTTAGTTGGCTAATATTTTACTTAGGATACATTCACATCTGTATTTATAAAGAAAATTACACCACTCTTATAAAATAAGCCAAGTAGCTTTCTTTTTTTCTTCTTATATTTTCTATAACATGTTATATAAAATGTCACTTAAATCTTCTGTGAAATTAGTAGAGCCCATCTTTTAAATATTGTAAGATAGGCCTGGGCACTCACACCTGTAATCCTGGCACTCTGGGAGACCAACTCAGGAAGATCCCTTGAACTTAGGAGTTGGAGACCAGCCTGAGCAAGAGCAAGACTCTGTCTCTACTAAAAATAGAAAAAAAAAAAAAAATAGCCAGGTATTGTAGCAGTTACTGTGGTTCCAGCTACTCAGGAGGCTGGGGCAGTAGGACCCCTTGAACCCAGAAGTTTGAAGTTGCTGTGAGCTAGGCTGATGCCATGGCACTCTAGCCAAGGTGACAGAGTGAGACTCTGTCTCAATAGTAATTAAATAAGTAAATAAATAAATAAATAAAATGTTCCAAGAGAACAATATGATTCACAGTAGCCAAAAGGTAGAAGCAACCCAAACATTCATCCGTGGATGAATGAATAAAAGAAAATGTGGCATATGCATACAATGAAGTATTAGTCATCCCTAAAAAGGAAGGAAATTCTGACGCACGCTAAAATGTGGTTGAACCTTGAAGACATTATACTAAGTGAAATAAGCCACCACAAAACAAAAAACACTGTATGAGTACACCCGGATAAGGTAGGGACTTCAAGTAGGCAGATTTATAGAAATAGAAAATACAATGGTGGTTGCCAGCGCTGTGAGGAGAAGGAAATGGGGATTTACTGTTTAACAGGTGCAGAGTTTCGGTTTTGCAAGATGAAGGTATTCTGTGTATGAGGGCTAGTGATGGTAGCATAACAATATGAATGTGCTTGATACCTCTGAATTATACACTTTAAATGGTTCAGATGGCATGTTTTCCGTTGTGTGTATTTTACCACAATTTAAAAAAATTATCCAGGGCTAAAGCCTTTGGGGAGAAGGGTGTTCCACTGCTATTTCAATTTCTTAACACTGACGGAGTTATTTAAGTTCGTATTTTCTTCCGACGCCATCCCTAGAGTTGTTTTTAGGAATTTAACCATTTCACCCAGGTTTTTGATTTTATGTATTGGTAAACAGTTGTTGATGGTTCTATGTTATTTTTAATATGCTAGATTGGGGGGAGCAGAGGGAGAGGTCACTATTTCACTATGGAGTTTGTTTATTTTTATTATCCTCTTTTTTTTCTTAATCATTCTTTCTAGAAGTGTTCTGATTTCATGACTTCCGGCTTCATTATTTCTGACTTTTTATTACTACCCTTCTTATCTAAGTTTAATATTTATCATTTAGTTTCCAAATATAAGAGTTTTTATTCTAATTGTGTTTAACAGTGTGCTGGTTTTATATACAATTTGAAGTATTTTCACCAAACTGGTTAACATAGCCTTCATGGCATTTTCTTAGTTATTGTGTTAAGACATTTATAGTCTACATTTAGAAAGATTCACATGTACCCTTGTAAGATGGACCATGGGTGTGGTCCCACCAATCACCCTCCCTCCACCCATCCTTCCCCCTCCCCTCTCCTCCCTCTCCCCTTTCCCCATATTCTTGGGCTATAGCTTTGATGGTAATATTCATCTCACTTTTAGAAAAGTTCAAAATGGCCAGGTGGAAGGTTGGAAACTGACCTTTTTAGCAACAGGGTATCTACCAGGAGGCAGGAAACGTGCAGCCATAGTCTACTTGTTCCCACAGGGTTGTTACAGGATGGCAGATAAATAGTCATGCTAGTAAAATTGAGAGCATCAGTAACCTGAAATCAGCGCTCTTTCCTTTTGTTACCCAGACTATGGTGGTGGAAAAAAATGCTGGAACAAAGCAGGTAACTGCAGGAAAAAATGCGAAGATGGAGAAGTAATCAAAGAAATGTGTAACAGCCGTCGCATCTGCTGCATTCCAGGCAATAAGAGCCAGTGGCAAGTTCCTAAGACAACTCCCACCCCCTCATATGATTCAACATCAATACTTTTTGATGTAATTTTAACAATACCATCCACTACATACTACTTTGATGAGAAAAGCAGTAAAGTCACGATTAATGATTTTGAGGTGGTACCTGGAATGCAGATCTCGCCTGAGGCTCAGGACGTTCTCTCGGATCTCACCCTGAATCCCACGGTCAACGAAATCATATAGAGAAAGCACTGAGAACACCCCGGTGAACCCTCCCCACACCCATGTGTAATTCTAGATAGAAACAACAGTGAAAAGAAATCTAAGATTTTCACTCTTTCCTGTGATAAATTAATTCTTCAGCGCTCTTCTTGAAATGTCAAATTATTTCCATGACAAGTTTTAACCCATTTTTAGTGTTTCTCATTTGCTGGTGACCTATGCACAGCCTTGATCTCTTGGTTAAATGTTCTGACACCAACCTTTTCACGTGTCCTCTTGTCTTCCCAGCAGGTATCTTGGGTCACCAAAGGCATCTGTTATGTCAGTCCTGCCCCTTAATGGTAGCATAAGTAGTCGATATCAAAACTCTAAGTCTTTGCATCTGTGAGAGTAACTACTAAGACACTGAAGACCTGCTTTATAGAACAGTAGACACCTCGGGTGAAAGCATTCATTTTCCTACTCACTCTGGCCCTGAAGCCCTATTTTATTTCTGATCATAGGAAATTGGCCACCCCGGTTGTGAGCTATGGGGACTCATTTTTCCCCCAGTTGCTTTAGAATTAGAAGAGAAGCTATTGGAAAGCTGGCTCTGTCGGCCCATTTCTTTGACCAAGCCTTGATCACACAGGGACATGCAAGGGCAGGGATGGCCCCTCATTGTGAGCAAAAGGATGTCATTTGTCCACTTGATTACTGAGAGCTTTATTTGTCTCCCTCTGCGAGCATAAAAATATCTTCAGGCTCTGTCTCCTTTTAGAGAGACCCATCCACAAAACTCTACTTCATTGTTACAAATCTTCTAATCTCGTTCTCTCGAAGTGCCCCAATAACCACCCAACCCATTACCGCTGTCCATGAATTACTATAGATCCCTGCTAAGCCCATCCCCCTGCTGGAAGGATTCCGCTTTCAGGGCCAGCTCTCCATCAGGCTATAGTGCAGCACTTCTGCCTGGTGCTAGCATGTCACGCAGCCCACACCACAGATCTGGCCTGGCTTTTTCCTCCTTTGTTAACGAACCACAGTAATTCCTCATGACACCACTAGTGTGTGATGAAGGAGAGGCAATAAAATAGAAATGGGTACTATGGGCATCTAAGCCACCTCTTCCTGCAGTTTCCACTTGCCAGAGAAAAGAAATAAAATAGTAGTGGAGGTAAGACATAAAACGTAAAATTAAAATTTTACATTAAAAAAGCTAACATCGTTAGTAATTGGTGGCATAAGCCTCCTAGGTTTTCAGGATTTAAAGGACCTTAATCGAGAACAACAGCATAGTACGTTCAAATTCCTTCTGCAATGTGAACCACCAAACAGACCGCTCAGTCTCACAACACGAAATCAAGACAACTTATTCCATATTACAACAGTCCAGTTGGTTCTTCCATGGAAGTTTTCCCATGGACTAAGACAGCTCTGTCTCCAAGACCTCCACCTGGCCCCCTAGGCGCCCATCCCCCTGGTTCTGGTCCCCCCTCTAACTCAAATGGCACAGATAAGTCATAACCTGGCCTAAACCTTCAACCCTCCCTCACTGGACTCTGTCCATCCTCACTGGTTTGCCTCACTCCTCCCTAATTGTCACTCCAGTTTTCCAGCCTTTTCTCCCGCAAAGGTGAGTCCAGAATGGGACAGAGATGGTACCACCCAAAATCTAATCTCTTGCTGTGATTTCCAGTGGATGAAAGACAGACAAGGGTAGCAGGTATGCAAATTTTAATCAGGGGGCTTGACAGAAGGTCTGGGTTCCCAGAGAGCTTGAGAATGGTGATCACCAGCACTCAAGGTATTCTTGGCCAGCGTTTCTCAGAGGCCCAGTCATAATTTTCTTCCACGCCAGAAACGCTTATCCTCATGTAGGCCTGGAGGCAGCATGGTTGGTTATCTCTGCAATAGAAGTAGGGCTTTTCACTCTTCCTGCAAGTTTTTCTACAGATTCCACTGTTACCCATGCATCGAGAGGCGTGACGGCTGCCTGGTTAAAAACAAAATACCCACAAATAATTAATTTCTACTTAGTGGCATAGATATGATGAGTCAAGGAGCATGGCAAAAACTTCAAGGGTGATAGTGACTTTCACTCCCAGAAAAATAGAGTAAAGGGGGGTGGCGCCTGTGGCTCAGTGAGTAGGGCGCCGGCCCCATATACCGAGGGTGGCGGGTTCAATCCCGGCCACCGACAAGCTGCAACCAAAAATAGCCAGGCATTAGGGCGGGCACCTGTAGTCCCAGCTACTCGGGAGGCTGAGACAAGAGAATCACCTGAGCCCAAGAGCTGGAGGTTGCTGTGAGCTGTGAGGCCACGGCACTCTACCAAGGGTGACAAAGTGAGACTCTGTCTCTAAAAAAAAAAAAAAAAATAGAGTAAATGGATTTTCTCTAAGTCCAGTTTAAAACCCTGGGCAATACACATAAATGCAAGAATACTCTGAAAGGTGAAGTAAGAAATAAGAAGGCAAACCCAGCAGGGACCAGGACCCGAGGATTGACACAGCCGTAAATTTCCTGGGTTTTCTTTTTGCCTCATGTATCTCAGACTTGTGATGGAGAAGCTGGCAATTTGTTTCTCGGGTTTTTTTCATTTGTTTTTGATTTTTTTTTTTTTTTTGAAACAGAATCTCACTCTGTCACCTTGGATAGAGTGCTGTGGTGTCATACCTCACAGCAACCTCAAATTCAAACCTGGCAATTTGGAAACATGAAAAAAAGGTCCCAAGAAAAATCTGTTCCCTCTGCTCGGCACCAATAGCTCAGTGGGTAGGGTGCCTGCCACATACACCAAGGCTAGTGGGTTCGACCCCGACTCAGGCCTGCTAAAACAATAATGATAAGTACAACAACGACAACAAGCAGGCATTGTAGCAGGTGCCTGTAGTCCCAGCTGCTTGGGAGGCTGAGGCAAGAGAATCACTTAAGCCCAAGAGTTTGAGGTTGCTATGAGCTGTGACGCCACGGCACTCTACCCAAGGCAACATAGTGAGACTCTGTCTCAAAAATAAAAAGTCTGTTCCCTCTAGTCAAAGGACCAGGAAGGGGGTAGCCAAGCAAGACAAAACATTTTAGACAATAACCACTCTGTTTTCAGTCAAAAGCCAGAGACAAAACTACAGCCCCACTCACCTCTACCAAAATGGCTGAGTTGAGAACTTAGATTTCTGCCCTGTCCAAGCTATAAGAAGGTGTAACTTCCCAGGGTGACACCAGAAAAACCCAAGGGGCAGCCTCAACTTTTCCTACCTGGCAGGAAAAAGGCATCACTCCATCAGGTAGTACAGAGGAGGACTAGTGGAGAGTCAAGACTCTCACCCGGCCACACAGAAATGAGGAGCCCTTGCCCGTCTCAGTCCAGGTCAAGGGAAAACCCTAGACCCCATCCCCACATGGCATTCCTGGAGCAGTGTCAGAAGAGGTACACTTACAAAGATCATTTAAACAGGAACAGAGGCTCGGTGCCTGTAGCTCAGTGATTAGGGCACCGGCTACATACACCAGGGCTGGTGGGTTCGAACTCGGCCTGGGCCAGCTAAACAACAATGACAACTACAAAAAAAAAAATATATATCCAGGCATGGTGGTGGGCACCTGTAGTCCCAGCTACTTGGGAGGCTGAGTCAAGAGAATCGCTTAACCCTAAGAGTTCTAGGTTGCTGTGAGCTGTGACCTTCAGCACTCTACTGAAGGCAACATAGTGAGACTCTGTCTCAAAAAATAAAAAAATAAACATCCAACGTGGATACCCTAGAGCTCTCTACCCAGGCTCTCTCCAAGTGGTGTAGGGGAGCATAGGGCTTTGCCCCATGATATACAGTCCCTTTCCACAACACTGGAGATGAAGCTGGGCCTTGAGTCTGCCCCTGCACATTCCGACACTTCCCAGAGTCCTGTGGACAATGACTGGGGAGACAAACCATGCAGGAAGCCCCCTTTTAGAGCACCTGAGCTTGATCTTAACTCATCTTCAGTTTATTTATTGATAGAGTAATGTCTTGTTTTACAGAATTTGCTAATGATGCCAGTAAAGCCTGGGGAAGGAACTGTACAGGGTGTCCCTAAAGTTCGTGTGCAATTTGAAATAGTTTGCCTTTAATCACTGTTGACCTGAGGAAAGAAAATTGTGTTCTTTGGTTGGTTAAACTAAAATCTGCTTCTGCCGAACCCATTAGAAGAAAGAAGCACCACACAGAAATTCCATATCTAAGTGGAGGAAAAAATTTAAAGGAACAGGTTCTGTCAGTGATAAGCCACAGTCTGGTAGGCCGTGTGGTAATGAAGGACCTGCAGCATCGGTAGAAGAAACCTTTGAGGCAAGCCCAAGAAGGTCATTAAGACAGGTACCCCGGCTCAGCGCCTATAGCTCAACCGGCTAAGGCGCCAGCCACGTACACCTAAGGTGGTGGGTTCGAATCCCCAGCCCAGACCCGCCAAACAACAATGACGGCTGCAACCAAAAAATAGCCGGGCGTTGTGGCCGGCGCCTGTGGTCCCAGCTACTTGGGGGGCGGAGGCAGGAGACTCGCTTGAGCCCAGGAGTTGGAGGTTGCTGTGAGCTGTGATGCCACGACACTCTACCCAGGGGGACAGCTTGAGGCTCTGTCTCAAAAAAAAAAAAAAAAAAAAAAAAGACAGGTATCCCTAGAGCTGAGGCCTCCAAAGTCTACTGTGCTCAAGATTCTGCGGACAAGACTTCACATGAAAATGTACAAAATTCAAGTGCATCAAATGTTGGAAGAGGATTATGCATGACTAACTTGCTGTCACCAGTTCAATGAACAACTTGGGAGTGATGATGCATTTTTGAGTAATATACTGTTCTCCGATGAAGCAACATTCCACCTTCGTGGCAAGGTCAATAGGCATAATTGTCATATTTGGGGAACTGAAAATCCACATAAGTCTGTTGAACATGAAAGAGATTCGCCCAAAGTTAATGCATGGTATGCTTTGGGCAAAAATCGAGTCGTAGGGCCCTTCTTTTTAGAAGGGGGTGTTGTTGATGGGGATAGCTATTTAGAAATGCTGCAAAATAACTTTATTCATCAGCTTGAAGAATTGGGACTGACAGAGAATACAGCGTTTTAACAAGATGACGCTCCTTGATGCTTTGTTTTGCATGTTAGACAGTGTCTACGTGAGAAATTCCCTAACAGGTGGATTGGAAAAGGTGGACCACTTTCCTGGCCTCTACGTTTGCCAGATTGAACTCCATTGGGTTTCTTTTTATGGGGACATGTGAAAGCTATTATTTATAATAATATAGCTAATATTTATTCTACCAAACCTCTATCTTTAGAAGACTTGAAAGCTAGGATAACAGATGTGATTACTGGTATTACTGAAAATCAGCTTGAAAATGTTTTCCGAGAACTACAGAATCGTATCACCCTTTGTAGTGGTAATGATGGTGTACATGTTGAAAATTAACAAAAACAATAAATGCTTCTTACCCTTTAAGAAAAATAAACAGGAACAAATCTCTAACATTGCATAGTATCAAAAATGTCCAGGCTCCATCAAAAATTACTTATCATACTGAGAACCGGGATAACCAAATAGCAACTCAAATGAAGAAAAGATCAATCAACTGAACTTGAGATCCATCCCAGTCCTGTCTATTAGTAGTTCGTCCCTTTGAATTCTGAATGCTATTCCATGGTACAGATGTACTAGTTTATTATTTAACTATTCACCTGTTGAGGGCCATTTCAGTCATTTCCAGGCTTGTTTTTGTTATTGTTTTAGACCATGTGACTCATTACCTAACAACCCCGCAAAAGGAAATGTTTTTAAAAATATAATATCGTCTATAAATTAAAGAGAATCAATTTATCAATTTTATAATAGGTAAAGTTTTTATTTTTATTTTTATTTTTATTTTTTTTAGAGACAGAGTCTCACTTTGTTGCCCTCCATAGAGTGCTGTGGCATCACAGCTCACAGCAACCTCCAGCTCTTGGGCTTAGGCAATTCTCTTGCCTCAGCCTCCCAAGTAACCTTGCCTCAGCCTCCCGACAAGCGCCCACCACAACGCCTGGCTATTTTTTTGTTGCAGTTTGACCAGGGCCTGGTTTGAACCTGCCACCCTCGGTATATGGGGCCAGCGCCCTACTCACTGAGCCACAGGCGGCGCTCAGGTGAAGTTTTGAGATCTAACAATAGGAAAATGTTAAAATACAATGGACAAAATAAAGAATGTTTTGCATACTTCCACTTCCAGCAATAATAAAATAGTGAATTGGAATAAAATCTGGCAGAAGAAAGGGGAAGAGATTTTTTATTAATTTGTCAGAAGGCATCAAAAGAAAAAAGGTAATAGAGAATTAATGGGCCAAAATTCAGAAAGCATTGGGGAAGTCACTATTTTTAATCTTAGCTGTTCTAATAAGTATGTCCTGGTAGCTCACCCTGGTCTTAATTTGCATTTCCCTAACTGCTCAAGATGTTGAAGGTATTTTTCATTGTTTATTTGCTCTTTGTATATCTTCTTTACCAAAATCCCTTTTCATGTCTTTTGTCCATTTATAATTGGATTATTTGGGTTTTACCATTGAGTTTTATGAGTTATTTCTATATTCTAGATACAAGTTCTTGTCAGATAGGTGGCTTGCAAACATTCTTGACCAGAGATGATTTGCTTTTTCACCCATCCTCTCCATCAGGTCTTTCACAGAGTGAAAGGTTGAAATTTTCCAATTTATTGATTTTATTTCTCTGATGGACTGTTCTTTCATATTTAAGAACTCTTCACCATGCCCTTAGTCTGAGGGTTTTACTGCTTTCTTCTAAGTTTTTATAGTTTTATGTTCTGCATTTAAGTCTGTGATCCATTTTGAGTTAATTTTTGTGTAAAGTGTGATGTTAAGGTGAAAGTTCTTTATTTTTTCCCTGTTGTCATTGGCTCCAGCACCATCTCTTGAAAGGACATCTTTCTTTCTTTAAATCGTCTTTGCATCTTTGCCACAGATCAGTTGGCTGTACTTGTGTGGGGCTATGTCTGAGTTCCCCATTCTGTTCCATGAACCTATGTATCTATCTCTCCATCAAAACCATGGTCTTGATTACTATTGCTATGTAATGTCTCAAAATACGGTAGAATAATTCTTTTGATTTTATTCTTTTTCAGTCTTGTTTTAACTGTCATCTTTGTTTGAAGATTTCTCAGGTGTAGACAGAGTTATCTTGCCTATATCTACAAAAACTCTTGCTGGGATTTTGGTAGGAATCATATTAAATGTATAATATATATCAGTTTGAGGAAAATTAACATTTTTGCTAGTAAAATCTTACCAAATAGAAACAAGACATGTCTCTTCATTTATTTAGATCGTATTTGATCTTTTTACCAGTATTCTATAGTTTTCAGCATAAAATTTCTGTACAATTCTGTTAGATGTATACCTGAGTATTTCTTTTTTTTTTTTTTTTTGGAGTAATTTTAAGTGATACTGTAGTTTTAATTTCAGTGTCCACATGTTCGTTTGGTATTATCTAGAAATGCAATTGACTTTTGTATATTTATGTTGTATCCTGTGACCTTGCTGAACTTCTTTATTAGTTTTAGGTGTTTTTCTTTTGTTTTGCTTTTCTGTCGATTCTTTGGGATTTCCTACAGAAACCATTATGACATTTGTAAATAGGGACACTTTTATTTCTTTCTTTCTAATATGTATACATTTTATTTCCTTTTCTTGCCTTAGAACGCTGGCTAGAAATACCCAGAATTAACAAGAACAAACTTTTGATACACACACCTCAGATGGCTCGCAAGAGCATACTGCTGAACAAAAAAAGCCAATCTCAAAAGCTCACATATGATTGCCTTTATACAACACTCTTAAAATGACAAAACTACAGAGATATGAGAATGGATTAGTAGTTGTAAGGAATTAGGCATAGTGACAGAAGGTGGGGCCAGGGAGGAGAGCTGGTGTGACTTTAATGGAGTAACAGGAGGGAGGTCTTTGTGGTGATGGAACAGCTCTGTAACTTGATCATGGTGGTGGTTATATAAATCTTCACCTGTGCTAAAATGGTATAGAAGTATATACATACATTTGTGTCATACATTTTGTGAAGCCCTAAAGTGATAAATATTATACATAGGCCAGGTGTCGTGGCTCACACCCATAATCCTAGCACTCTGGAAGGCCAAGGTAGGAGGATAGCCTGAGCTCAGGAGTTTGAGAACAGCCTGAGTAAGAGCAAGACCCCATCTCTACTCAAAATAGAAAAATTATCCAGGTGTGGTGGTACATGCCTGTGGTCCCAGCTACTTGGGAGGATAAGGCAGGAGGATCATTTGAGCTCAGGAGTCTGAGGTTGCTGTGAGCAATGCCATTACATTCTACCCAGGATACCAGAGGGAGACTCTGTCTCAGAAAAAAAGAATTATAAATTTAAAACAAATTTAAACAAGTATATCCATATATTGTACCAATGTTAGTTTCCCGGGTTTTATACTGTACTATGGTTATGTAAAATATAGCCATTGGTGGAAACTGGATGAAGGGTACACAGGACCTCTTTCTTCTTCTTTCTTTCTCTTTTTATGAATCTTCATAATTACTTCAAAATAAAAAGTTAAAATATTAATAAATGAAGTGACCTAAGGGACCATAAAGAGATTACAATCTAAAATCAAGAAACCCTGGGTTCCAATCCCAGCTCCCATTTTACTTGCTGTGTAGCCTTGGGCAAGTTTCTATACCCCTCTCTTCTGCCCTCCTCTATCTATGCATTGTAGACTGCAATAATACTTAACCCCAAGATTCTGAGGGTTAATGGCTTAATAAATGGAAAGCAGTTAGGGACTGGCACATAGTAGAAAGTAACTAAATGGTCACTATTAGTGTTATTGCTTTTACTATCATATAAAGTTTGTTTGCCAAAGGATTCATTTCTTCCTGGGCTACACCGTGAATTCAATTCAAGAATACTTCTATGAAATTAGGGAGATAGAAGTCCCTCAAAGATAGTCCGAGGTGTTTGGGGTTTTTTTTTTTTTTATATGTTTACACATAAGAACCAGAGACATGGTCTCCAGTCCATAATAAGCATTCAAGAAATACTAGCCATTTGCATTATTATTATTCCCCCTTGGGATTGAGGTATCCAAAACAAAAATGATCCTTTGATTGAAAAAATAAAAATAAAAATAAGGACCATTACCATTTGCTGAGTATCCACAATAAACTACCTGACAATGTTCACTGAGTCTTTCCTACAACCATCTGAAGCAGGTGTCTCTTATTTCCTTTTGTTGCACTATGAAATTGAGGCTCAGAGAGAAGCAGTGTCCTGGCAAAGGCTTCATAACTATTAGAGGCAGAGCAAGGACTCATATACCACTCAGTGTGACTCTAAGCCCTTACTCTTCCTCATGTGGCATGCTGCCTCTCCATGATTCAGGATATGGCTAGGCAGTGTATGTTCATACACTGAGGTCAGGGCCTCTGGACATCCATTATCCAGATCCACTGTCAGATCCATTGTCTGGATAACGACAGCTGGGGCCATGGCCCCCCATGGTCCTCAGTGTCAATCCAAACTTCCGAACCTGGCATTCAAAGACCTCTCACACATTCCACAAATGGTTATCAGCACCTAATATTTGCCCAGCCTTGAACCTGGCACAAGGTACACGGGGTCTCTTACATCCAAATGGGTGTAATACAAAGTCTAACATGCACCCCTACATACACCGTGTTATCCTAAACGGCCTACGCCATTCCACTTTTACCAGAGAATATATGCTGCCTCAGCAAGGGGGAAGAGAAATAAGAAGGAAATACATTTTACTTCTTTGAAGCTTGGGCAAGAGTAGAAAGTAGATTCCCAGTATTATATATGTAATTTAGATCACAGGTACCAGTGTATAGAGCAGAGGCTGCTCTGAGCGTCAGCTGCATCAGCAGACCTGCTTATCAGCCCCAGGAAAGGGTCAACACAAAACTGGGTTAATGCCGAGTCTTCCCTGCTTTGAGGCCACGGTGCTTCTATGTCTCCTATGGCCACCCCCACCCCAGATAGGCCTGCTCTCTGCTGTCAATGTCTCCTTTGCTCCTTATCACCCCTGGACCTGCAAGGGAAGAAAGGAGATTCTAAAAGGCTTATGAGGACAAAAGCCACACCCTTTCTGTCACATCCTTTGGGGATAAGGTCCTTTTCCGTCTTCTGGAGGAAGAGGGCCAATTGTACATTTGAGAGGGTGGAGCCGGCAGATCACTGCTCTCTACTTCCCGCTGGAGAGAGGCCACTGCAGCCCAGAAAGAGGTTTCAGAGGTGTTCATACTAACTCCTAAGGCTTTCTTCAGGTGCTTTGTAGTTCTGCTTATTGGCGCTATGTCACTCTGCACCACCACTCACTGCAGCACCCACGTCTACTTAATACCACCTTCCATGTTCCCTCAGCCCTCTCACCAGAAGTTCTGCTTATTAATCCCAGCATTGTCTCAAACCTGTTCATGAACATAGGTCACTTTTCCCTTTTGAGCCTCAATTTCCCCATCTGTGGAATGAGAAAACAAGGAAAGGTTGCCTGAGAGTCTCACATTTTGAGGACTCTTAAGAATGAAGGAAGTGGGGCCAGGTGTGATGGCTCACACCTATAATCCCAGCACCTCCAGAGGCCAAGGGAGAAGGATCACATTGGGCCAGGAGTCCAGGATCAGCCTGGGCAACATAGAGAACCTGTCTCTACAAAAGAGATCAGAATTAGCCAGGCATGGAGGTGCACACCTGTAGTTCCAGCTCCTTGGGAGGCTGAGGCAAGAAGATCTCTTGAGCCCAGAAATTCCAGGTTGTGGTGAGCTGTGATCTTGCCACTGCCCTTCAGCCTGGGTTACAGAGCAAGACCCTGTCTCAAAAAAAAGAAAAAAAAAAATCTGATAGGGGTTTTCAAAATTTCACATGCCCAAACTCCAAGTCCAGAGACTCAGACATGACGTTAAATGTCTTCAACTCTCCATGGCTTGAGATGGAGATCTTTACCCTTTCCTCCTGCTGGCATTCTATCTCTCCCAGGGTTGTCTCCACATACCCAGCATTAATCGCAGAGGAGGTTATTAATGAATGTCATTGACCTAGTGAATAGATAATGATTCATAATGAAAGAATTTCGAATTGGGGCAATTGAATAGCTGTATGTGGAGAGGTCAATGCAGAATCCCAATTACAGAGGGATCCTTAGACCCTCCTAGAGCACCTCCAACACTGTGAAGCCTGTGTGTTTTAATAGTAAACTAAAGGAAATACTAAGAGCCTACTTGAGCAAGACCCGAGAACTCCTCCGCATCTTTTCAAACCCGAGTTCCTACTGCAGTGGTCCTCTGCTCTCTCTAGCCCAGAAAGGATCCCACCCAGATTTCTAGTACCCACACTCAGCCATTTGAAATGCCCCCACCAAATCCATTCATTCTTTCACTCTTGAATCCATCATGCCTCTATTCCTTCAATCAAGAAACACTCACAAAATTGCATTCACGCGTGGCATGGAGCTTAATACCAGGCACATAGATGTTTACATAAAATATTGTCTCAGCCCCTAAGGATTTCTATCTCGCATGTGTGTGTTTGGGGGGTTGGCAGAAAGGGGACCATGACTCAATAATTACACAATTAACATAATATGTGTCATAACTTCATAAGAGTGACAGTTGGCAAAGCTGACCAGAGCTCAGTTTGAAGAAAGATAAAGAACTTACACAGGTAAGATCGAAATTTCCACAGCCTATAAAAAAGCTAGTAAATAAAGAAACAAATATTGGGGTGGCGCCTGTGGCTCAGTGAGTAGGGCACCAGCCCCAGATACAGAGGGTGGTGGGTTCGAACCCCACCCCGGCCAAACTGCAGCAAAAAAATAGCGAGGTGTTGTGGTGGGCACCTGTAGTCCCAGCTACTCGGGAGGCTGAGGCAAGAGAATCACCTAAGCCCAAGAGCTGGAGGTTGCTGTGAGCTGTGATGCCACAGCACTCTACCAAGGGCAACAAAGCAAGACTCTCTCTCTAAAAAAAAAAAAAAAAAAGAAAAGAAACAAATATTGGGTGCTAAGAAAAATTATCATTCAGGCTGGATCTTCATACTTAGCTAAAATTTCTGGGTTTTTCTTTTCTTTTTTCTTTTTTTTTTTGGTAACATATAATTTATCATCTTTACCACTTTAAGTGAACAGTTCAGTGATAGTAAATACGTTGATATTCTATTATTTTCCCTTCACCCTGCCCTCTTCCCAGCATTCTATTGGAGAACCACCATTCTATTTTCTCTATTCGTGAAATCCACTTTGAAGCTCCCACATGTGAGTGGGATCATGCTTGGCTTATTTCACTTAACAGAATGCTTTCCATGAGTCCCATCCATCTGCTGCAAATGCGAAGTTTCTTTAGTGTATAAGCATACATTTAAATACTTTCAGAAGTAAACCTACTGAGAGATTTGATTACCAACTGGAGCTTCTAAAGAGTAACTACAAGACGAAGGAAACACTTGCTTGTATGAAGGCCTGAGAATCAAAATGAAACCGTAATAGATGTGGTGTGGGAAAACCAAATCATAGTAGATACCGAAGAAGTGAGTCACACCACAGTATAAAATGTCCAATTAAGGCAGATCTCTCCAACTTGAAAATTGGAATTCGGAGAGAAACGTCCTCTGTTCCACATGCGGGTTGATCAAGATCAATCAAGATTCCTCCCGGCTGATATTTTCCTACCTAAACACACGAAATGCAGACTCGTAACATGACTGCTTTGAAATTTTTTCTCATGTTCATAGACTTAGAGTTTTTCTACTGCTCACATGTCATGAGAGTTTGATGGCCTCATGGGTCATTTTACCATTATGACTAACATCATCATTTTTATGTTTCTGTTTTCAACTTATCTCTGCCTTCTATTTAAAAAAAAAAAAAAACAGGCTCGGCACCTATAGCTCAACCGGCTAAGGCACCAGCCATGTACACCTAAGGTGGCGGGTTCGAATCCCCAGCCCGGACCCACCAAACAACAATGACGGTTGCAACCAAAAAATAGCTGGGCATTGTGGCGGGCGCCTGTGGTCCCAGCTACTTGGGAGGCAGAGGCAAGAGACTCGCTTGAGCCCAGGAATTGGAGGTTGCTGTGAGCTGTAATGCCACGGCACTCTACCCTGGGGGACAGCTTGAGGCTCTGTCTCAAAAAAAAAAAAAAAAACATAGACACCAGAAGACACCTCCCAACAGAATTTAGACAATGGTACTGCAAAGATTTCATAACAAAATTGAAATTTGCTTTGCAAAAAAAAAGCTACTGGTCTCTCCTAAATCAGTAATGACTGTATAAGACAACAAGCATTTCTGCCTTAGGCCCCGGGAACACAAATCAACACACTACCAGGACAAGACTGATTTATGTCACTAGATAGAAACTGAACAAAGTCTAAAGGAGGCAAGGAATGGTGTCATCTCAAGCCTCACGACTGTCTCAACTTAAAAATCTTTTCTCTACTCCAGATCTCTGATTCACCTTCCCTGAGAAATAGTTCCTTTTTTATAGAATATTCAGAATCAAGTGAGAATCAAATGTCTATTTACTCTGCGGCAGTTCAGTACCTGCTCAGTGTTAAAGAAAACAAGACAAATAACAAAGGGGAAAAAACTCAGGATCTCTGTTCTATCTTAATGCTGTGTGACTTCAGCTAATTCTATCACCTCTCTGGGCCTCATAGTAACACAAGGATGATTAGTAACACAAAGATAATATGAGGATTATTGTAAGAATAGAATGACACATAGCAAGTGCCAACGAGAGCTTTTTTATTATTAAGAAATAGTGAGGCCGTGTGAAGGCTTTCCTAGATGGAGTGCCAACTGAGCTTTGAAGGATGAGACCAGTGACTGTCGCAGAGATGAGCCAATGCTGAGGATAAACTGGAGGGGAGCCATGAACAAAGGCAATGTGAGGGGGCAGGAAGGGACGGCGGGAGGGCTGTGTGGCTGAAGAGAAGACCTGTTAGGGGAGGTCAGCAGGCATGAAGCTGGGCCACCATGTGAAGGCCTTGAAGGCCAGACCCTGGGCAGTGAGGAGCAAAGGAAACTCTCTAAGCAGGAGAGTGGCATGGTCAGGTGAATTTCCAAGAAAGAATCCCTGTTGATAGACATTAACACAGAGAAAAGCTAGGTGCAGTGAGGCCGGCAAGAAAGCATTTGGGGTGGTCTCACCCCAGGCATCAGGGCACGGGTAGCTTCTGCGTGCAGCCTGAGATCAACACATAGACAGACATCAACACTGTGAAGATACAGATTACACAGCCCCTGCCTCTGGTGGGGGCAGAAATGGCCTGTGAACCTAAGCATCTGGGAACAGATGAATGGATAAAGTGCGGTCCCTGTACACAATGGAATACTATTCAGCCAGAAGAAAGAATGAAATCCTGTCATCATGGCAACATGGATGAGCCTGGAGGTCATTGTGTCAAATAAAATGAGTCAGCACAGAAAGCCAAATACCACTTGTTCTTACACATCTGTGGAAGCTAAAAGAGTTGATCTCACAGAACTAGAGAGTAGACTTGTGGTCAGGAGGCTGGGAAGGGAGGGAGAAGCTGGTTAAGGGGTACCAAATACAGCTGGACAGGAAAAACAAGTTCTAGTGTTCTAGAGCACTGTAGGTTGCCCGTAGTTAGTGATAATTTATTGTATATTTCCAAATAGCTAGAAGAGAAGATTTTGAATGACACACAAAGAAATGATAAATGTTGGAGGTGATAGATATCCCAATTACCCAGATTTGACATACATTTCATACATGTATCAAAATAGCTCTCTGTATCATAAATACATACCATTGTTATGTGTGGATTAAAAATTTAAAAATGTTTTAAATAGAAATGGGTTGTAAGCCCAGAGAAGGATCCAAATACCAAGTATAATCCTAACATTTGCAGGACATAAGGCAAGAACGCACATGAAGGCCATTGTAACATACGTCTGAATACTTTTAAAAAGTTATGCATTGAGCTAATGAAAAGGATGAATAAAATACATTCTATCTCTTTTTATGAGATGGCCCCTCATAACAACCTGAAAGGTAAGATTTAAATTTATAATTCCCAGATGCCTCAGAGCACCATGCAGGAACATGGCAGCCTGAGGGCAGCCAGGCCAACCCACAGCTCCCCTCTCTTCTCACCAAACCCTTGCTTGGCCCACACCCCCTCCAAACAAGAGCAACCGTGACACTTCTCCTGTCTAAAGATGAACACTCAGTGGACCTCACCCTCCAGGGGTGGACCCTGGGGACAGGCCCGTGCAGTCCCTGGAAGCAGACACAGGCAGGCAATCCCAGGACCCAGCTAATCAAAGCACAGGTGGGTGGGTCCATTCTCCTTGCCCCTAGCCACTCCTCATCCCCTGGGAAGAGACTTAACCAGAGGAATCCTAGACTAGGACCAAGATCTGAGGGGATGGGTGGGTCTCTCTTTCCAGAGTCTGAGAACAGATATATCAACTTGAGAACAAATTGTCTTCCCAGATCAAAGTGAACTCTGTCTGTCTGTCTCTATGTCATGCTTTACAAAACACTCAGTCCCCAATCTCGCTGCAGAGAACGCAGGTCAGAGGTGAATGACCATGTTGGATAAATGAGGCCCAGAGCATAGAACTTGGAATAATAAAGCCTGAGAAACACCCAAGTCCTTTGGATTCACAGTCAGGGAATGTTCCCCATGAGTTGGTCTTCTCCCTGGGTAATTATCACTTGAGACAGGCTTCTGTCTCCCCCAGACTCTAACATGGCTGAAAGGCACACAGCACATATTCCATAGCGCTGGGATAAATCAGTGACCCACAGCAGCATCAATGTTTATTGAGGGCTTACTTTATCCTGGGCGCTATGCTCTGTTCTCTCATTCCATTCTTACCATGATCCCGAGATGGGCTCTACTATTATTCTAATTTTACAGATGGGGAAGACGAATTTCTGAGAGCTTTGTAGGCAGAGTCTGCCAATGGTACATGGCAGAGCTGAGGTGAATAAATGAACAGATAGATCAATGAAAGAATGTGAAAAATGAATAGATTTATATATAAGTGAGTAAATTTACGTGCTTTATGTTTCGTTAGTTCTTCTGACTCTCCTGACCCCTGGGGCTGTGGGCTCTTGATCATCAGAAGACATGTCACCTGACATCTCCAGGAGCCCATCCACCCCTAACCCATTTACTCCTAAGATGGACCAACTCTCCCCACCTTCATAGGCATCCTCCATGCCTTTAAATCTCTCAGCCCCTGCCATATTCTCCTCCGTCCGCTCCTGACTCAATACGTCTCCTGGGGCTGGTCAATGGGGAGCCTCCTCCAAGACCGTATTTCTCACCCCACTGCTGGCCACCTAGCCCTCAGAACTTCACTCCACTACCTCTTAACCCCACCCTGCCAATCTCCCACCCTCATTCCTTTGGGATATCACTCCTTATGATCAACAGACACAAGAAACAAATTCATGCATTTTAATGGAATGTGGACACTAAGGAACCTGAAAGAAAACATTTCTATCCATGATTTCTATGTTGTCTTCTTTTTTTTTTTTGGTCTGGAATGGATGGACGAGGAGTAGTCTAGCCACGGATTCAATCAACTCTTACTGGTTGAATTGTTAAATAACGACTAGGGACACAGCACCGTTTACGATTCCGGCAGCGTATGACGCTATCTTCATCATCATTGCACACCAACCGGCAGTGTCCATCCATCCAACATTCTACTTGGGGGCATAGGAACAGCCGGTAAGCAGTGCTAGTATTCCTAGTTGGAACACTAAGAGGAGTTAGGAGGACCAGGAGGACAGGCCGGAACGAAAGAAAGCAGGTTGATTAGGTAATGCTGGACCCAGTCCCAGGAGAGAAGAGAAGGGAGACAATGTTCCAGTTGGGAGCCCTGAAGTTTCCAGGAGAGTCTTTTTCAGACTTTCTACCCTTCTATCTTCTTATCCCCCAACTTCCTACTCCTTACTTTGGGGTCAACTAATGCTAATAAATGACCCTCTTAGTGAAGCTTGAGAATGACAGGGAAAGAACAATGAACACCTGTAATGTTAGGAAACAGAGGAGATTCACTCCCATTACAACAGACCCAACTCCTTAGCATGACTTGACCCTGCCTAACTTAAGCCCAACAAGGCACAACCCAACCCACTCTGCAGTCCTCCTCAACCCCATTGTCATCCAATTCAAACTCAAAACCTAGCCCAACCTAAATTAGAACTCCTAGTCTTATCCAACTCAATGCCCCAAGCCCCGAATCCAAATCTAATTGTGTTACCAACCTCAATTCCCAGCAGCAAACCATAACCAAGCTGAACTCAAACATTCTACACCAACCAGCACTGACTTGCAACCTAATTCCCAGCCCCAGCTCCACTCAGCTCAAATCCCATTCCATCTCCAACTGCACCCCAAGCCTTTAGGGAAGCCCAGTTCCTTACCTCCAGACCATCCTAATATTCCCTCTATCACTCCAACCCAAGGTTTTTCTCCCCTTTACCAGCTGACTCCCAGCCTTCAGCCTAATCTCCCAAAGTCCTTAAAGAGTCCCCAACCTGCACCCAATCTTCCACCCCTACGCCCTCTCCCAAGCTCCCACCAGAATACTACTGCAACCCTAAGGTGCCAGATGATTTAAGTATCTACCATCCCACCACCATGGCAAAAAAAAAATCAAGGAGAAGCATTAACATGCGATGATCTCAAAGCTGCATAAGGGGAAGAAAGGCTTCAGATACTACCCACAGCAAGAGGGGAGGGAAAGAGAAGAAGCCCATAGAAAGGACCCCCAACCTCTGAAAGAGGCCCAAATTACCTGACACCACTGGTTCTGTGGCCAGAAGGATGGCAAGAAACAGGAAAAGAGGTTTCATGGCTGGCAGGACCAGAGAGAAGGAGGCGGCTGAGCTGCAGGGGATGGAAATAGAGTGCCCTGCAGCAGTGATGAGCCTCGCTTTTATCAGCAGGCTGTGGGCAGGGGATTTAAATTAGGTCAGTCAGGCCAAAGGACAGTATGTAGCAGATGTCTCAGCAAAGCACAAGATGAGAGTGTGGGAAACCAGCCAGCATCCATGCCAGTAAGGAGACAAGCAAATTAAAGTCACTTGGCCTTCTGAGACTGACAAAGGAATCTATTAACACACAAATACATAGCAAAAAACATTGAATTCAAGAATTACTTATTCTCAGCTTTCTAACAGAAGGGTACACATGTGTATGTCTTTCTGAACCTTGAATCTGTCAACCTTGTTCCCACTCCAGGGCCTTGGAAGGTGTCATTTGTTCCCCATGCAAAGCCCTTCCTTTGATCTTCCCGTGGATGATTCCTGCTCATCATTCCATCTCATCTCAAATGTCACCTCCTTGGAGAGGCTTTCCCTGGTCACCCCAGGTAATAGTACCCCAACCACAGTCACTCTCGATGGTAATAATTTATTTTCTGATGTTCATAGATCAAACCGGTTTTTTTTTAAGATTTTTTATTTTACATGGCTTGGCTTATAATCCCAATACTCATAATGTCACCTGGTGTATTAAGATATTAATTAACTTGGTTTAACAGACATCTTCGCTAACAATAATGATTCCAAAAGACAGACACTGATTTCTTTTCTATGTATGATCTGAGTAAGCAGTTAAGTATAGAAGCTTCACAATTCATCAGGCAGTTTGGTTCCCTGTGGCTTGATGCTCTGTCAATCTCAACAGGCAGGTTCATGTGATGATTCAAAAGCTGCTTCAGCTCCCACCATTATGTCCCTGTCCAGACATCTGGAATGAGAGGGAAGAAAAGAAATGAACCCAACAGCACAGTTTCTTTTAAGAACATTGGCTCGGCGCCTGTGGCTCAAGCAGCTAAGGCGCCAGCCACATACACCTAAGGTAGC
>NW_003852646.1:293885-304868 GCF_000181295.1 Otolemur garnettii | reverse complement strand
TGAGCTGTGATGCCACAGCACTCTACCCAGGAAGATAGCTTGAGGCTCTGTCTCAAAAAAAAAAAAAAAGAAAGAAAGAAAGATGAACTTTGGTTTCATGTAGGCTTGGATTTGAGTGTTGTCCTTGACTCTTGCTACCTGTTGACCTTGAGTAAGTTAAATTTTCTGAATCTCCTATGATAAAATATAGATCATAACTCTAGCTCATTTAATTAAATGGGATACCTTCTGTAAATTGCTTAGCAAAGTACTTGATGCATATTAGGTGCTGAATAATTACTGGCTATTGTTGTCATTTTAAATTCTTGTTATTCTTGTCTTATTTATCATTATTTTGTTCTCAAAACAATACTGAGAACTGGGAATCACAAACTGCCAGCTCATATATAACAAAAATCTAGACTTAAGCAAAGTGTTCAAGGACTTCCTAGGTGAGGAAAAGAGCAGAGAAGAGAAAGCTCATTTCCACAGAGGAAGGTCAAGAGAGTGAGCAGGAGACAGCTGAGGTGGTGAATGTCTGAGATAGAAGGGGCCAGGAGGGAGAAGTGACTGAATTGTCACTTGGGGCCTTATGGCCATGTTCAGGACTTTGGAACTCACCCTGTAAGCAATGGGGGATTGGAAGATCTCTTAAGGAGGATCATGATGACCTGGTCAGATTTTTTATTCCCCTAAAAGCATCTCTGTGACAGCCTGTGTTGACAATAACTGCCATAGTTCAGGCAGGAGATGGAAGATTAGTAAGGAGGCTGATTCAAATTCCCAGGAGAAACAACGAGGCCTGCATTGTAGCTCAGAGAGCATAAACATCAGTGAAGGCTAGAACATCAGAGAAGCCTCTTCCCTGCAGCTGTGGGAGTAACCATAGGCCCTTGACTTTCCCCCAGGTCTGGTGACAGATGTTTGACAGGCATTGTCTCATTTCATCTTCACAACCATCAGAAAGAGTTTTCCCCCATTGCACTGACAAGAAAACTAAAATTCAGAAGAGTGAACGTTTTACCCACATGATTAGATGGGATAATCCAGGACTTGAACCCAGGTCTGGCTGGCTTCCAAATATGACGCTCCTCACCATGGCCCTGTCTCCCAGTGTGTCTTCAGATTTGGTTGGGGTAGCAAAGGGAGGAGCCAGTGGGAAAGAAGCCTCTAGTGATTCTCACCTAGAAGAATTTGAGGGGTCTCTGTAGTGAGAAAGTGGGGGTGACATCAGAGAAATATTTGTGACCTTCATTTTTCATAACAGCTTTATTGAAATATAGTTTATATTCCATAAAACTTACTATGAAGTGGGCAATTCTAGGATTTTCGGTAAAAATACAGAACAATCATAGTCCAACTGCAGAGCTTTTCCAACACCCCCAAATATCCCTTAGACCTATTTGTAGTCACTGTCCATTCCCACCGCCAGCCATGATGCAACTGATGTTTCGAAGAATATCATCAGCTGGCTCGGCGTCTGTAGCTCAGCAGCTAGGGCGCCAGTCACATACACCAGAGCTGGCGGGCTCAAATTCAGCCAGGGCCTGCCAAACAACAATGACAGCTACAACCAAAAAAGATAACCAGGCATTGTGGTGGGCGCCTGTAGTCCCAGCTACTTGGGAGGCTGAAGCAAGAGAATTGCTTAAGCCCAAGAGTTTGAGGTTGCAGTGAGCTGTGACACCACAGCACTCTACCAAGGTTGACATAGTGAGACTCTGTCTCAAAAAAATTTAATTTAATTTAATTTAATTTAATTTAAAAATATATATATATACATATATATCATCAGCTATGTAATGAGCATCCTCTGGGATTAACACTCACAAGGGGCAGGTATAAGGGGGAAACTGTGGCTCAGCGAGGTGAAAAGACTGAACAGGCCCATGGAGAGGATCAGGACCAAACCCAGGACTCTCTCCAAAGGGGCTCAGACCAAGGAGAAGGTCCTGGGGAAATGTATTTATAAAGATGTGGGAGATATAAGCATTTTTTAAGCTGAGAGGAAGTACAATGTATAATTGGAGATTGAGAAAATACAAAAGAAAGAGAGGGAGCTGTTGATGGAGAAAAATCCAAGTGAAGAAGAAGAGGAAAGAGTCAAAAAATTACATGGAAACACTGGATGTTTTTCTCTTAACAATTTTTTTTATTAAATCATAACTGTACATTAATGCATTTATGGGGTACAACGTGCTGATTTTATATACAATTTGGTGCTTACATCAAACTGGTTAACATAGCCTTCACCTCGCTTACTTAATTATTGTGTTAGGACATCTATACTGTACTCTTTTTTTTTTTTTTTTTTTTTGAGATGGAGCCTTAAGCTGTCGCCCTAAGTAGAGTGCTGTGGCATCACAGCTTGCAGCAACCTCCAACTCCTGGGTTCAAGCGATTCCCTTGCCTCTGCCTCCCAAGTAGCTGGGACCACAGGTGCCCACAATAACACCCGGCTATTTTGTGGTTGCAGCCATCATTGTTGTTTGGCGGGCCTGTGCTGGATTCAAACCCACCAGCTCAGGTGTATGTGGCTAGCACTAGCACCTTAGCCTCTTGAGCCACAGGCGCCGAGCCTATACTGTACTCTTAGTAGATTTGACATGTACCCTTGCAATATGCAACATAGGTGAGGTCCCCCCAATTACCCTCCCTCCACCCGGCCTTTCCCATCCCCTCCCCTCCCCTCACCTTCGTCTTCCTTCCTTCATCTTGGGCTATAAATGTGTTTTATCTTTGATATGAGAGTGTGGGTGATTATATATTGGTTTCATGACAATACTGAATACATTGGGTACTTTTTCTTCTGTTCTTGAGATACTTTACTAAGAAGAATATGTTCCAGCTCCATCCATGTAAACATTAAAGAGGTAAAATCTCCATCTTTGTTTAAGGCTGCATAGTAATTGCCAAGTCATGGAAGAAGCCCAAGGGCCCATCAACCCACGAATGGATTAATAAACTATGGTGTATGTATACCATGGAAACACAGATTTTAACAGAGGAAAACCTTCTCTTTTGAAAGGAAGGGGATTTTTCTAGAATGACTGAAACTAATGTAATTCATCTTGATAATCCGTGATGTTGACTTCTGATCCCAGGAAGGAGAAACAATGGAGAATTTATCTCAGCAAAGGAGCCCCAGTGCTGTCCAACATGCAGGGGCTATAAGGAATTGGGTGATATGGGGGCAGAGCTCAGGATCCCAAGCAACAGCATTTGTAACAGCAGTGTCTGCACTAGATGGGGTCTGTAGAATGACTTCTCACTGTGGCTCTACCAACCCTACCACCTTGGTTCCTACCTGTTTCCTAAGCCTCTGTTTCCTCTGGTCATTCTCTCAACTATCAAACAGTCAAAAGATTTCCTTTTCTAAAAACCCTAATTGATGCAGTGACCACAGGCAAGTTGTTTAATCAATTTGGGAATAAGAGTGCTGGCTCCCTTGCTGTGACCTGTAAGTGATACAAACTGCCTATCCAGTGTTTAACCTGCTGCCTGGCAGGTAGCAACTGCTCAATCCATTTGAGTCACAATTTATTTGTTTTGAGGTGAGGATGGAGAAGCTGGGAGCCTTGAGTGGGTTTGGCCTCTACTACTTCAGTGAAAGCGAATCCAGGTTCCTCTGCTGGGTGGGGGAACTGAGGCTTGGAGAAAATGGGCAAGGTCTAGAGAAGCCACAATGGGACAGAGGGCTCCTAGGATGGGGACCTGCGAGCACGTGCTCAGAGCACTAGCAAGGCACGGGCCAAAAAGAAAGTCAGAAAATCTAAAAGACCCTCTTTGATTTCAGCATACAGGAAGGTTTTGTCTTCTTTCACAGGAGTCAAATTTTATTTCAGAGTTGTGTGTTGTTTTCTTTTGAATTCCACTGGGCAGCATTGTAAACGTCTTGATGTTTAAGGTCACTAAGGGTATGCGTGGGGACTAGGTGTGCAAGGGAACTGACAGGGAAGAGGGAGTTTGGGAGGCTGTGGGAGTGGCGGGGATGCTATCCAGCAGTGAGATGAACATGCTGAGACTGTCCAAGTTACCACGTGACCTTGAGCATGTTATTTGACATCTGCAAGGCTCAGTATTGAAAGAGACAACACAGCAGACTATATTCTGGTATTAGTCTCCTGGCTGTATTACCTTATAAAATTTACTTAACCTCTCTGAACTTCAGTTTCCTTGGCTATAAAATGGGGGTAGTAATGTTTCCTCGGGTTTATGCCAGGGTTAAATAAATGAATACAGATAGAGCACTTGAATAATACTTAATGACTACAATATAAATACCTGCTGTTAGTATTATACTAGACCAGAAGCCCCCAACTTGGAGATTCCAGGCCCTTTCTCACTACAGGGCTTTCCAATATTTCATAAACCACCTTATGAATCCCTGTATGTGCAGAACTGCCCGGGGAGCACTGTGATGATTTAGGAACATGGCCTTGACTGACAAAAGAGAAATTGGAAAAGATTATGCAATTGCTATGAAGCATTTGCGTTTGGGTATCTGGGTTTATGTTTGTGCTTATGTGTATATGTACAAATGCGTGTATTGGTGTAGGTGCTCTGAGTTTGTGATATATATATATAGTCTGTATGTGTTATTTGTAAGTATTTTACATATGTCAGTACGTGAAGGTGTACATATGTATATACCTCATGTCATTTGCATATCAACGTGTCTTGGTGCATGAGTGTGTGTCTGTTTTTAATACCTCTGTGCACTTGTGTCTGTTCTCCAATCTTCAAATGCCATAGCCTAGAGCTCTGTCCATGTCAGTCCCTTTGTTCCCCTCTGGCCTCTACATTCTGTGACTTTGGAATATGACAGTTGCACAGTGATTCTGCTATTAAACCAGGAGATCTGGGTCAAGGCCAAAGAAACTGGCTGAAGGGAGTATGGGGAGCATCGTGGCCAATAGGCCAAAGCCTCTTGGGGAGCAGAGGCAGGAGATGGGGGATGAGGCAAGCCTTAGTCAGAAAGCCAACTTGCCCTGTGATCGCAGCATGGTATCGCCAAGCCTGGAACAGTCTGTAGCCTCAGCCTTTGTAAGGCCTCCCACACGGGTACAGCCCAACCTGGCCAGTTCCGAAGGCCGGGTACCACCCACTCCCTCAAATCTATGCAGCTGCATTTTTAAGACTTTGAAAGTCCACCCACCCCCTGCAGCCTGAATCCCACAGTAGGGAGGACAGGGAACTACCAGTTATAAAGTTCCCAAGGAAGGTTTCACGCAGTCCAAGTACATTAACTTTATCTCATTTACTCCTACTACTAACCTATTAGGTTCATAATACAAGGTCAAGGAAACAAAAATCATAAAATCATAGACTTGCATGGACATCTTTTGCTTCTCCACACCGTCTCCTCACTTTCCCAGAGAGGTAGAAAGTGTCCTTGTTCTTCCTAATGCACACACACACACACACACACACAGGCACATCTTCCCTATTAACTAGATAGAACTGTCAGACAGAAACAGGGCACAGCCAGAAATGATTTAATAAGACCGTGGGATCCAATGATGTTGAGACTCAAGGTGGGAAGGGAGGTGTCAGACTGTAGAAGTTAACCTCAGGCTTCCTTCTGTGTTTGAGAAGTTTAATTTGACAGGTATATACTTGGGATTCACACAGCACTTAAACTGATTTTTGCACAATATGTAGAATTCTTCCTTCCCTTTACACGTTGTTCTGCACTTGCCTAACTTACGCCAACACTTCATGACTGAAAGCAAAAGGGAAAGAAGGGACAGGGTCAGTCTTTTTTTTTTTTTTTTTTTTTAGACAGAGCCTCAAGCTGTCCCCCTGGGCAGAGTGCCGTGGCATTACAGCTCACAGCAACCTCCAACTCCTGGGCTCAAGCGAGTCTCCTGCCTCCGCCTCCCAAGTAGCTGGGACCACAGGCGCCCGCCACAACGCCCGGCTATTTTTTGGTTGCAGCTGCCATTGTTGTTTGGCGGGTCCGGGCTGGGGATTCGAACCTGCCACCTTAGGTGTACGTGGCTGGCGCCTTAGCCGGTTGAGCTATAGGCGCCGAGCCGACAGGGTCAGTCTTGAAAGAAGGCAGAGGGCTATGGGAGGGAGAAGCTAAAGCCCAGTACAGAAGAAGGTAGGAAAGGAAATAAGATCTATGGGAGAAAAGCCCTTACAAGTTAGCCCCTAGGTTTAGGGGAAATTCTAGGTCACTATCCACTCTTTTTCCACTGTGTCCACTGCCACAATCCCCAAAGTCCTCCCCACTCCGTGGCATGGAGCCTACTTTGAATTTTCCACTCATTGGCCAGCTCCTAGAAAGAGGCAAGAGATGCCCCTCCCTCCAGGGTTTCTCTCTCACTTATTATTACAAAGTACCCAGATGCCCAGTATTAATTATCCAGCTTTGATCTGGATAATCTGGATAATTGATATCTCTGGCCGTATCAGTGAGAGGTGACAGGAATCTGAAGTAAAGCTCTTTTTATTAAAGAGTCTAGTAAAGTCTTCTAGGGCATTTGTAAAACTCCTAAGACATCACACTGCCTTCTTCACAATGCCCTGGAACTTTCCATTCATCTTAATCAGTCAAGGGAATTAGGAACAGCTTCTCTGGGGAAGCCACAATGTGACATAGCACAGATAACTTGGGGTTGCATGAAAAAAATGGAATCAAAATCCTCAAACAATCATAAATTTAAAAACCATTTTCACATAGGCAACAATAGATTAAAACTGAAATCCTCCCAAGAAATGTTTTTGGAAAATCCCCCATTTCCTCTATAGTCTATACCCAAGTCTCTCTCTTTGCTCCATGTTGTGATGTCCAACTTTTCCAGAGCCAACCAGAGAGACGATCAGAGTGGCCAAGTTATGGGCAGTGGAAAGATCAATTGGTACCAGAGAACTCAAACTTCCCCTAGACCAGAGAGATCATTCAAAGGCCTCCATGGAACCTGCCAGGTCATCTTTCCAGCCCAAGTTGTCAGAGCCCCTGGAATTCCCTGAACATGTATCAGGTTCACCGACTCACGTTCCCTTGAAAGAGATCCTGGTTACCTGGAGTGACCTGGGCCAGGAGCAGGGTAACAGTCAAAACCAGGAGAAGTAGCTTCATGAATGATAGGAGCTCAGGGAGGGATAGGAAGCTTCAATACTGGTAAGACTGGCAGAGGATTCCATTCTGGGCAGTCAAGATTGGTATTTATTGCCCTTAGGAGCATGGTAGAGCCATGATCAGTGAACCAGAAAGGGAACAGTCATTTGAGATCAAACAGGCAGGCAACTAATCAACCATTCTGATTGAAGAGGCGAAGAGAGGGATAAAGGAAGTTAATAAAGAGAGGATACAACTTTGCCTTTGAAAAGTTTTATAACACAGCTGGGCAGCCAAGAAGGGGACTATGTTAGTATTAATTCATTTAATTAGTATGTTAGTATTAATTAATTATTTAGTTAAGAAGTTAGTATTAATTCATTTCTGACTAATGAGGAAAAAAGAGGGAAACACCAAGACAGACAGAAAAGGATTAGTAATTCGGCATACCTTGAGTTCTTTCCAACAATGACATTTTAGGACGTCCCAAATGTTAGTAGTTCATTGTAAAGCAACAAGAGGAAGGACAGAATCAAAGAAAATACCTTGATAGCTCTGTGGCCATCACCACTGGAAATTAGAATGTCAGCATAAAATGGAGGGGGATGAGCAAGAAAGCTAGAGCCCTTGCTTTCAATAGTCCAGGTTTTAGCGGAACAAGTAGCATCCTCCTGAGATAGCAAAAGAAAAGCCATCTATTACTACTGTGGTCTGTTTTAGTAAGATATAGTAGATTGCATTATTGACCCCAATTCTTTAGCCCTACTTGAATCAATGCAATGTATTTTGCTTACCCTTCACTTTGGTCTTGACAAGTGAATTTGTTTTGGCTTACAGTATAGGGGCAGACATGACAGTGTGCCAATTCTAAGCCTATGCTTTAGACTTGAACTAGGCGATGAGCTTGTTCTTTTGTACCTCTGCTATACCCCAGAGGTCCAAGGAGGATGAGTCATATGTGGAGCAGAGCCACTCCAGATGATCTACAAATCTGCAACGAGAAATAGAGCTGCCCTAGCCACACCAGCCTCAAGCAAAGCAATCCAGCCAAACCCCAGCCGGACAGTGAATGATGATAATAAAGGAATGGGGTTTGAAGTCATTGAGTTTTGGAGTAATGGCTAACTAGACAGATTAGAAAAGAGCTAAGTGCTCTCTAGGACAATAACAGTGAAGTCTATCATTTCAAAACAAGCAGAAACAAAGAAATACTGACAAAAGGACTAAAACCTCGAATGAGACTCTTCTCTCCAAGAAAAATCAATGCTCTAGACCAGATGTCATCAGACTTCTTCTGGAAAGGCCCAAATGATAAAAGGGGGTTGCGGGCCATACAGCCTCTGTGACAATTACTCTGCAATCACAGCACAAAAGCAGCCAGAGACAGTACACAAATAAATGCTATGGCTATGTTCCAATTAAACTTTATTTATAGACACTAAAATGTATATTTTATATAATTTTCTCATAATACTAAAAAATAAAAATCTCTTGTTTCTTCCAACTATTTAAAAATGTGAGAACCATTCTTCACTCATAAGTCATACAAAAATCAGGCGTTAGGCTAGATCCAGACTGGCAAGCACTGGACAACTGGATAATGCTAAATATGTCAGGGAAATAGGAAGAGAGGAATTCTCATGCACTGCTGGGGGAGTATAGATCAGCGGTGACTCTCATGAAGATTCAGGGCTCCTCAGTTGCTTGAACCTTGGTAAATACTGGAAGTTCTAGAATGTTCTAGGTAAGGAGGGTAAGCCAGGTTGCAATCAGGAAATGTTAGCAAGTAAGCACTGGGGGTAAATTACCTACAGAGATATTAGTAATCCATTGTGATGTCTTATCTCATTCTAAATAAATAGTATTTACTTTTGCACCTAATTCTCAATTTTTAATTTTGTGCCTGTCTTCTGAAAAGAAGCCCAAAATTGTGAAAATTTCAGGCTCTGCAACACCAGGATCTTCCTCTGAGATGGAGGTAGCCACTGTAAGGAGGAAAACTAATGACAGTTAGTCTAATTAAGAATGTTTCTGGGGGCAGTGCCTGTGGTTCAGTGAGTAGGGCGCCGACCCCATATACTGAGGGTGGCGGGTTCAAACCCAGCCCCAGCCAAACTGCAACAAAAAAAGAGCTGGGCGTTGTGGCGGGTGCCTGTAGTCCCAGCTACTACCAAGGGCAATAAAGTAAGACTCTGTCTCTAAAAAAAAAAGAATATTTCCAGGCTCGGTGCCCAGTAGCTCAATGGTTACAATGCCAACCACATACACCAAGGCTGGCATGTTCAAACCCACGTGGGCCAGCTAAACAACTGCAACAAAAAAAATAAACTAGCCAGGCTTTGTGGCAGGCGCCTATAGTCCCAGATACTTGGGAGGCTAAGGCAGGAGAATCGCTTAAGCCCAAGAGTTTGAGGTTGCTGTGAGCTGTGATGCCACAGAACTCTACCCAGGGCAACATAATGAGAGTCTCCACAAAAAAAAAAAAAAAAAAAAAGAATGTTTTTGAACTTCTGTTTAATCATCTCTTAATATGAAGACAATATCACTGACCTCAGAGGTTTCCGGTGAAGATTAAATTTAATCATACATAAAGCACATGAACAGTGCCTTGCCTAGAAGAAGGCCCCTGTGACAGGTGGCTATTTTTATTTATTATAAATCTCACCTTTCTTGATTTTTGGAATAGTCACCTTCCAAGTTGCCTTCCTGGACTATTGGCCTCTTTCCTCCCTGAAGCTCTCCTGACTCCCCCTTCATCATCAACACAATGTTCAGTAAAAGGGACACTGGTGTTAGCAGTGACTCAGAGACCTCTCTGCTCCCTGTGCTTTTTCAAACTAAGTTTGAAATTTTCAAAACTCTGGGTCTCAAGTCTAAGACCCAGAAGGCTTACACAGTATCCAGACTCAAAGATAGCTCTCCCGTTTGCCTCTAAAGTGTACTAAAGTGTATAAAATGTAACTCTGTTTGGGCTCTGTCGAGAGATGACAAAGAAAGATCCTGACATCTTATCAGAACATGTTTCCAAGCTTATCCCTTTTCCTAGTTCTCTTTGTGCCTCCCAGGATCTCTTCGCCGGCCTCTTATCGGTTATCATTGCCTAAATCTTTCCAGAAGCTGCTCTTTCCCACAATGCTTTATTCATCTGTCTTCTCTGCCAGGAACCAACCACAACTCTTTCATGTCAGATCACATTTTCATTCTTCTCTGAGTGCCCTTTTCTAACTTCTCCATATCCAAAACTACCTGGGCCAGGTGAAATTTCCTGTGGACTAAAGACTAAGGTGCTGAGGGGGTGGAGGCAGAACTACCTAAGAGGGTTTCTGTCCTTAAAATGTTCGCAGCTCCTTGAAGAAGATGGAAAACAAACGTCTGTAAATGAGCTTCATAGCCTTCAAAAAGCAGACAAGAAACGCTTACTGAAAAATCAAATCTCGATTAAGCACCTCATCATATGCAGGGTCCTCTCCTGAGCACCAGGAATACAGAGCAGTGTTGGATACCATCCTCTAATAGCAAATGGCTGCACTGCCACGCCATTGCTGCTGTTCACCATGGCAGAGGAAAAGAGAGCTCTAGGGGGTCTTGAATGGCCCATTTTATGCCCTGACTTTGGCAGTGAAGTGTAGGCACCTCATAATTCATAGACTATTACAGTGGTATAGCCCCATCCAATCACAAGAGGGCCAGAAGTTCAATGCCACAACGAGCTTCAAACGCAGAAAGTCAGAATCATCAAAACAGCCAAAGACAAGCCTAGGTGAGAATGTGGAGAAACTGGAACCCCTTAGGCATTTTGGATGGGAATATAAAATGGTGAAGCTGTTAGGCCACAGGGCAGTAAGGAGGCCCTAAAACAATGAAAACATTCTACCCGCATATCAGACTCTTGCACCTGGAGGCAACACCCTACCCTCTCCCTACTCCCTCATACC
>NW_003852646.1:262926-282130 GCF_000181295.1 Otolemur garnettii | reverse complement strand
TTTTCGTCTTAAAAGCAGCCTGTAACAGCCTCTAAGGGTTCCTTCCCCCTTGTGGCTGAGGAACCCTGACGCGCCAGCAATAAACCTGCCTCTTGCTTTTTGCATCGATTTGTGATTGTGAGTGGTCTTTGGGTAGGCGACCCCCGGGGTGGGCACAACAAAGCCACTATGAAAAGTGGTATGGAGATTCCTCAAAAAATTAAAAACCCAACTATTGTGTGATCCTGCAATTTCACTTCTGGGTTTATATCCAAATGAATTGAAATCAGCATCTCAAAGAGATAGCTGCACACCCATGTTCACTGGCATTATTCATGATAGCCAAGATGTGGAAACAATGAAAATATCTACTAATGAATGAATGGATAGAGAAAATGTGGAATATACACACAATGGAATACTATTCCGCCTTTAGAAAGAAGGAAATTCTGGGAAACAAGATGGCGGGCTCACGGTGAGGCACTGTCAAGGGATGAAAATTGATTTTTCCTAGAAGTAGATTTTAAAAGCAGTGTTTCTTCCAAAAATCTTTTTTCATAAGTATCTTGATATACCATGGCTGGAGCAGCAGTAAAATGGGTGATATCAAAGAGAATTATCTTGAAACGTTTATTTCCAATCCAAAATGGAGCTTTATATTGTGTTTGTCATAAATCTCCATATTCTTCTCTACCAGATGACTATAACCATGAAGCAGAGCTTGCTTTGACGTCTGATGGCAGGACAATAGCATGCTACCACCCTTCTGTGGACGTTCCATATAAACACACAAAACCGATTCCTCTCCCAGATCCTGGGCATAATAATGAAGAAACACATGATCAAATGCTGAAAACCAGATTAGCAGGAAAAAGTGAATGGCTTGAACAAGGACCCATGAGAGAACAACTTAGCAAAATGTTCTTTACTACTAAGCACCGTTGGTATCCTCGCGGACAGTATCACACTCGTCATAAGAAACTGAATCCTCCAAAGGACAGATGATACTGAGGTTGTCCAGGGAATTGGAGAGAAATGTGCCTCATATGCCATTTGAGAAAATGCAATCTGGTATATTCATTAACATGTTACATAGCAAAATAGTAATAATAAAATGCCTTTTCATATAAAAAAAAAAAAGAAGGAAATTCTGCAACATGTGACAACATGGACAAACCTGGAGGACATTATACTAAGTGAAATAAATGAAATAAACCAGTCACAGAAAGACAAATTTCTGAAATAGTCAAAGTTATATAAACGAAGAGTAGCAAGATGGCTGTCATGGGCTGGGGTCAGGGGTAGATGAAATGGGAAGTTACTAATCAATGGGCATAAAGTTTCAGCTAAACAGGATAAACAAGTTTGGCTCAGTGCCTGTGGCTCAAGCAGCTAAGGCACCAGCCACATACACCTAAGGTGGCGGGTTCGAATCCAGCCCGGGCCCGCCAAACAACAATGATGGCTGCAACCAAAAAATAGCCGGGCATTGTGGTGGGTGCCTGTGGTCCCAGCTACTTGGGAGGCTCAAGCCCAGGCGTTGGAGGTTGCTGTGAGCTGCGATGCCACAGCACTCTACCCAGGGGGATACCTTGAGGCTCTATCTCAAAAAAAAAAAAAGAAAGAGAAAAAAAACAAGATAAACAAGTCCTAGGGATGTGCTATAAACCGTGGCACCTATAAGCAACAACAATGTTTTATACACTTAAGTATTTGTTAAAACAGATCTCATGTTAAGTGTTATTTCCACAATAAAATCAAATCCAAAAAGTAAGACTGCAAAGGCCAGGATATTTGATGATGTCAGCATAATGACAACCAACTATATCATCACAGTGGTCTGGCAGAATGGCCACATAAATAACATTACTAAGTAGTCTGTGCTGAATTAAATTTTTTTTTAATCTATTACAATAGAACAGAACATGAGAACAATTATCAAAGGCTGGGGTCAGAGGGGGTTCATGGAGGACTTGCTCCAAACCTTGAAGAAGAGTAGATTTCAGAAAAATGGTTGAGAAGGTGAGGCGAAGAAGTGTGTCCCAGGCACAAAGCAGTGTGAACAGAAGGGCAGTGGCAGGAACGCTCACAGCCCATCTGGAAACAATAAATACTGCACTTCGCCAGGCATAATGCACACAGCTTTCCCAAATTTTTGAGGGAAAAAACGAGGATGCACATTATACTTGAGTGGTACTGATTCCATATGTATGCAAATGGTTTTAATGCTTTTCTTTATGCCTATGCATTAAAAGAGCAGCTCTAGAAAGCAATAACAACATCTGTATGCAAAATAAAACCCTGGAATATGGTAATGGGTTTTGTTGAACTTACGGCAAACTTGCAATGAAGGTATTTTCAGACATACGCTTAAGGCAGGAGCTAGCAATCTAGCTGGTATGTTTACAGAGTTTCTTTACAATACAAAAAACAAGTACCTAAATGTAAACAAATAAAATCTGAATTAAAAAATTAAAATGAAAGATTTTTGTTCCTGAAAGTCTGGGCCCAAAACATGGGTGCCTATGATACACAGGAGTGCATTGTACGCAGCAAGATACGGTATACTGCCCGGCTGCAGCTGCCAGTTCCTGCAGCATATAATGTTGGACAATTACACAGGGATAAGATTTGAAATGCCTTGAATGTAAACATAAGAACTTAGATTTGTACAAACTTCCCATTATAAGACGAATAAGTTCTGGAGATCTAAGGTACAGCATGGTGACTATCTTAGTTCATTTAGTCTCCGATAACAAAGTGTCTGAGGCTGAAACCTATTTCTCATAGTCCTAGAGGCTGAGAAGGGCAATAGTCAAGGACTGTGAGGGTCCAGTCTCTCTGCTCCCAAGATGGCTGCTTATTGCTGCAGCCTCCAGAGGGGAGGAACATTGTATCCTCACAGGGCACAAGGGATGAAAGGGACTAAAAGGGGTCAATTCCTACTGTCAAGCCCTTTCATAAGGGAACCCAATCCCATTCTTGAAGTTGGAGCACTCTTGACTCAATTACCTTCTAAAGCCATACCTCTTAATACTGTCGCATTGGGCATCAAATTTCAGCAAGTGTTTTGGAGGGAACAAAAACCCCATAGCAGTGACTAAAGTTAACAGTACTGTATTGTGTACCCGAAATTTACTAAGAGAGTAGATCTTAAGTGTTCTCACCATAATGATTAAAAAAAAAAAAAATGGTGGGTACAACACCAGCCACATACACAGAGCCTGGCGGGTTCGAACCCAGCCCAGGCCTGCTAAAGAACAATGACAACTGCAACAAAAAATACCGGGGCATTGTGGTGGGTGCCTGTAGTCCCAGCTACTTGGGAGGCTGAGGCAAAAGACTCGCTTCAGCACCAAGAGTTTGAGGTTGCTGTGAGCTGTGATGTCACAGCACTCTACCGAGGGCGACATAGTGAGACTCTGTCTCAAAAAACAAACAAAAAGAAAAATGGTAACTATGTGGGTTGATGGATGTGTTAATTAACTCCATTGTGGTAATCATCTCACCGTGAATATGTGTATCAAATCATCAATGGTATTAAACATATACAATTTGCGTGAATTAGACTTCAATAAAGATGCAAAATATTTTGTTCATAGATGAAATTTCCTTTTATAAGAAAGGAAAAGGATATAGAACACCGAGCACACAGTAGGTACAGTCTCCTGTCCTTTATATACCTCCTGGCCCACACCCTTCCATTTGAGCTTGATGAGGCATACGAAGACACAAACACAGAAGGCAGCCAAAGAGATTTTAATAAAGCTCAGGAATCTACTAAGGTCAGGTGAGACTACTAAGCTCCAATTTATCCTTGTTTTTATGGTCTTGGACTTCCAAGCACTAATTTATCTCGGTGTTAGGTTTGGCAGGCCCTTGGGGGGCACGCAGCACAGGTTACCGTTCCTGCAGAAGATATAGGCCCTTTCAGCAACGCGGCATGTTTCACGGCAGGAGCCACGTTGACCCCAACATTTTTCGGTGCCACCTAATGCAAAAAGAAAAAAGAGAGATCCAATATCAGTCACGGGGGAAAGTAAGTCCTGGATTAAGACTAACAGAACACGAGGCAGGAAAAGGGGCCATCGGAAAAGGAGGCGTCACCTCTGGATATGTAGGGTAGTCATATAGTATGATATTCTCTCTTGGCACTCCGTCTCAACCCCAGCCCTTCATGAATGTTCCCTCTTAAGACCATGGGCTTTTGGAACACTTAGAATGGGTTTTGAAATCTGTCTGCATCGCAAGCCAACTGGAAGATCTGGAGCAGTTACCTCATTTCTCTGTGCACCAATTTCCTCTTTTCCAAAAAGAAGCTGTAACACCTGCCTCACACAGTTGTTGTGGAGATGAAATGAAATGTTTGAAAAGCAAGTCGCTAGCATTAAATAAATGCGGAAGTAGCAGGACCTCAGAAAAAAATCATTCCATAACTTAACTAGAAGGGACGAAAATGAACCTGATAATGGTTGAAGAGTGATACAGAGTGAAAAGAGGGATATTTTAATCAAAAGGAAAGGATGAGATAAAATGAAAAGACCATCTGAAAGCCTGGCCCCCAAAAGACTAAATTCTGCCCTGATGCTGAAAGAAAGCAATCAGCAGAGTAAGAAATAACCTGTTGAATGAGAGAAAATATTTGCAAACTAGTCATCCAATAAGGGACTCATATCCAGATTATACAAGAAATTCAAACAACCCAACAATTTTTTAAAAAGCAAATAATCCCCTTAAAAAATGGCAAAGGTATATTCAATGCATTTTTTATTGATACACACTTAGGGGGTACATGGATTTGTTATATGCACATAGAATGTATAATGATAAAGTTAGGGTATTTGGCTGTGTCAATTACCCTGAGTATTTTTTATTTATATTAGCCTACAGATGGGCAAAATCATCCAACACAAAGCTTACTTTATAATAAAGTGTTAAATATCTCATATAAAAAAAAAAGAAATAGAAAAGAATCAATAGAAAGTTACAAATATTGATGATAGGTAAAAGAAATCCAACATACCAAAAATAGGAACCACTAAAGAATAAAGACAGGGAACAGAACAAATACCACACACTGTGTTCAGTAAAATTTCCTGAAATAGAAAAATATTTGAGGCTTGGCACCTGTGGCTCAAGTGGCTAAGGCGCTAGCCACGTACACCTAAGGTGGCGGGTTCAAATCTAGCCTGGGCCCACCAAACAACAATGATGGCTGCAACCAAAAAGAAAAAAAATAGCCAGGCGTTGTGGCGAGTGCCTGTGGTACCAGCTACTTGGAAGCAGAGGCAGGAGACTCGCTTGAGCCCAGCAGTTGGAGGTTGCTGTGAGTTGTGATGCCACAGCACTCTACCCAGGGGGGACAGTTTGAGGCTCTGTCTCCAAAAAAAAAAAGAAAGAAAGAAAAGAAAAGAAAAATATTTGAAAACACATACTGAAAGGGCATACAGTATACCTGAGAATACTGACCCAAAGCAAGATATATTCTTGTAGAATTACTGGATATCACAGAAAAAGGAAAAAACATGTGTTGGGTATTAAAGCCACACCAAAAATAAAAAGTGATATAGGCAAAGAAAATACTACAAGACTGTAAGTCTAAACTATGCTTATACTTTTTAACAAAAGAGCTTTATTCCAGAAAATAAAAATGGTCATATTTAAGGTATTTAAGGAAAGAAAAAGTAAGCAAAAAATATTATGTCCAACAAATTTGACTCCCAAACACAAAAACAAACTGTTACTAACACACTAAAATTCAGGGGCTATTTTTCCCATAAGCTGTTCCTAAGTAATCTACCAGCCAAGCAAATGAAAGGAGCATTGACCCAGAACTAAATATTAAATACAAAGTTGAAGAACTAGAATGAGGATTCTAAAAGAGGGAGTAGAGTACACAGTGGCTGTATTTCCTGATAATATAGACACAGTACAATATAAAAATGAGAGAATGATAATGAGAGCATATGCTGAAATTCTAACTAGTTTGACTTGTCATGTTATTGTGGTAGTATTGGTATTATTTTACTAAAACTATTATATATGTGATAGAAGAGAAATCAAATGGGTAATTATGGGATATTCAAGTTCTATCATCACCTGTAACTTTATTAAACAGAATTCTCAATATAAGAAAAAATAATAATGATGTGATATAGCAGGTGGTTCTGAATTTGAATTGGAAGTATCAGTATGAAACTTTAAGTATTTTATTTTTAAATAGACGGATAGATGATGGTCATAGATAGATTTTTTTTTAACTCCAGCTTTAGTTACTGAAAAAGCCTAGAAAAAAATGACTAACCAGTAAAAATTAGTATCCTTAGCACTTATACTGTAGTCTTAAAATACTGTCTCCCCCCCCTGGCTCGGCGCCTATAGCTCAACTGGCTAAGGCGCCAGCCATGTACACCTAAGGTGGCAGGTTCGAATCCCCAGCCTGGACCCGCCAAACAACAATGACGGCTGCAACCAAAAAAAAAATAGCCGGGCATTGTGGCGGGCGCCTGTGGTCCCAGCTACTTGGGAGGCGGAGGCAGGAGACTCGCTTGAGCCCAGGAGTTGGAGGTTGCTGTGAGCTGTAATGCCACAGCACTCTACCCAGGGGGACAGCTTGAGGCTCTGTCTCAAAAAAAAAAAAAAAAAAATACTGTCTCCCCCTAAAATAAAATAAACCAGGCCTTCTTAAACATATGTCTGATTCCAGTGTTTGGGCCATAAATTACAAGATGAACCTAGGAACTTTCTGTCCTACCAGATATCAAGGGAGGTCCTATCAGGAGATAGGAGAAGTCTTATGAGCCAAATTGAAGAGGTGCCCATAGACCAGGAATAGGGCAACTTGAACTTCAATAGAGATAATAATTGCCATAGATTGAACTAATGGCTTAGAAACATGAGTTTCAAGTACAGATAAACAATATTCTTGGGAGTGTGAGGTAGGAGGATCACTTGAACTTAGAAGTTCAAGTACAGTCTGTGCAACATAGCAAGACACCGTCTCTGAAAATTAAATGATTAATATTTAAGTAAAACTAATTGGTCAGCCTCAGAAATGAATCGGTAACTAACTTGTTATCTCACAAAGTAAGCAAAGTTGGGCTTTTATCCTGCCTTTTCCCTCCAAACTCTTTAAACCCCAAGGTAACCAAATAGCAAGTGATGGGCAATGTCTCTTTGAGAAGTAGTTCAGCTAAGAAATGCATGCTCTTCCCAGCATATCTACATGGCCCCCACTGCCCATCTCCTTCAAATTTTTGTTCAAGGTCACTTTTTTTTTTTTTGCAGTTGTTGGCAGGGCTGCGTTTGAACCCGCTACCTCCGGCATATGGGGCTGGCGCCCTACCCTTTTGAGCCACAGGCACCGCCCTTCAATGTCACTTACTCAGTGAGGCATTCCCTTAATACTCCTTTTAAAATTCCAAACCCACATCCCCTGATACTTGGTATCTCCTGCTTTTACTCTGCTCATTTCCTCCTCAACAGAGGTCTAAGTTCCAAGAGAATGGAGGTTTTCCTCGTTTATTTGGTTGGTTTGTTGATTCACTGCCCTTTCTCCGACACCTATCACCGGGCCTCACACATGGAATCTACTCAACAATACTTACCGAAGGAATTAATTATTTAAGTAAACAGCGACATCATATCTATTGTCCCCTAAATCCAGATACTAACATAGAAAGGAGAAGGGACGTGGGTAAAAGTAGAAACAATAAAAGACTAAACATTTATCCGAAGCAAAATGAATTCATCTGAGAGGCTGTTTTAAATCAGATAAGATGAATATAATTGTCTTCCAAGTGTAGGAACATGCCCTGCGCCCTCTCCAATTCTTTCCCATCAATAGGAGGGAAGTTGCTAGGAAGATTCAGATGAATTACAAGACACAAAGAAGTCACTTCAGTGGCACATCAAAATTTCAGTGTGTCTAACATCGACCCCTTGACCTAATTTGTTATTTCAAATGGAGGGAAAATGAGTAAATTGAAACTCATAGGCACTCACAAGGAACCGAGTGGTCTGCTGGGGAATCACAAGAGTTAACAAATGTTGACATAGGTTCTAACCCAAGATCTGAAGGCTCTTCCCTCTTCCCCCCAAGACAAGTGGTATTTCATATTGCCTCTTATCAGCCCATCCTGCCAGGCCCTGAGATTCCCCCTAACCAAGACCCACTCTTCACCCTTGACCCCTCCTCTGAAGAGGTCTAAGTTACCTGGAATGACCTGGCACAAAAGCAGCAGCACAGCCATAGTCAGCAAAACAGGCTTCATAACTTCAAGTAGAAGCAGCCTCGGGCAGTCTGGAAAAGTGACAGAAAATAGGGGAGAGTCTGGATTCTCTGATCCCTCTAATCACTTGGAAACTGTGTTGCTTATGTGTGCCCTCAGCTGCCCACGGGTACAGCCTGCCCTGAGATAGCCTGCCTCTCTCATGCCTAGTCACCATCCTGACACACCCACACCCACCTACCTGAGCTAACATGCCTCCCTTTGTCCACCTTTACCTTTTAAGGACCAGCAAGAATAAATCATACAACAGCCAGAAGGCTACTTTTAAAAATATATGTCAGCCCTTCTTATAACCCAGCTTAAAATCCTCCAAGGCTCCACATCACACCTAGGAAAATATCCACAATCTTTACTATGCCCCACAAAGCCTTACATTATCTAGTTTAGAAATCCACCATTATCGTGGTTCTAACGCAAATTAAGAAGACTCCTTTTTTCAAAGGCAGTTTCCCAGTTTGGGAGCTGAGGAGTAAAGAAGGAGGAACACTTCATTTAGATCTTAGGAACAATGTGTCTATTAGATTATCTCCTGTCCAAGAGAAGAGGCCTTGCTGCTGCCTAAAATGGTCAGCTTCAGAAAAGACTTGGGAATTGAGAGTGAGAGAGGGCAGAGTTGAAAATACTCAGCTCTTTATCCTGGCTGTTGCACTTAGTGGCTGTGTGACCTTGGGAGAGTCACTTCTCTTCTCTGAGCTTCATTCTCACCAATAAGCAGATTGGAGTTGATGGACTGTAAAGAGCAACAGAGTACATGTTTATTATGGTTCTCTGAGTGTTGAAAAGGTATAGAAAATGGAATGGTGCAGAATTCTAGTTTTTCACTCCCAACATAGGCCAACACAGGTCGTGCTAATTAGGTTTACACCTAAGGATCTTGGGGCTTCCCTCATCAGATTCCAATTCTCTTTGCACACTCTTCCCTGATCCCTACACTCAATGTGCTATATCATCCTTGCAAACCATGGTCTTTTGGGGGTGTTAGGTGATGTTCTTTCTCGTGGGGAGAGAAGGATGGCTTGGCCGCAGGTGCAAGTGTTGTGCCTGGATTTTTCTCGATCCCTCAAGAGTTAGTCCGAGACACACTCCGATATAAAGATTATGAGGCAAGCTTTATTCAAGCCGGGGCCTGGACTCTCCTGGTGAGCACACCAAGGAAGAGCCCTGCCCCTGAGGTGCAATCAGTTTTTATAGGGTACAGAAAACTGGAAGGGGAGGGGTAAAGTACGGGTACAATTTTGATTGGTTGCAAAACAGGAAGGGGAGGGGTAAAGTACGGGTGCAATTTTGATTGGTTGCAAAACAGGAAGAGGAGGAGTAAAGTACGGGTATAATTTTGGTTGGTTGCTAGGGGCATGGACAGATTACAGGTTAGACCTAAGCTCCTGATTGGACATAGGTTTCGGCCATGGGATGGGCGGGGAACGTTATGCTGACTCATTGGGCCTAAGATGGTGGTGGTGGCCATCATTAAAATGGCGTGGGCTCAGCCCCTACACAAACTCCCTCCTAGAATTGTTTAAAAGCAAGAAAGGACTACATACTCTTAGGTGGCATGTAGCAAAATGTCTTTATTTTCCACTCCCCTTTATTGGGAGCTAGTCACGTACACCACATAGATCAATAATCCTAACATCCTCATTTCTTATCTTAAACTATAGAAAAGAAAGAAAGTCCGGGAAAGTGAGATAGCCATCATAAGATTAGCCTAAAGAAAGAAAGTCCAGGAAAGTAAGACAACCATCTTAAGCTAGCCTCAGGCTACTCCTCTTGGAAGACCTAAAAGAACAATACATTATCTGACTTCTATTGTTAAAGTTAAAGGTTAGGATAAACAGAGGAGTAAAACCTTTCTCTTCTATGTACTCAATTAAATTTCTGAGAAACTGGCTTCATGACTTTTTTTTATGGATTTGGAGACCCTGCAGTTACAATGGAGTATTTTACTCACATCATTACGATGGAGGTTTTCTTTTCACTCACATCAACCTTTGAGTCATGTCCTCTGCACAGATGGGCCGTTTCAACCCTTATCTGACAGGCTGACTTGACTGCACAGTCGGGGTTACCTGTGGGAGGTTTTTACCCCTGGCCTGCAGGCCCCCACCGTGTTTTCCCAGGTCGCTTAGGGCTTCGACAAAAGCACATAATACTCACAAGTCTTTTCGCTCAGTTCTGGAATTAAAAGAGCACATTTCATTTAATTTTTGTGGGGGTTTACCCCACATGGGGAGCTTTAAAATGAGAGCAAAATTAGTACCTTGACTATGCAAGTAGGCCCAGAGAGGGACTATGGTTTTGCAAGAGCCACACAGTGTATTTGAGAGCTGGGGTCAAGGAGAAAGACCTATGATATAAGTGTCACAGGGATTTAGAAACTGATTAGGACATCCCAGAGAATCCTTAGGTGAAAATCCAATTACCCTGCCCTGTTTGGGTGTTGAAAACCTAGGATTTCTTCATTTTTTTCACTCTCTATGTTTTTTCAGCATCTAGAAAACCATGTACTATGATGGATATATTGTTTCCTACTGCCAATCTTCTCCAGATTTTTGGTTGACAAGATGGAGGCCCAGAAAAAAGTGATTTTTCCAAGATCACATAGAAAGTTAGTAGCAGAGTCAGGACTGGGTCACCAAATAGTTTCATCCTCTCCACTCTCAATACACAACTCCGTTTGAAGCACTCCCAAAAGACCATGGTTTGCAAGGATGATATAGCACATTGGGTGTACGAATCAAGGGAAAAGTGTGCAAAGAATATTGGAAACTGAGGAGGGAAGCTCCAAGATCCTCAGATGTAAACCTCATTAGCATGATCTGTGTCTATATCCAGGCCATTTAGGCAGCGAGGAGGAAATCTCTTAAAGAGAAAAGAATCTAATAGGTGCATTCTTCTCAAGAGAGAATGTATATCCTACCCCCTCATCCCTTAGCCCTCATATAAGAAAATTGAATTTTATGATGTTTTACATCCTGGCGGGTGCTCAAAGCAACCCTAACTAAGATAATATTACATTTTGTACCTCCCTTCTCTGTAAGGAATTGAGTTAAAGTTTGCCACAAACTTTTATTATTATTACTATTATTATTATTATGAGACTTGAGAGGCAAAACGAAGGAGCAGCCATCATTCTCCAAAGTGTCTTTGGTTAGAGGTGGTGAGGAAGAGATGCAGGGGCGTATGAAGGTTTGGGTCAGTCCTCTCCATGTCCTGTTCCATGCCAGCTCTCCTAAAATGCCAGCCCCGCTGACCAGACTGACCCCAGGGCCCAGCTTTACCACTCAGCCTTTTCTATGAAGTCTTTGCATAGGAGGACACTCATTCAGATCTTAGGGACAACGTGTCTATTAGATTATTTCTTATCTAAGAGAAGAGGTCCTGCTGCTGCCTAAAACACTCAGGTGAGGAAGGACTTTGGCATTGAGAGTGAAAGAGGGCAGAGTTGGTTTTTTGTTTTGTTTTTTGCAGTTTTTGCAGTTGTTGGCCGGGGCTGTGTTTGAACTCGCCACCAGAGGGCAGAGTTTTGAATAATCGTCCACAGACTTCTCTATAGGAGCTCCCTTAGCAGTCCCTCTACAGCTGGGACATGCTTAGCTTCCTTGACACATTCACCCACGCCAGGGCTGGCTAGTGACTTTTCTCTAATGTTTGCAGGTCTTTGCTGTCCAGAAATTGAATAGTATCTAATTCTTTTATTTCTTTTTTTTTTGAGACAGCATCCTCTGTTCCCCTGGGTAGAGTGATGGCATCATAGCTCACAGCAATCTCAAACTCTTGGGCTCAAGCCATCCTCTTGCCTCAGCCTTACAAGTAGCTGGAACAACAGTCACCTGCCACAATGCCTGGCTAGCTTTTCTATTTTTAGTAGAGACAGTGTCTCGCTCTTGCTCAGGCGGTCTGGAACTCCTGAGCTCAAGCAATCTACCGACCTTGACCTTCCAGATTGCTAGGATTGCCGGCTTGAGCCACCACACCCAGCTGATTAGTATCTAATTCTTAGAATAAATACTTTATTCTGTGCTTCCTGGAGTGAGTCTTAACTAATACATGTTTGAAAAAAGTGATTCCCCCTTAACAGGAACGAAGGACGTGAAGGTAGATTTCTAGGCTTTGGGCACCAAATCCCTTCCTAGATGCTGCTTCTTGTTTCACTGAAATGGTTTTAGAAAGAATTATTTAAACTTGCTGACCTCACAAATTCACTTGCCTTTCAATTAACAGCCCCATCCAATAGGTTTTCTGCCTCTACAGAAATGGGTTCCACTGTTATTTTTACCGTGTATGCTTTCATACCCTTCACCTCTGAATCAGGCAGGGTCCCATCAGGAAACAGACTCCACACCAATATTCACAACAGAGGATATTATTTATTTATTGAGACAGAGTCTCAAGTTGTCGCCCTTGGTAGAGTGCTGTGGTGTCACAGCTCACAGCAACCTCCAACTCCTGGGCTTAAGCAATCCTCTTGCCTCAGCCTCCCGAGTAGCTGGGACTATAGGCTCCTGCCACAATGCCCGGCTATTTTTGTTGTTGTTGCAGTTGTCATTGCTGTTTAGCTGGCCCCGGGCTGGGTTCAAACCCACCCGCCTTGGTGCCTGTGACCAGCACCCTACCCACTGAACTAGGCTACCAACAGAGGCTATTAAGTAAAGGGAATCAGTTACACATTCTTGGAAGGCTGAAAGAACAAAAGGACCCCGAGGAAACAAGTGTTAGTAACCACAGGATGCAGCTACCACCCAGAGCACTGAGGAAAATAAGAGAAAGAGAGTGAGTTTTCAAATCCTGAGTTCAGCCCAGGGACCCTCAATGGCTGGTTCTTGCATCTCTGAGGAAGGGGCACAGCCTGGTGCCCATGAGGGTGACCCTGAGAGTACAGTCCACCACAAGGCCAGGACTAGCAGAGCGCTGTGGCCCCTGGAACTTCTAGAGGCCGCACAGAACTTGCAGCTGTATCTCTTACTGTCATTTTTCTCCCAGTTTTTGCTCCGATTACGTCGTATTTTTCGTTTCACCATCATGAACCTGCCTACCAACGTTCCTCTGCCTGGAATCGCATCTCGGTTCATCTGCCTGTCGGGTGGTATTTATTACTCTAACGCTGCTCTGCGGGCGTCCCTGGCCCTCCGGACTCCGCGTCGGTGGCGCTCCCGTGTGGTGCCTGGGGTCGGGTGGTTTCGAGCCGGGTGAAAGGCCGCGGACCAAGGCTGGACCTTGGACTTCTCTCTACCGACCTCCATGACAAAGGGAGGCTGTCAGCGCAGAGGTGTGGGCACCACCCTGTGGAGGGGGAGTGGGGACTGTACCGTGGGCAGCTGAGAGCAGAATGTGTGCTGTGGTTATCAGAGGGACAGCGAGCCAGGGCCGGGCACTCCCCTACGTCCCATTAGCTCTGCCGGTCACATCGCACTTGCGGCTTCACCTTGGGCGGTCTCCAGCCATGAAGCTCCTTTTGCTGACTTTGGCTGCACTGCTGCTCTTGTCCCAGCTCACTCCAGGTAACCTGGACCTCCTCAGGGAAGGGGCAGGGTTTGGAGACTGAGACCTGGTCAAGGAAAACCCTAAGGGTGGCAGGGCGCAGGCTGCGGGTCACAATTTGGACCATGTTTAAGAGACGCCCTCACCAGCATCGGGTGCCAGATGTTAGGTGCCAACTACAACTCGCAGAGCTCCTAGCTCCGACACTCCATCCCTCCTCTCCCTGCTCAGCTCCAGGGAGCGTAGCAGGTGGCCTGGAGTGTGAGGAAGAGTGGAGGAGGTGGGCAAAAGAGACAGGAAGGAGAAGAGGCAGTCCTGGTGCTTGTGCAGAACTGTCCCCAGAATGATCTAGGCTTTGTAAGGATCACAGCCACCTTAGTGGGAGAGAAAAGTTCATGTTTACTGTTGCTGCCTCTGTACCAGATGCTGTGTTGGGAGCTAGGGCCACAGAGATAAATGGCATGGCCTTGAGGAGACAGTTACACCAGCACTTACAGCCCAGGGTGACATGTCTGTGTCAGAGAGAAGCCAGCCAACTGGGCCCACAGCCCAGCCTGAGGGTCAGGAGAGTCCTTCAAGAGCAGTGGTTCTCAACCTTCCTAATGCCACGGCCTTTTAATACAGTTCCTGTGGGTCGCAACTCACAGGTTGAGAACCACTGCCCTAGAGAGATACCCCAAATCCTGAGACGTGAGTAGAAAGGCAAGAAGAAAAGGTCTAAGTAAAAGGGTGTCCAGGCAGGGAGGTCAGCTTCTGCAAAGGTCCAGGCATGGGGAAGAACATGGCCTCCCCTTTGGGGAAAGCCACACAAAGCAGAGGAGTGTGTCAGGGAAGCAGCAAGGAGTGAGCACACAAGGCCCAGGTCTGAATGAGCTTTGAAGGCCAGGAGAGGAAGCCACCAGCAGAGGGAGCCATGGGTGACTTAAGCAGAGACGGGCCCTGGTCAGATGTGCACATCCCACCAAGTCCAGCTCCAGCTGCCTGCTCCCTCCTGCTCATCTGGCAGAAGCTTCTGCCCACCCCTAGGCTGTCAGCTCACCTTTCCACAAAGTCAGAATGTGTGAATTTCCTACATTAGCTAACCTCAGTCCTCATGTCTGCCTGTGACCCTGAAAACACTCACCAGGGAAAGAAAGGAAAGCCCAGAACCCCGTTAGAATCCTCCCCCACCATACCCTAACTCTGTAACCCCCCAAAAGTAGCTCAGAGGCTCACAGTGTCAATTTCCTTATTTCTCAACTGCTATAACAACATCAAGTGTATAGGAATAGCAGGCTAAGGGAACAACACAGAACACACTAAAATCTTGATGTGCAAAGCTTCTTCATTTTCTGTAACATCTGAACTTTCCCAAGACCTGCCATCCTGATGGTGGGTGAACTAGTGGAGGGAGGGGCAGAAGAGGGCACATAGAGGCTGTGCCCAAACTCAGTACTTAAATGTTTGTCTTTCTGGTTTAAGACAATCTTCAAGTTAATTCAGTCTCTTTTGAATAAATATCCAGTCTTTGGTGGCGCCTGTGGCTCAAAAGGGTAGGGCGTCGGACCCATATGCCAGAGGTGGCGGGTTCAAGCCCAGGCCCAGCCAAAAAAAAAAAAGAATAAATATCCAGTCTTTTGGTATGTCTCCTTTCTTCCCCCCTTCTTCCAGGGAGAGCATCTAGGTTTAGGAGAAAGTAAGTTAATATGTCATCAATTAATTAATTGCTTCATTCAGTAAAATGGCTGAATAGATTTCATGTTCCTGGCACTGTGATAGGTGCTGGAGGCAGGACAATAAGCAAAGCAGAACAAAACACACAGATTCTGGACAGAAGACAGAGATTTTGCTCATCTACTGGAAGATCCAGAGATTCTACATTTACTGGAGGATCCAGAGAATTTTGAAAATAAGTGAAACATCTGTCCCATGATGATGATGGTGAATGCAAAGAGAAAAATAGGCATGAAGGAGGATAGCAAATGCCAGGGGGAGGTGTTTTGATATTTTTAATGGGGTGCTCATGAAATGGCTCACTGGAACCAAAGAAACCATACATGGTAAACCATGTGGATATATAAAGAAGAATAATAAACCTAGCGGAAATGACATGTGCAAAGGCCCTGGGGCAGGAACCTGAGGCGGTAGGATCCCTGTGCTGGATCCTTGTGGTCCACTGGGGTAATATCCTTCATTTTTTCATTTGGGTTTTTTTGGAGACACAGTCTCACTTTGTCATCCTTGGTAGCGTGCCACGGCATCAGCTCACAGCAACCTCAAACTCTTGGGCTTAAGCAATTCTCTTGCCTCAGCCTCCCAAGTAGCTGGGACTACAGGTGCCTGCCACAATGCATGGCTATGTTTAGAGACTGGGTCTTGCTCTTGCTCAGGCTGTTCTCGAACCTGTGAGCTCAGGCAATCCACCCACCTCAGCCTCCCAGAGTGCTAGGATTACAGGTGTTAGCCACCACACCCAGCCCTGGTAATATGCCTCATTGAGTGTGACCAGAGTGAACTCTTGTTACTGGATCCCCTGGCTGACGAAATCTCTTGGCCATGTTGAGGACCCGACCACTGACTTGGCCCTTCATTTCAACCAAATTTCCTGTCTGGTTCCTGGATTAATGCTGTTCACACCTTCCCTTATTGCCTTCTGCATTTTGTCACTGGTTTTCCTTTCTTAACCAGAGAGAAGGGAATTTGGGGACCTCCTGGATCTATTTTATGCTACAAGAGAGCATAGAGAGATGTTCAGCCACTTTCCTCCGCTATTTCTAATCTGTTTCCAGGTGACACCATAATAGGCTATGTCCATGCTGAAGATAGAATTCGTCTATAAAGCACCTAGTGCGGAGGCTCAGGCCTGTAACCCTGGCACTCTGGGAGGCTGAGGGAGGAGGATGCCCTGAACTGAGGAGTTCTAGACAAGCCTAAGCAAGAGCAAGACCCCAACTCTACTAAAAATAGAAAAGTTAGCGGGGCTTTGTGGCAGAGATCTGTAGTCCCAGCTCCTCGGGAGGCTGAAGCAGGAGAGTCACTTGAACCTAGGAGTTTGAGGTTGCTATGAACTATATGCTCTAGCCTGGGCAACAGAGTGAGACTCTGTCTCAAAAAAAAGAAAAAAGAAAAGAAAAATCCCCCTAAAAGCTACCAAATTTCCCTGCACAAATAAGGGAACTAAGGGAAAGTGCAGGCTGAAGTACAAGGTGAATGAAGCCATGTTTGATAGACTTCAAGGCAAGGCAGGGCCAGGAGGCAGCGCCTAAGGGGGTTAACATCAGATCTCGGCTGTAAAGGGATTCAAGGTCCCACTTCCATGGAAAGTACAAAATTAAGATAGATGTGAAATTTTGTATCCTAAAACCTTCTGACACTTTGCACCTGGCTCTGAAACCAAGCTTGCCTTTCTGTATTAAAAGACTAGTTTCTCCCAGGGAAGACTATAACATTTGATTCTTGGTGATATTATTTCAAATACAAAGTTTCTCATACTCGTGACTTGAACAAAAAGAGTTTCTCAGCATTTTGTTCTTATGTTAGTTAACAAAAGCAGTTTCACAGGTTCACACTGGCTCCCTGGAGTGACGGGATAGTCTAGGCTCATCTTGTACAATTCCTAAGCCAGATCTTGAATTAGTTCTAAGGTTTACAATAGAAATTTTTACCTTGATGTTTTGATGGAAAAAAAAAAAGAAATTTTTACCTTATCGCATTTTACCTTCAAATAATATGTCAATTTACATATAGGGCAAGAACCTTAAAGCAGTAGAGTATATTTCCATTTTCCCTCTCTCAGTCTTTGTGCTATTATTATACATTTCACTTCTGCTTGTTTGTTTGTTTGTTTGTTTGTTTGTTTTTGAGACATCTCACTCCATATCATTGGTGTCATAGCTCACAGCAACCTGAAACTCTTGGGCTCAGGTAATCCTCTTGCCTCAGCCTCCTGAGGAGCTAGGACTACAAGCATGTACCCCTATGGCTAGCAATTATCTTTCAGAAGAAATAAGAAAAGTTGTTTACATTCACCTACACGTTTACCAGTTCTGGCTCTCTTTGTTCCTTTATATAGCCATTCAGATTTCCATATGGAAGCATGTCTTATGCCTTAACATTTCTTACAGTGAAAGCTTTCAGGGATAAATTTTCTCAGGTTTTGAATATCTGAAAAAAGTCTTTATTTCTCCATTTTAGAAGATTTTTGTTATGTAAGAAATTCAATTTTCTTTCTTTCTTTTTTTTTGGAGACAAAGTCTCACTCTGTTGCCCCAGGTTACAGTGCCATGCAGTGGCAGCTCACAGCAACCTCCAATTCTTGGGCTTAAGAGATCCTCCTGCCTCAGTTTTTCATTTTTAATAGAGATAGTGTCTCACTCTTGCTCAGGCTGGTCTCGAACACGTGAGCTCAAGCAATCCACTCACCTCAGCCTCCTAGAATGCTAAGATTACAGGTGTGAGCCACCATGTCCAGCCATGTAAAGAATTCTGGGCTGACTTTGTTTCCATTTCACTACTTTAAAGATTTCTCTCCACGGTCTGCTAGTGTACAGTTTTTGACTCTAGCAAATAGTGGACAAAGTTTTTCTTAAGTACTTAATGTGTTTTGTCTTCTGGGTGTTTTAAGATTTTTTTCTTAAGCTTGATTTTTGGCAATTTGATTATGATATATCTCTGCATGCTTCTCTTTAGGCTTTATTCAGCTTGGAGTTCACTGAGATTCTTGGATCCAGAGTTTTCACCAAACTTAAAAAATTTCAGCCATTATTTATTCAAATATTTTTTCTGTCCCTCCCCTCTCCTCTCCTTTTGATACTCCAATTATACATATGTTAGATGGCTTGCTATTGTCCCGTGGGTCACTGATACTCTGTTCCTTTTTTTTTTTCCAGTCTTTTTTCTCTCTGTTTCATTTTGGATAGTTTCTGTGGCTATGTCTTCAAGCACATTTATCTTTTCTTTTCCAGTCTAATTAATATACTATTAATATCACTAGGTTTTTCACTTAATAGTGTTTCTTCTCAAGTATTTCTACATGAATTTTTTTGCACCTTTATCTCCTCTCTTTATTCTCAGGTTTTCCTCTGCCTTCTCGGGTATTTAGAGCATATTTATCGTTAACTGTTTTGTCATCTTTGTCTGCTAGTTTTATCATCTTTGCCATTTCTAGCCATTTCTGATTTTCTCCTGGTTATTGGTCATATTTTTCTGCTGGGGTTGTGTGTGTGTGTGTGTGTGTGTGTGTGTATGCACACGCATCCCTGGAAAATACTTGGATGCTGTGCACTATAAATTTCCCACGTTTGGGCTCGGCCCCTGTGGCTCAAGTGTCTAAGGTTCCAGCCGCATACACCTAAGGTGGCAGGTTCGAATCCAGCCCAGGCCTGCCAAACAACAATGATGGCTGCAACCCCCCCAAAATAGTCAGGCATTGTGGCAGGGACCTGTGGTCCCAGCTACTTGGGAGGCTGAGGCAGGAG
>NW_003852646.1:234811-259999 GCF_000181295.1 Otolemur garnettii | reverse complement strand
TCTCAAAAAAAAAAAAAAAAAAAAAAAAAGGAGCTCTGTGCTGTGAAAGGAAGTAACTTGCTGAAGATTTCCTAGTTTACATATGGTAAAGCCAGGTTTCAAATCCAGGTTTTCAAAGCTTCAACAGTTCATGCACCACTGGTCCTCTGAGAGGAAACCTCCATGGAGGGCCAGAGTTGGGAATGAGTATCCAGAGAGGATGTGAATCTGTATTATTCTTTCTTGTCCCCCACCCCTTTTTCTCTGTGTTGGCCTTCTACTATTCCTGCCAGAAGAAAACAGCTTAAGGCTTGGTGCCCATAGTACAGTGGTTACGGCGCCGGCCACGTGCACCAAGACTGGCAGGTTCGAACCCGACCCAGGCCTGCTAAACAACAATGACGACAGAACAACAGAAATAGCTGGGTGTTGTGGCAGGTGCCTGTAGTCCCAGCTACTTGGGAGGCTGAGGCAAGAGAACCGCTTAAGCCCAAGAGTTTGAGGTTGCTGTGAGCTGTGATGCTACGGCACTCTACCCAGGGTGACATAGTGAGACTCTGTCTCAAAAAAAAAAAAGAAAAGAAAACAGCTTAAGTGACTTAAATAGAAGTTAAAGGCTTTATTTCAGTGATGTACACCAAGATAACTCAGTCAAACAGGAGTAGAGTTTTTATAGAGAAAAGAGGGGTGCATGTCTTTTGGTTTGCCGCAGGTAGCAGGTCTTGTCTTAATTATTGCAAAATTGTGCTTGGAATGCTTGGACGTTGTTTCCGTTTGTCATGCCTCTTGCTCAGGAGGGTTGGTCCCATCCCATCCCCATGACTGTCAGAACAGTTCTTTCAAAGGCAGGTTTTGAAAGTATCCTGGTTTGTGTCTCAGTCTAGATTCCTAGGCAAGATAGGTAGCCAAAAACTGGGGTAAAGGAAAAAGGTAGAAGGTGGAGAGGATCAAAGGGAAGGGAACTTGGACCCTCTAGCACGTCTGTGTTCATCCTTTTACAGACTTTTCAAATCCAGAGCCTGTCTCTTCCTAAGACTGACATTGTTCTTATTTCTGCTTTGTGTCAGGTGGCACCCAAAGATGCTGGAATCTTCTTGGCAGATGCCGCCATAAATGTTCCAAGAAGGAAAGGGTCTATGTTTACTGCGTAAATAGTAAAATGTGCTGTGTGAAGCCCAGGTATCAGCCAAAACAAAGGCCTTGGTCATTTTAAGTGTTTGGAGCCTGAAGCCATGAAAATGTAGATGAAGCTACCCGGAGTGTGACCCCAGTGGATTCCTGAGCTCTGTCAATAAACACTTCTGGACGATCCCTGTGTTTGCCTGTCAGTCCCCCCTCCTCCCCCAGCTTCTCAGAAGACTCCCTTTCAGGTGGTTTGGGGCTTTTCAAAACCATAATGACACATTATTTGCCTCTTTAATCTCACTCTCTCACAAGTGTCTGGTGGAATTTTCTAGAATCCACATAGGACAACATCACTGTTCTAGCCGCTAACAAAGCATGTGCTTATGTATTCTTGTGTTTCTTCAATCTTTTAAGTTCAAAGGCTTAGACGTACCTGTATTTTGCCATGTACAACGTGCGCCCGTGTAGAGTGTGCACCCACGTTTTGGGACCAAGGAAAAAATCTTTCATTTTAAATTTTTTCTTCTTCAGAATCATTTGTACTTATATCTCACCAGCAGAGATGGTCAGCTCAAACCCAGACAAATTAAAACCACCTCAAAAGGTCCATGTCATTACAGCACATCAGGGCAAAACCAGAAGAGGAGACAAGAGTTTAGCCTGAGTTCTTTGCTGAGAAAAGCAATCACAGGTGCGTCATTGTCATTACAAACTCCCTGGCAATGCAGCACAAATCTGCCAGTGTGGGAATCCCTGGGGGCTCTTTACATGTGTTGCTCATACAAGCCGCCTCTTCCTCTGTCACAAATGAGCTCTTGCTCTTTATGGGGGAAGGTGATCTGCGTGTTATTCTGAGTGATGGCACCATTTGTTTACTCTGGAACTTTGCTGGGGAGGTGACAACTTATTTTCTCTGCAGAATCTGAGATGCAATAGCTTGTCAGACTGTCTGAAAAAACATGTCTGTTCTGAAAGGCAGGTAGGTGGGAGTGACTGGCTGAATAAAAAGTGCACAGGGTAACCGTGTAGGGCGTAGGACTCTGTAAGTATTTAATCCTCTTGTGATTCAGAAACTTGAGCTCTCAAGAAGCAAGCTCTTCCTTGGAGGGGAGGAGAGAGGGAAAAAGGGAACGGGGAGATGCAGGGTACAGAAATCAGCTGAAACACTCCATGCTGGTTCTGACTCTCCAGCTCGTGCAGGAAGCTGTAGAACCGAGGCAAGGTTAATTCTGCATATACATTTTCAGTTTAATTTCCTTTCTCAACCACCAACTTTAATTGTAAAATTCTGCTTACCATTTTCTCCAGTTTGTTGCTCCCAGATCTCACTCCAAATTTCCACTCCATATGTACAAGCTGGTTAATCATCAGAGTCTGACCTATGGCCCGCCAGGCAAGGGTGGGGACATTCTATTTCCACTTTTCAGAAAAGTAAATGGCCTGGCTGGGTACAGTGGCTCAGACCTGTAATCCTACCACTCTGGAGGATTGAACTGGGAGGTGAAGGCAGGAAGATCACAGAGCTCTGGAGTTTGAGACCAGCCTGAGCAAGAGCAATACCCTGTCTCTACTAAAACTAGAAAAATTAGGCGTTGTGGTGGACACCTATACTCCCAGCTACTCAGGCGGCTGAGGCAGGAGGATCACTTGAACCCAAGAGTTTGAGGTTGCTGTGAGGTAGGCTAATGCCAGGGTATTCTAGCCTGGGCAACAGAGTAAGACTTTGTCTTGAAAAAAAAAAATTTTCTTTTTTTTGCAGTTTTTTGGCCGGGGCCAGGTTTGAACCCTCCACCTCCGGTATATGGGGCCAGCGCCCTACTCCTTGAGCCACAGACACTGCCCTCAAAAAAAATTTTTTTTAAATAAAATTCACAAAAAATGAATTTCAGAAACGTGTTTTCTAGAAAGATTTTCAAATTTAGCTTTAAAAAAGTCAGAACATTTTAAAATATTCTATCTTCAACTACTAAAATTAAGAGGTAGCTTATAGCCAAGAGTTCAACAAACGTTATTGTTTAATATTTTGGCCATCATAAATCAGGTTATATTTTATATTGATTAGTGATAATAAATCTGTCCAGGATAACTCACTTTTGCATAACACTTTCCTTTGTTCTTCATTGTCTTTATACTCAACAGCATAAAGTATAAATCAAAGATAATTTATCATCCTTCATGTCATGAGACATGATTTGGGAGTCTTTCCTATCTATGAAATTTTGAGGTGACCAAATTCACAGTAAGCTTTTTAATCATCCTTACAAGCTGTGAGGAATTCTCAAACAGAATTTGGGGTTGGAAGACTTACGTCTAAATAGAATTAAAGAACAAAAAGGCATGTACATTTCTAATAGATTTTTAAATGTGATGAATGATAACATTTTAACAAATACTTGAGCTGTAATGTAATCTCTATTATTTTCCCTATTATTACTATCCAAAACATGTAAAATATTATTTGGATATAATGTTCTTAAGATTGCCAAGCTAACATATTCTCTCGGTATTTAAAATAACTCATGACTCGGCACCTATGGCTCAGACGGCTAAGGCATCAGTCACATACACCTGAGCGGGCGGGTTCGAATCCAGTCTGGGCCCGCCAAACAGCAACGATGGCTGCAACCAAAAAATAGCCAGGTGTTGGCTCAGCACCTGTGGCTCAAGCGGCTAAGGCGCCAGCCACATACACCTAAGGTGGCGGGTTCGAATCCCCAGTCTGGGCCCACCAAACAACAATGATGGCTGCAACTAAAAAAAAAAAAAAAAAGTGGCCAGGCGTGTGGTGGGCACCTGTAGTCCCAGCTACTTGGAAGGTGGAGGCAGGAGACTCGCTTGAGCCCAGGAGTTGGAAGTTGCTGTGAGCTGTGATGCCATGGCACTCTACCCAGGGGGATAGCTTGAGGCTCTGTCTCAAAAAAAAAAAAAAATAGCCAGGTGTTGTGGTGGGCGCCTGTAGTCCCAGCTATTTGGGAGGCTGAGGCAGGAGATTCGCTTGAGCCTAGGAGTTGGAGGTTGCTGTAAGCTGTGATGCCACACACTGTACTCAGGGTGACAGCTTGAGGCTCTGTCTCAAAAATAAATAAATAAAATAAAATAAAATAAAATAACTTATTTGGCAGTACCTGTAGCTCAGTCGGCAGGGTGCCGGCCACATACACCTAGGGTGGCCGTTTCCAACCTGGCCCAGGCCTGCTAAGCAACAACGACAACTACAACCCAAAAAATAGCCAGGCATTGTGTAGTCCCAGGAGGCAAGAGAATCACTGAAGCCCAAGAGTTTAAGGTTGCTGTAAGTGTGATACCACAGCATTCTACCCAGGGTGACAGCTTGAGACTCTGTCTCAAAAAATAATTAATTAATTAACTCATTATATTTTCTTATCAGTTGAATTATTGAAGTTCTTAATCATTTTTCATCCTAACATTAATAGATTTCGCAATCATCTGTTGCAACATTTTATTCCTGCAGTAATAAGTATACACTTATTTCTCAAAAGACAATTGAGTTTAAACATGGAGTTCCGTTCCAAGTCACATGCAGTGAAAGTGTTGCTGGAGCCTCTGATCAGAGACCCAGGAAGAAGAAACTGCAGACAGGATGATTGATTTGAAGGGAGGTCGGGACTCACTCTGGTCGGCGACCCAGCCTAACTTTACTGATTATCTTATATACTTTTAAACATTCAGTAAGAATTTAACACAGATACAAAGGAGTGAAGTACCATTAGGAATCTACCATTTAAGATTACAATTCAGTGTGAAGGCTGAGGAAAACATATACAATTGATTTTGTTTAGAGTAAAAACATAAGGTAGACTGCTTGTCTGTCCTTGCTGGCCCAAACTGAAACTAGAGATTATAATGTTAATGAAGGAAGAAGACAGAGAACAGAACCCAACTCTTGAGGACAGGCAATACATGCTCCCAGCTGCGACCCCGGCTGATTCTCCAGAATTCCTTAACAAAGAGAAATTCTGCATATTTCTGCATTTCTATAGGCAGATGCAGAAGCTCGATCTTTGAAGAAATCTTTCTCAGAATCAATCTCCTGGGGGAGCACATTGAAGCGAACTGCCATGTCTGAGCATGGGATACTTATCTCTACAATGCAGAGTGTTTACCTCCGTTTGAAAATGAGTACTCCTATGTTAACAATAAATTCAAATATTATACCTTGTTAGTATTACTGAAGGTTTTATGCTTATTGGACATGCTGGTAAACCATGCATTTATGAAATCATCGAGCACACACAAGTTCAGGGCATGAGAAATAACACCAAAGTAGGTATTTGGATAAATCCTTCCAAAGAGTGAGACCGAGGCTGAATATTGAGACCAAAGTCAAAATTGGGTTTTTCCAGCTAGGGTGAGGTGGCTCGTGCCTGTAATCCTAGAACTCTGGAATGCCAAGGCAAGAGCATCCCTTGAGCTCAGGAGTTCTAGTCCAGCCTGAGCAAGAGGGAGACCCTGTGTCTACTAAAACTAGGAAAACTAGCCGGATATTGTGGTAGGCGCCTGTAGTCCCAGCTGCTTGGGAGGCTGAGGCAAGAGTTTTCACTTCAACCCAGGAGTTTGAGGTTGCTGTGAGCTATGGTGATGCCACTTCAGTCTAGCCAAATCATACAGAGCAAGACCCTGTCTCAAAAGAAACATACATTCATTTGTTTATTTATTCATATAACAAATATCTATCAACTACCTACTATGTGCCAGGCATCATATTAGTCTCTAGGTAAATAAAGCAAACATGGACTTTGCAAGTGTGGCGGCTATAACCCGTTAGAATATTCCAAGTAGAGAGAATGCACATGCATTGGCCTTGCAGGGGTGGAGCTTGTTCAAGAAACTGAAAGAATAGCCATGTGGCTAAAGCCTGGTTGGTGTGCAAGGGAAGGGGGCTACACGATGAGATTTGAGGTATGAGGGAGACCACACAATACTTTGATGTTTGGACTTAACACAAATTCTGGAACAAATTACTCATTAAAGTAGAGGAGCGCTTGTCTTTCTCCAGGTGCTTCTGTTTGCTGATAGCTTCTGCTTCCTCAAATTTTGGTTTTATCCCCCTCCTCCTGCCATCACCCACTCCACTGTTCAGCCTTGACTTTTACTAAGGCATCTTTTCACGTTCAACTTCAATTATAAACTGCTTTATTCTCTCTGTATTTCCCAACTCAAATTCCTGGGACACAATTTACAAGCGCCAAGATGTGGAAACAACCCAAATGCCCATCAACCCATGGGTAGATTCACAAACTGTGTGTACGTATACTATGGAGTTCTATTTAGCTGTAAAAGATGGAGACTTTACATCTTTTGTATTAACGTGGATGGAGTGAAGAACATTCTTCTTAGTAAAGTATCACAAGAATGAAAAAGCGGCTCAGCACCTGTGGCTCAAGCGGCTAAGGCGCTAGCCACATACACCTAAGGTGGCGGGTTCGAATCCCCAGCCCGGACCCGCCAAACAACAATGATGGCTGCAACCAAAAAAAAAAAAAAAATGGCCAGGCTCTGTGGCGGGCGCCTGTAGTCCCAGCTACTTGGGAGGCTGAGGCAGGAGACTCGCTTGAGCCCAGGAGTTGGAGGTTGTTGTGAGCGTGATGCCATGGCACTCTCAAAAAAAAAAAAAAAAAAAAAAAGAATAAAAAAGCAAATATCCAATGTACTCAATACTAATATGAAGCTAGTAAAAAAACTAATACACACCCACACAAGAGAAAAACTCAGTTCAAGTTGGGGGGTGGGAAAGGAAGGGAAAGAGGGGGGTTGGAGAAGAAGGAGGGAGATTGGTGAGCTCCCACCTAATGGGCACAATGTAAGGGTATATGGAACACCTCCTGGGGGCAGGATACTACAAACGCAAACGTTGTAACCTAATCATTTGTACCCTCATATTAATCTGAAATTTTTTTAAAAAGAAAGAAATGAAAAAAAATTCTTGAGGCAGACTCTGATTGATCCAGTTCATCATTTTGTACCAACCCATCCTATAGGTCAAGGATCAGCCTATAGGATTAACTTGGCTTGGGAAAGTGCTCATTTCTTGCCCGGTAACTGGGCATGATGGAGAGGGAGCTCCTGGTATGACTTCATCTGACTGCATATGTCTTTACTTCAGCCAAGGCTACGAGCAGCGCTAGAAGGGTATGAATGGATGGAACATGCACAGTGTGCTGTGCATTCACATTTCCATGCATCCTTCAGTAAACTTCTATGGGGAGAAATATGTCTGCTCCTCTCTCCATGTAATGCAGAACCCCTAGGCTTACAGGAAAGTGAACATCATCAAAATGTGAGATGTGGGCCCTTTTGGTGAAATTTCTGGAAAAGGGGACAGTCACTCCATCCTTTCATGAGGCCCTACTAACCTGCTAATGAGAGCTTGACATTCACTGGGCCCTATTCGACTCAATGCTCCTTCCTTATAATCAATATTTTGCAATGCCCCCTTTCAATCTTAAAATAAAATTCATAAATATTGTAACCTATCTCGTATAATTTCAAGAAAAAGTCAAGCCCTAACTAGATTATTTTAAATGGAGGTTAAAGCATTTTACAATATATATCTTGATGCATAAATACACTAAAGGCCTACCAAAGTAAATCTCATACCTATAAATAACATGAGTACATCAGCTATCAATGCAGACTCAAATAGGTGTGCTATGTGGGCAATTCAAATACTGCCATAGTGTTACTTGCTATTTGTGTGCTGATTTTCCAAAATTGTGAACAGCTTGGGTAAAGTTCCAACCAAAGCAAAGTATAATCATCCCTTGATTTACACAGTGCTTTCATTCCAGGAAAATTCAGCTGGTAAAAAGCACTTGCATAATAGCCTTAATTCCGGGTTCAGAAAATTATAAATGGTTTTCTCAACTATCTAAATGGCTGGTAGGCTATTTGAATTTTGTCTTTTCCAGGACAGTCACACTGCTTTTCACCTACCTAACTTTCCTGGGCCCAAACCCACTGAATTCCAGTAGGAGACCCATGAATTTTGACAATCAAAAATGCCCCAGTAAATTCTCTAGCACTCTGGGAGGACAAGGGGGGGTGGATTGCCTGAGCTCAGGTTCAAGACCAGCCTGAGCCAGACTGAGACCTTGTCTCTAAAAAAAAAAATAACTGGGTGTTGTGGCGGGTGCCAGTAGTCCCAGAAACTTGGGAGGCTGAGGCAAGAGGTTGGAGGTTAGTGCCCATAGACCCATTAACAAATTGTGGTATATGTACACTATGGAATACTATGCAACTGTAAAAAAAGATGGAGACTTCACATCTTTTATGTTTATCTGGATGAAGCTGGAACATATTCTTCTCAGTAAAGTATCTCAAGAATGGGGGAAAAAGTATCCAATGTACTCAATACTACTATAAAATCAATATATAACCACCTACACACTCATACGAATGGCAAAACATAACTATAGTCCAGAAATTAGAAGGGAAGAAGAGAAAGAGGGGAGGAGAGGGAAGGATATGGGAGGAGGGAGGGTATTTGGGGGGACCTCACCTAATGTGCATGATGCAATGGTACATTTCAAAACTATTAAGAAATGAGTATAATTGTGATGGATATGTAACTTAGTTCAATGTAAACATTTCATATTGTGTATCGAAGCAGTACCCTGAACCCCATAAATGCATCGATGTACAAAGTTATAATTTAATAAAAAATAATTAACTTTTTAAAAAAAATTTTTTTTTTTTTGAGACAGAGCCTCAAGCTGTCCCCCTGGGCAGAGTGCCGTGGCATAGCTCACAGCAACCTCCAACTCCTGGGCTCAAGCGAGTCTCCTGCCTCCGCCTCCCAAGTTGCTGGGACCACAGGCAGCCGCCACCACCTGGCTATTTTTTTTTTGGTTGTAGCCATCATTGTTGTTTGGCGGGCCCGGGCTGGATTCGATCCCACCACCTTAGGTGTATGTGGCTGGCGCCTTAGCCACTTGAGCCACAGGCGCCAAGCCTAAAAAAAAACTTTTAAATTAAAAAAAAAAAAAAAAGAGGTCGGAAGTTGCTGTGAGCAACGGCACCACAGCATCCTACCAAGGGCTACCAAGACAGATTCTGTCTCCAAAAAAAAAAAAAAAAAAAGCCCCAGTAAATTCTCAAAATAACCCCTAGGGGGCAGTATTTTCCCTTGAGAATTAATTGATCTAGCCCAGTGGTTCTTAACTTTCTAATGCCCCACAGGAGCAATAAAAATAATTTTATGGTTGGGGGTCCCCACAACACGAGGAATCATATTAAAGGGTGGCGGCATTAGGAAGGTTGAGAACCACTGATCCTCTTAAATCTAACGGTTGTCCATCTGGCTTTATTGTCTACTGAGTGAGACACACGGAGTTGTAAGCGCAAATAATTTAGCCAAATTCAACTGCATGTGCTCGGGGAAAGAAGAGAGAAAAGAAAACAATATTTGTTGCTTTTTTCCCCCTTTAAAATTCAACTTAGTTTTGCCTCTTTACGTTCTCCTTTGTGTCTGGCTTCTTTGACATAACATAATGATTCAGAGATTTAATGTATGGGTATGTATCAGTAAATTGTTGTTTGAGTAATATTGTATTATATGGATATAACTCAATTTATCCATTTACCTGTTGGACATTTGGGTTGTTTCCACTTATGGGCTACTATGAATAAGCTGCTATAAACATTGGTAGAGCAGTCCTTGCATAGACATATGTCTACCTCATTTTATAAGTGACTCTGCACCTGTTTTTACAATTGCAGAGTGGCTGTCCGAGTTAGATTCCCACCAGAAATGTATCAGCATTCCAGTAGCTCCATATCCTCACTCATCTTGCTATGGCCAGTCTTCTTTATTTTAATTATTCTGGTAGGTGTATATGGTAGCTCATTTTGGTTTTAATTTGTGTTCCTTTGATTAATAAGTATATTGAACCTCTTTTCATGAACTTATTGACCACTTACATAGCTTCATTTGTAAAATGTCTGAACTATTTGCCTGCTTATATTAGATTGTTTGCCTTTTTCTTATTGATTTGTAGGAATTCTTTATATATTGTGGATATAAGTCTTTTGTCAGATATATGTTTTGCAAATGCGAGCACTAACAGTCCAAATAAACCAGAGGAATCCCTTCTTGAGCTAGCACCTGAGTGAGTGGGAGATGAGAATTGTGTTATTTCCTATGCAGGAAAAGCAGCTGGCAGTGAAGCCATCACAATGCATTGTGTCATTCCACTTTGGAAAGAATTTCACAAAATCGGTCCCTAAACATAACCAGTCGCTTCCTTTAGTGCATCACCAGAGAAATGTGATGCATTCCATTGATGGAGGAAAACTCACTGTGGATGTCAGTCTCCAAAAAGCACCTTCATGAGCAGTTTTGGGGGGGTAATTTGAGCCATATATGATTGCTGGCTCTCAGACTTACAACTAGGCCTAGCATAATAAGCAATTCCACTGAATGCTCCACCATTGCAAACCCAGATGGAGAAGAAAGTGGGCACCCAATCTCACCCTGAACCCAATCAGGCACCCAATCTCACCCTGAGCCCCCTACAATATCCATTTTTATAACCTCTTTTTCATTTCCTTCCTTGCAAGCCCAAAGTTATCTACCTGCTCAGCAGAATGAGAAACCTCTCTCATAGAAGGATCTCTGATACATGTGAAATGCTTTAAATATGTATGAGGATATGTACCAAAACGCTATCAGAGATTATCAAAAAGTGGTGAATATTCTTTCTTATTTTCCCACAATGTGGTTTAAACATATTACTCAAGTCATAAAAAATGGATGTTTTTTGAGAAATTTCAGGAGGAATTTTAGTGCAAAAAAAAAATCTTGTTTTGGAAGACTATCTAAGCACATATGGAAATATTTATGATGTATTGACAAGTGGAAAAAATAAGACACAAAATATCTATGGTTTGATCCCATTTTATTTTTGTCACATTTTACATATTTTTTTTTTTTAATTTCTGGGTATTTCTGTGCCTTGCAAATACTGGTGATTTTAGTTTTCTTATTTGTGGGTCTCTGCTTTGTAAGTTTTTCCAGTGAACATGTCTTGCCTTTATAATTAGAGAAAAATCTTAGATTAAAAGTAGAAATAAGAGCGTCTCTGGGAGACAAAATTGAGTAGAGGATTAGGGAAAACTTCCAGCTTCACCTTTAATAGGTGTGTGAGCTAGGCAACTCGCTTAAACAGGAGTCTGGGTTGCCTTATAGAAAAGTCAGGGATAATAACGTACGACTGTCAGAACTCAGTGAGATGATATTTGTAAAGCAGTTGATACTTACCAAAGGGTAACTGACATCACCACTATCTCAGCCATTCCATGATTCCTTGAGTAGTATCTGTGCACTGAAATACTGCTGCTGAGCACCTACCAAGAGCAAAAATTCTTTACCTTGCTCCCCGCCACTCACCTACTGTCCCACTTTGCACATCTCCAGCGTCAGGGGGCTCCCTTTTCTCCCAAAACTTCCCCTTCACACTGGCCTGTCCTACCTGTTTGTGGCTATCATTCAATCTTGAGAACGGTTAGTCCAAATATTTAAATCCAAGGCCTAGCTCTGTCCCTTGGGAGCTGTATGACCTTGGACAAGTCCCTTTGCCTCTCTGGGGTTTGGTGAGCCTCATCTGTGAGGTATGTTGATTTGCATTTCTCTGATGAGTAGGGTCGATGAGCATTTTCTCATGCGTTTGTTGGCCATTCGTCTGTCTTCTTCAGAGAAGTTCCTATTCAAGTCTCTTGCCCACTTATAAATGGGACTGTCTGCTCTTTTCTTGTTGATTCATCCGAGTTATCTGTAGCGTCTAGTTATCAGTCCTTTGTCAGGTTCATGGCATGCAAATAGCTTCTCTCATCCTGAAGATGTTCCTCTGTTTGCTTTGGTTCTTGCACCCTCGGCTGTGTGATGTGAGGTATTCTGAGCAATCTTTCACCCTAGAATTACCTTGTCTCTTTGGCTTTGGGGATACATCTTGATGACTTAAGAAGTTGGATACATGCTTAGCTGAGGGTCTGTTCAAACACCAGGTGGACACGGCTGCGCATGTGTGAGTTTTATGTTTCAGGGAACTATCTCGTGTGTTGCTCTTGGCTTCAGCCCTCAGAAGGCCAATGGCTGCCTCTGACATGATGCACTGAGAGAAACACAGCATCCCTCTGTCCTATTCCTGCCAAAAACCCAGAAGCTGAATCCAATCATAACAAAACACCAGACAAACCCAAACTCAGGGACATTCCACAAAATAACTGGCCTGGACTCTTCAAAAGTGTCGGTGTCATGAAAAACCGAGGAACTGCTCTAGATTAAAGGAGATCAAAGAAACGTGACGACTGAATAATGCATGATCGAGAATGTTCTTTTGCTCTAAAGGACTTCATTGGAAGAGCTGGTGAAATCTGAGTAAGTTCTCAAGATTAGACGGTAGAATTTTGTCAATGTTAATGTCCTGATTTTATACTCACATTGAATGTGGTTACATAAGAAAAGTGCCTCTGTTTTTAAGAAACAACCTATTGAAGCATTTTGGTACAAAGGAGCATCACGTCTAAAATTTACTTTCAAACACTTTGGAAAAGATGTATACCAGCCTAAGCAAGAGAGAGAAAAATTAACCGGGTGCCTGTAGTCCCAGCTATTCAGGAGACTGAGGCAGGAGGATTGCTTAAACCCAGGAGTCTGAGGTTGCTGTGAGCTAGGTCAATGCCACAGCACTCTAGCCCGGGCAGCAGAGTAAGACTTTGTCTCAAAAAGAAGAAAAGATGTATATTGTATTTTTTAATATATTTAGAGAGGCCTAGGCAACAGAATAAGACTTTGTCTAAAAAGAAGAAAAGCTGCATATTATATTTTTTTAATATATTTAGAGAGGCAGAGAGAAGGTAAAGGTGGTAAAATGTTAATATTTGGCAAAAGCTGGGTGAAAGGTCTGTAGGAATTCTTTCTACTATTCTTGCAGCTTTTCTGTAAGAAAGGGAAATTATGTGGAGAGAGTTAAGATAGCCAGTGTTGTGGCTTTTGCTCAGAAGTGACAATTATCACTGCTTTCATTTACTTACGCATTCATGAAGCGTTAGATAAATTCATCTGACCCTGGTTACCCCATTAGGAGCTATCATGATGCCATTTTGCAGAGAAGGACCCTGACGATCAGACTTGGGAAGTGACTTGCCCAGGGTCATGCAGGGTATGGCCAGCACATGGCAGGGTGGGGGTATAAACTTGAGCCTATCTCACCTGCCCCTCTACTCCCAGAGGTCACTACCATCCTCATGGCAATGTCACAAAGCCACTTACGTACACATCATCTGAGGCTGTGCAAAGTCAACATACCTGCTTCATTCTTTCTAAAACAACTACAAGGGAGGGGTCAGAGGACAGAACTAAATCGAGTTCAGTTCAATTTAAAACTTGGTCTAGTTCAACAATTTTTTCTCTTGCGATTTCTTAAATTCAGAGAGGTTTAGTCTCTTGGGCATAGTTGCTCAGTTTTTCGGTTTCTCTCCTCCCCCTGCTGCCTCCAAATATGAAGACTGGGGTAAAGGGGAGGAGATATGATGGCTGGTGCTGGGTGGCATCTGCTGGGGCCTCGGTGGCTTGGGCCTGTCACTGAGAACACGCACTTGCTCTTCCAGCTACACCCTGCAGCTGCAGAACAGGTCTGGTCTCCCTCATTGAGGTCGAGTGGGGACACCAGGCCAATATCACCTCCCATCAGCTCGTGTGGCTCTATTGAGCTCTCTACGGTTCTTATCTGCCCACCCTCTTTCTAGGACAGTGGTTCTCAACCTTGCTAATGCCTCTGCCCTTTAATACAGTCCCTGTGGGTTGTGACCACCGTCTAGGCCCTAGAGCTCCACTCCCACCTCCTCCCCACCTTGACTCTCAGTTCTCCATCTAGACCACACTGGACCTGAGGCACGCAGGGAAGCAGGACTGATGTCCAGGTGGTGCACATTTGAGATTAAAGTAACTCAGTGCGTCCATCCATGTTGGTAAGCAGCTGCTGCCCAAGCCCCTCCCATCCCCCTCCTCCACACCAACAGCCTCTGGAGTATCCCCAGGTCTCTCTCATGACAGAAACTGAAGGGTCACTGCCTGGGCAGCAGGTAGTCTCCAAGACTGCTCCGCCCACCTAGTATTTTAAATGTCACGGCCTCTGTCTCAGCCTGACCACACAGGATCCACTCTCTCACTTGGGCTGAGCCGAGGCTACCCAGAACAGCTGTCCTCTCTGAAGGTCTCAAAGGGCAGTGGACCAGAGTGTCTCTGCCCCTGGTGTTCCCTTCAATTTACCCAACATTCCTTTCCCTTTCTGGGCTCAGTCTCAGGCAGAATAGGCAGGAGATATAAGGGGTCTTCCCCAACTCCCATTCTCCCAAGTTCAAGTCTGCCAGAGAAGCCGGAAACACTTCATCCTTTCTTCCCCAGTCTTCGCTTCTGGAGTGGCTCCAGGACACAGTCCAGGCCCATGAGATGTAAGCGGCAGCCTGCTGAGGAGGTTCCAGGGAAAGTTTGGGCTTTCTGGATAAAAAGGAGAAGCACAGCCCATACCAACCCTGCCCTGCTCTTCCTGCTTTAAACAAGGACACAAGACCTGAAGTTTTGGCAGCCATATTGAGACCCAAGAGGTTCCCAGAGATGCTTGCCTGACATGGTGGCTGCTACCTCCACAGTTCTTTTAATTGCAGAAAAATAATTCCTTGCAAATTCAGTTTCCGGTTTTTTCAACCAAAGTGATCCTACTTGACCCAGAGAGACTAATCTGCTTGTCTACTGACTTCCCCTACTCTGCTCACATTCTCTCCCTGTTTTCCTGTCCCCCATAGATCCTTTAGCCTCTACCACTTCTTCCCACTTAGACAAAAACTGCTTTCATAAAATTCTTACTGTCGGGTGGCATCTGTGGCTCAGGGAGTAGGGCACCAGCCCCATATGCCGAGGGTGATGGGTTCAAGCCTCAGCCCTGGCCAAACTGCAACAAAAGATAAATAAATAAACCCTAAAAAAAGAAAAAAAATTCTTACTGTTCTGTCCACCTAGGCGGACTCTTGAAATGCTAAAGTAGGAGATAAAGGAACACAGAAGAATCCTTTTACACCCAACAGGGCCTGCCTTTCAAGTCAAAAGTACCAGGCATTCACTCTGAATGCCAGGAGCTTATTACATTAACTCTACTATTATTAACTCTTCTGTATGTTACTATTAACTCTACCTTTCTTTTTTTCATTCCTTCTATAAAGTGCTAATCTTCTGATATTATAATTGTCCCCATTTTATGGATGAGGAGACTGAGGAGGCTCACAGAGGTTGAGTAAGTTTTCCGGAGTTGGACAGAGAGAAAGTGATGTGGCCAGACCAGACCATTTACAATGGTCACTAATGCCCACTCTCCCCGATACCTCACCTCCCTCCGCAGACCATCCCTCCCACAGCCTAGACCTTGCCCTCTCCCCAAGCGGAGGGAAGCACAGATGAGTAAGCAGAAAGAAGAGACGGCTGAAAGCATTTGTTTTATTGAACAGCAAGTGTGCCAGCCCTAGAACCAGCTAATCATACTCATTCTTGGGGGCTCGTGGAGGCTTGAAAACATAGGAGAGACAGCACAAGGAAGCATCTGGGCACAGGTGCATATAGGATTCTTGCCTTGTGCAGTAAGTTCGGCAGATTCCTTGGCCCTTCCAACACCGTTTGAATTCACTTCTCCCTGTGCAGAGGAAGTTCACAGGTCACAGAATAGCCCATGGGTCACAGATTAGACCGCACTGGTCACAAGTTAGCTCTCTGGTCGTTTGTTAGACCACTAGTCATAGAGGAGGGTACTGGTTGCCAGTTGGACTACAGATTTTAGTCCCTGGATCATAGGTTAGGCCACTGGTTACAAGCTAGAGACTAATTTCATGTCCAGGTAAAATCACACACCAGGTATACTCTAAGAACTTTTCATAACAATGCTATATGAGGATAGTTAGTCTTACTGCTATCCCTGCTACACAGATAAGGACACTGAGGCTCAGCGAGGTTAATAAACTTACCCAAGGTCACACAGCCATTAAAGAACAGAATTAGGGGGCTGCGCCTATGGCTCAAAGGGGTAGGGCACTGGCCCCATATACTGGAGATGATGGGTTCAAACCCAGCCCCCGTCAAATATTTCAAAAAAAAAAGAAAAAGAACAGAACTAGGATTCAAACCCAGAAACTCTAACTCTAGAGCCCACACTCATAACCATCACACAAACTGTCCCTGACACACAGGAATCTGTATAATGTCAGAGAGGTCCAATGATGGGCCATGGAAAAGGTAAGAATTTGGGGGAACAAGTCCTGTACTTCTTCCAAAGGTCTTTGGTCACAAGATAGGATGAAGCCCCTCTTTTTGTGTATTCATTCAGCAAACATGAAGAATTGGAATTACCATCATGAACACTATGGCCATGGTTCATGCCCTGAAGGAGTTTCCAGCTGGCAGGAAAGGCAGATAAAAAGCAAGCAAATAAATACAATGAATCAATTTGGTGGTAAGTGCCAGGGTGGAAATGATCAGGGTACTGTGATGGCCAATTAAAGTGAATGAGGGAAAGTGAGGTAAGACCAGGACTACTTAGCCTTGTCTGTTACAGTGACATTTCTAGACGTATAACCTCAGATCAGCAGAAAGCAAGCAACTCAGAAGAACTAGAAGGGCTTCTCACATCTGGCTGGAGAGATCCTGTGTAATCCTCAAATGATGGATTTGGGATGCCTTGGGCCTATCCACAGGTTTTATTCAGCTCTGCTGAGCAACCCATGCTTCTGTCTTGCCAAGGCAAAGAATCTTAAAATGATACAGTGCTGGCCTCAAAATGTGCTTGAGGCAAAGAATCCACACTCTGAAGAGGGTGTGTAGTGTAATGGCTAACAGTGCTGTGAGCCCAGCTCAGAATTGCTGGGCCCAAATTTCAGCTCTGTCATTTCCCAGTTCAGTAAACTTGGCCTCAGATTCCTCATCTGAGCAACTGTCTTTCAGAAGACAGTGACGCGATCATTTTAGCACAGAACATGGTACATAGTAAATGCTCAGTAAGCAGGAGGTGAGGCAATCAGAATGACAGCCTAGACAGCTGGAGCAGCCAGGGCTTATTCGAGGTGAATCCTCCCACTTTCCGGATAAAGAAAGTAAGGGACTTACCCAAGCTCCCTTAGCCATTAACTGTACATCTGGACCCAAAATCCCACACATACACATGCCACTCTCGTCCCTTACCTTGTCTTCAATCTTCTTAGCACTTCCCACCACCTATGTCATGTGTTTACCTGTTTGTTTTCTATCTCCACCAACTAAAATGTCAGCTCCGTGAAAAAAGACCTTGTTTTCTTTCACGGCTAGATCACCAGCTATCATAATTGGGCCTGGCCCACACTAAATATTTTTCAAGTGAATGGTTATAGAGGGAGTCCCATTTTACAGATTAGGAAACTAAGGTGCAGGCTAATCTATTGATAGCAACTTGTTCTAAGCTGCCTGGCAAGTGGTGGGGCCAGAACTTAAATGTTGATTTAGGTCCCATTCTTTCACCAGGACTTGAGTCTTCATTTTTACACACAGACACACACACACACACATACACACAAACAGGTGATATTACCTGGTGGCACATGAGCCAGGACCAGGAGAGCCACAGTGAGCAGAAGCAACTGTGTCATGGCCACGGGGCTCCTGGGGTGGCTGCTGGGGAGAACAAAAGAGGAGAGGAACCCAGAGTACTGAGCCTTGCTGCATTCATCCAGGCCTTTATCAGGCTGCAAATAAAGGCAGGGCTGTGCGTAGCAGACCTAAGTGGGAGAATGAGACCATGTGGTCCCCAAGCTGCTTGGGATCTCAGCCAGCTATGTGGGATCTGGTCAGTCACAACCTCTGGAAGCTGTTAGCTCTGAAGCTGCGGGCAGGATTTTCTTTTCTTTCCTTTTCTCTCTCTCTCTCTCTTTCTTTTTAAGAGACAGAAGCTCACTTTGTTGCCCAGAATGAAGTACAGTGGCCTGATTTTTAGTTCACTATCACCTCAAGGTCCCAGGCTTAAGTGATCCTCCCACTTCAGCCTCCCGAAGAACAGGGACTAAAGGTGTGTGTCACTACAACCAGCTAATTTTTTTTTTTTTTTTCTGTAAAGATGGGTCTCACTCTGTTGCCCAAGCCAGTCTTGAACTCTTGGCCTTAAGTGACCTTCCCATCTCAGCCTCCCAAAGTGCTGGAGTTACAGGTGTGAACCACTGCACCTAGCCTAAGGGGCAGAAGTTTCTGAGACAATGCCTGTGGTCAGAAACTGGACATCTTCCCCACTTAGAGACTGAGAAAAGCCTTGACTTGAGAGAGATCTGGTTCAATCTCAGCATCTCCCCAAAATTGCTATGAAACTTTACACAAGTCATTTAAACTCTCCAAGCCCCAGGCTCTTGTCTATGAAATAATGACAAGCCTCCCTTGCAATGAAAAGCTAATAAATGAGGGTTTCCCTTCCTAATGCCAAGGAGATGGGAACAGAAATTACTGGTCCATTTAAACAAGCATGTACACATAATTACATCTACTCTAAAAACCTCATAGAGAGCAATGGCACCTATATCATTTAGTGGATTAAATAATATAGTGGCTTTCAAAGTGTGGTTCCCCAAATAGCAAACAGCAGCAGCACCTGGAACTTTCTGGAAATGCAAATTCTCTAGCTCTACCCCAAAGCTACCGAATCAAAAGCACTGGAGACAGGGTTCCAGCAAGCTGTAGCTTAGCATGCCCTCTTGGTGATTTTAATGTGCTGCACTGCTAAACTTTGAGAATCAGCTCAGCACCCATAGCTCAATAGTTAGGGTGCTGGCCACATACACCGAAGCTGGTGGGTTGGAACCCACCCCGGGCCTGCTAAACAACAATGACAACTCCAACAAAAAAATACCCAGGCACTGTGGCAGGCACCTGTAGTCCCAACTACTTGGGAGGCTGAGGCAAGAGAATTGCTTAAGCCCAAGAGTTGGAAGTTGCTGTGAGCTGTGATGCCACTGCACTCTACTGAGGGCAACATAGCGAGACTCTGTCTCAAAAATAAATAAAGTTTGAGAAGCATTTTGATAATAAATGTACAGTGACTAGAACAATATCCAGTACACAGGAATCTAAGGTGCACCATGAAAGATAAGTACAAGGAAGGGCATTCCAGGCAGAAGGAACAATGTGCCTGAAATAGTGGGCCATGGGCAGAGCAAAACTTGCTGTGAGGAGAGGTTGAAACGACCCTACAGAGGACATCATGGGCCTTGGATGCCAAGTTCAAGCTTTGGGCCTTTGATGCCCAAAGCCAGTTCAAGCCTTGGATGCCAAGTTCAAGCATTCGTATTATAGATAACCAATTTTTTTTTTTTTTTTTTTTTTGAGACAGAGCCTCAAGCTGTCCCCCTGGGTAGAGTGTCGTGGCATCTCAGCTCACAGCAACCTCCAACTCCTGGGCTCAAGCGAATCTCTTGCCTCCGCCTCCCAAGTAGCTGGGACCACAGGCGCCCGCCACAACGCCCGGCTATTTTTTGGTTGCAGCCGTCATTGTTGTTTGGCGGGTCCGGGCTGGGGATTCGAACCCGCCACCTTAGGTGTACGTGGCTGGCGCCTTAGCCGGTTGAGCTATAGGCGCTGAGCCGATAACCAAAAGTTTTTAAGCAAGGGTGTAACCTGTTCAGATTATGGTTTTAAATAAAGAAAGTGAAACCCAGAGAGGGGAGTTGACTTGCCTAAGTTCACACAGCAACCCAGTTGCAGAGCTGGGACAGGAAGCCAAGTCCTCTCACTCCCAGACAATGAAGGGTGCAGTGCCACTCACAGCCCACCTTGCAGGTGAGAAAGGAAAGCTCAGAGGGCCAAGCCACAGAAGGAAGGCAGCCAGGCATGAGAGGGTTCTGCATCTGCCCAAGACCTGTAGGGGCTGAGCCAGTCTCCCAGACTGTCGTGGGAGTTCTTCCAAGCTGGATCCCCTCAGCCATGACAATGAGCTCCACTGACAGACAGGTACAGCCTGGTCTCCACAGGCCCTACCCATGTACCCACCCCAATCCTCAGGACCTAAAGGAAGGCACCCTATTCAGAGAGCCTGGATCCTAGCCTACTGGACTGCCAACTTCTTTTCTCTTATAAGATCAGTCTCTTTCCTCCTCCTACATGCCTGGGAAGATTTTTTTTTTTAACAGAAGAAGCAGCCATGAGTTTGTAATAGAAAGGGACAGTACCAGCCCAATGCATAATTGCTAAGTCATGGAAGAAGTCCAAGTGCCCATCAACCTATGAATGGATTAATAAATTGTGGTATATGTACACCATGGAATATTAGGCAACCTTAAAGAAAGATGGAGACTTTACCTCTTACATGATTACATGGATGGAGCTGGAACATATTCTTCTTAGCAAAGTATCTCAAGAATGAAAGAAAAAGTATGCAATGTACTTAGACTTACTATGAAACCAATTTATAGCTTTCTTATGAAAACTATAACCCAGTTATAGCCCAAGAAGAAGGGGAAAGGGGAGAGGGAGGGGAGGGGGGCGGATGGGTGGAGGGAGGGCAATTGGTGGGACCACACCTACGGTGCATCTTACAAGGGTACATGCGAAATTTACTAGGTGTAGAATATAAATGTCTTAACACAATAACTAAGAAAATGCCATGAAGGCTATGTTAGCCAGTTTGATGAAAATATTTCAAATTGTGTATAAACCCAGCACATTGTACCCCATGCTTGCATTAATGTACACAGCTATGATTTAATTAAAGAGAGAGAGAGAGAGAGAAAGGGACAGTAGGCTGAAAGCAGAAACTTGAGTCTCAGGCCCAGCTAAGTCTCAGCTGGTGAATGAATGAATGAATGAATGATGCCAAAATAAGATCTTCAGAACTCTTCAATGCAGACTTCCTAAACTTCTCTCTTCCTCCAAGCTACTTCTCAGAATTAATTCTCCATCCAGAGCAGAGCAGAGCTTCTCAACAGTGGGGGCCACAAGCTGCCTGCATCAGGATCATTTGGGGGCAATTGTTTAAAAGGCAGACTCCCCACCCTGCTCCAGTACTGCAGAATCTGACTCTCTTGGAAGATGGGGGCCTGGGAATCTAAACATTCAACGAGTTCTCCAAGTGGCTTTTCTGAGGGTTGATGTTGGCGTGCCCACTGATGGAGTGGACGAGATGTGGACGCAAATGGCGATTCAGACCCTGGAATACAGCGCCCGTGTCCTTCCCCTCTCTGGTCCTGCACCCCCACTCACCCTGGTGCGGGCCTAGGACTCAGGTCAGCTAAGCTCTATATACTCTTAGAAAAGTCAACGAGCGGCCAAGGCCTTGGGGCGGGGACCCCGGGGCTGCCCTAATGGGGCGGGGCTGAATGGGGCGGGGTCGCGGCTCCTCCCCTGGCCCGGGCTGCGCCGCGGGACCGGCCTAAGGGGCTGCGCGCCGAGGCGGCTGGTACTGTCCGGAGCACCCAGCAGCCGAGGCGGCGGAGAACCCTGGACCCTCCTCACGCCCAGGTAAAGCTCCGCGCAACTTGCCGCCAACTCGTTCAAGTTGGATCGGAGTTCGTCGGCGCCTGCATGGGGGTTCTGCCGCGCAGGCAGAGTCAGGGAGGCCTCGAAACAGCGTCCCGAGGGTGAGGGTCTTCAGACCTGGGGCCCGGAGTTTGGATAGTCCTGGAGAAGGAAGTCTGTCCCTGGCCTCGAGGACTCTTACCTGGGATTCTGGGCTGGAAAAGCCGGGACCCAGACTCCAGGAATGCGTTCCTTGACCCCATGGTCTCCCCTCCCCGTCCCCTGACTGGACCCTTTGCTGTCACCAAATCTGGGCCGGCCTGGCCGGCAGCTCCTGCCCCCAAAAGCAGCTGGAGGCCATAGAGCCAGCCGCTCCTGAATTTTTCACGCAGGGGGCGGGCCGGACACGCCGTTCCCATAGCACCAGGGCACTCGGGTTACAGGCAGAGGAAACCCCCAGTCCCCCATCGCCCTCTGGAGTACCAACCCACGCAGTCCCGCCTCTTCTCCAGACCCCATGGGATTGGGCAGTAGAAGAAAATGGGGGGGTGCTCAATTCTCTGTACCCCCAACCCAGGACCTTGTGAAAGGCGTGGGGAAGGGGAGGAGGCGGCAATTCAGATACCTTTCATAATGAGGGTCTGCAGAATGGGAGGGGGGCAGTTCTGAATACAAGAGGAGGTGTGCAAATGTGGACAGCCCCCCTCGCAGCTGCCCTTCTGCCTTTCTGTGTTATCCAGGCCTGGGCCATCCTTAGGCATGGGAAATGGCCTCTGGCTGTGCGTGCCCGTGTGTTCACAGCCTGCATGTTCATCCCTTCCAGCGGACCCAGGTTTACCCTGAACCTGAAGCCAGAAAGCCCCCACCCCAAGGAGCTGAGGTGCCTCCCCCTCCCATTTGAACAAGAAAGGGCTCTGGAAGAAGCCATTTCAGCAGCTCATCAGGACCCTTTAGAAGAAGGAGCTCAGAGCAACCAGCTCACCACCCATTCCCCCTTCTCAAGGAAAAAAGGAAGGAGGAAAAAAAGGAAGGAAGGAAGAAGCAAAGCCCCTTCTACCAATCATGACACTAAACACCCAGCAGGAAGCAAAGACCTCCCTGCGCCGTAGAGCCAGCACTCCTCTGCCGCTCTCCCGGGGCTGCCAGCCTGGCCTGAGCACAGCACCCTCCACTCAGTCCCACCATCCCCGGCTGGGCCAGTCAGCCTCCCTCAACCCTCCCGTCCAGAAACCTTCAACTGCCCCTGATGATTGGTCCTCTGAATCCAGCGACTCTGAAGGCTCCTGGGAGGCCCTCTACCGTGTGGTGCTGCTTGGAGATCCTGGTGTAGGGAAGACCAGCCTGGCCAGCCTCTTTGCAGGAAAGCAAGAAAGGGACCTCCATGAGCAGCTGGGAGGTAGGGGCCAAAGGAGTGGGCTGGGCTGGGCTGGGAGGCGGCCAAAGGAGTGAAAGCCCTGTCACTCGGGGCTCAGGGCTGCCAAGAGCAGCTGTGCAAGCCAAGCACTGTTCAACTCTAAGGGGAATCACCCATACACTGTGAAGTGAATGAAGCCTCTCAAGAGTGGTTCAGGGCACAGCATACATAATGGTGGGAAATTCCTTGAATAGAATGAGAATTTTGCCAATTTCTCATAGATGAAAGGTGTATGATTCATCTCCATGTCATAGTGAAAGCAATTCCAAATTCCCTAAGTGTCCAGAGATGGTGGACTTCTTTCAACCCAGCTCACAAACCCCCAACCCCCTGACTCTCAGATCCTCCCAGTCCTCTAGGCACTCACCCGTGGCCACCATCAGCTACAGCAAAACCAAGATCTGCCCCAGAATGGAGACTCTCAGACCCCAACTTCTGGGCCTTGGTTTGCTTTATTTCCAAGAAATGCAGTGAGCTGAGAGGAATCAGGGGCCCCAAGATGATGGAGTATAGGAACAGAAAAAGATGTGGGTAGTCTCCTAAAAGACTGGCTGGGAGGACAAGGGATGAGGGGGAAGGAGTGTTGGTGAAAAGTAGAGAGAAGGTGGGGACACTCTGGCCAGGCTCTTCTCCAGCCTTGACCCTTCTTCCAACAGTGAGAACACATATGTGTTTCAGATGGGGAGACTGAGGCTCAGTGAGGATAAGATAACCTGCCTGAAAGCATATCTAAGCCAGAGATAGAGCAGGACTGGGAGAATTTCCAGCCCTACTCTAACCCTACCACCCTATGCTTATTCAGTCAACAAAACCAACTTTCTAGCACCCACTATATGCAAGGTCCTATGCTGGCAGCTGGGGAGACCTGGGGTCCTCATGGAGTTTCTTGACCTACCAGGAGAGACAGACATCAACCAAGTGTGGTGAATACTTCCAAGGAGAAGTAGAGGGAGTGATGTGATCAGAAAGGGGAGTTAGGGAACCCAACACCTTTTCCAGGCCTTCCCCTCCTCCCTGAGATCCAGCTCTTTCCTCAGTTGCAGAAGATGTATATGAGAGGACCCTCACGGTGGATGGAGAGGACACCACACTGGTAGTCGTGGACACCTGGGAGGCCGAGAGACTGGTATGGCACTGCAAGCAGGATTTGGGGAGAGGGGTGCTTAGCCTAACACCAGACTCCTCCTTGTCCCCTTCTGGGACTCCACAGAGTAGGGACAGGATGAGAGCCATCCTCAGCAACCCTCCAAAACCCACAGCTCCTAAGCAGCCTTTCCAATCAAAATCAGAAGACCCTCCTGACCCTGACCCCTTTTCTCACTCCACTAATTCCCCAGCAGCTAACATAGGGCATGCTGCTCCCCTGCAGACCTCCCCATCACTAATACCTCCCTCATCCCACCCCACCCACCCACATTGTACAGAAGAAGGAATGCTGGATTTGACACCAAAATACCCAAAGCTCAACCCCCTGTCTTTTTCTTACTAGTTGTGTAGCTTTTGCAACTGATCAGTTTTGTCATCTGATCAATGGGTCAGTCATTCCTGCCTTTCTTATCAGCTGTTTTTTGTTGTTGTTGTTGTTTTTCTGAGACAGAGTCTCAAGCTGTCACCCTAGATAGAGTGCTGTGGTGACACAGCTCACAGCAACCTCAAACTCTTGGGCTTAAGCGATTCTCTTGCCTCAGCCCCTCAAGTAGCTGGGACTACTGCAGGCGCCCACCACAACCCTCGGCTATTTTTTTTCTTTTTGGTTATAGGTGTCATTGTTGTTTGGCTGGCCCAGTCTGGATTCGAACCCACCAGCTCCCATGTATGTGGCTAGCACCCTAGCTGCTTGAGCGACAGGCACTGAGCCTTATCAGCTGTTTTTTAAAAGTTCTTATGTAGTTTCAGAGGTGAGCCCAGTCTGGAACATGAAAAAGTCCTGAACAGGGGTGAAGAATTGTAAGATAATTCTTACAATTGTAATTCTTTTTAGTTATAAAAATTATAGAATTATATAATTCTTTTTAGTTATAATTTGGTAGCTAATGAAAAAGGAAACCAAGGCTCAGCGCCTATAGCTCAACCGGCTAAGGCGCCAGCCACGTACACCTAAGGTGGCGGGTTCGAATCCCCAGCCCGGACCCGCCAAACAACAATGACG